>NC_135719.1:33515286-33841591 GCF_964656455.1 Halichoerus grypus | reverse complement strand
CAGACACATAGATCAATGGAACAGAATAGAGAGCCCAGAAATGGACCCTCAACTCTATGGCCAACTAATCTTTGACAAAGCAGGAAAGAATGTCCAAGAGAAAAAAGACAGTCTCTTCAACAAATGGTGTTGGGAAAATTGGACAGCCATATGCAGAAGAATGAAACTGGACCATTTCCTTACACCACACACAAAAATAGACTCCAAATGGTTGAAAGACCTCAATGTGAGACAGGGTCTATCAAAATACTAAAGGAGAACACAGGCAGCAACCTCTTCGACCTCAGCCTCAGCAACTTCTTCCTAGAAACATCGCCAAAGGCAAGGGAAGCAAGGGCAAAAGTGAACTATTGGGACTTCATCAAGATAAAAACCTTTTGCACAGCAAAGGAAACAGTCAAGAAAACCAAAAGACAACTGACAGAATGGGAGAACATATTTGTGAATGACATATCAGATAAAGGGCTAGTATCCAAAATCTATAAAGAACTTATCAAACTCAACACCCAAAGAACAAAGAATGCAATCAAGAAATGGGCATAAGACATGAACAGATATTTTTCCAAAGAAGACATCCAAATGGCCAACAGACACATGAAAAAGTGCTCAACATCGCTTGGCATCAGGGAAATCCAAATCAAAACCTCAATGAGATACCACCTCACACCAGTCAGAATGGCTAAAATTAACAAGTCAGGAAACGACCGAGGTTGGCAGGGATGCGGAGAAAGGGGAACCCTCCTACACTGTTGGTAGGAATGCAAGCTGGTGCAGCCACTCTGGAAAACAGTTTGGAGGTTCCTCAAAAAGTTGAAAATAGAGCTACCATACAATCCAGCAATTGCACTACTGGGTATTTACCCCAAAGATACAAATGTAGGGATCTAAAGGGGTATGTGCCCCCCGATGTTTAGAGCAGCAATGTCCACAATAGCCAAACTGTGGAAAGAGCTAGATGTCCATTGACAGATGAATGGATAAAGAAGAGGTGATATATATACACAATGGAATATTATGCAGCCATCAAAAGGAATGAGATCTGGCCATTTGCAATGACATGGATGGAACTGGAGGGTATTCTGCTGAGCGAAATAAGTCAATCAGAGAAAGACATGTATCATATGACCTCACTGATATGAGGAATTCTTAATCTCAGGAAACAAACTGAAGGTTGCTGGAGCGGGGGGTGGGGTGGGAGGGATGGGGTGGCTGGGTGATAGACACTGGGGAGGATATGTGCTATGGTGAGCGCTGTGAATTGTGCAAGACTGTTGAATCACAGATCTGTACCTCTGAAACAAATAATGCAATATATGTTAAGAAAAAAAAAGAAGAGTATAGCAGGAAGGAATGATGGGGGGGAAATCAGAGGGGGAGATGAACCTTGGGAGACGATGGACTCTGAGAAACAAACTGAGAGTTCTAGAGGGGAGGGGTTGGGAGGATGGGTTAACCTGGTGATGGGTATTAAAGAGGGCACATTCTGCATGGAGCACTGGGTGTTATGCACAAACAATGAATCATGGAACTCTACATCAAAAAGTAATGATGTAATGTATGGTGATTAACATAACAATAAAATAATTTAAAAAAATCTTTCAATAAATAAGAATCCAGGGCCAGATGGTTTCCCAGCGGACTTCTACTAAACATTTAAAGAAGAACTAATGCCTATTCTGAAGTTGTTTCCAAAAATCGAAATAGAGGGAAAATTTCCAAACTTGTTCTATGACGCCAGTATTACCTTGATCCCAAAACCAGAGAAAGTCCCCACCAAAAAGGAATATTACAGGCCAATATCCTTGATGAAAATAGATATCAAAATTTTCACCAAGATGCTAGCTAATAGGATTCAACAATACATTAAAAGGATCATTCACCATTACCAAGTGGGATTTTCCTGGGCTGCAAGGGTGGTTCAACATCTGAAAATCAATCAATGTGATATATCACACTAACAAAAGAAAGGACAAGAACCATATGATCCTCTCAATTGATGCAGAAAAAGCATTTGGCAAAATGCAGCATCCTTTCTTGATTAAAACTCTCCAAAGTGCAGGGATAGAGGGAACTTACCTCAATATCATAAAAACCATCTTTGAAAAGCCCACAGTGAATATCATGCTCAATGGGAAAAAACTGAGAACAAGGCAAGGATGTCCACTCTCACCACTGTTGTTTAACATAGTACTAGAAGTCCTAGCCTCAGCAGTTGGACAAAAAGAAATAAAAGGCATTCAAGTTGGCAAGGAAGAAGTCAAACCCTCACTCTTCACAGATGACATGATATTTCAGGTGGAAAACCCTAAAAAACTCCACAGGAATTCAGCAAAGTGGCAGGATATAAAATCAATGCACAGTAATCAGTTGCATTTCTATACACAAACAGTGAGACAGAAGAAAGAGAAATTAAGGAGTCAATCCCATTTACAGTTACACCCAAAACCATAAGATACTGGGAATAAATCTCACCAAAGAGGTAAAGGATGTGTACTCTAAAGACTACAGAACACTTATGAAAATAATTGAGGAAGTCACAAAGAAATGGAAAACATTCCATGCTCATAGATTGGACCAAAAAATATTGTTAAAATGTATATGTTACCCAGAGCAATCTACACATTCAATGCAATCCCTAACAGAATACCACTAGCTTTTTATCACTCCTTCTATTTTGAATGACAGCCTAGCTGGATAAAATATTTTTGGCTGCATATTTTTCTCATTTAGTACCCTGAATATATCATGCCAGGCCTTTCTGGCCTGCCAGGTTTCTGTGGATAGGTCTGTTGCCAACCTAATGTTCCTACCCTTGTAGGTTATCACCTCACATCAGTCAGAATAGCTAAAATTAACAAGTCAGGAAACAGATGTTTGTGAGAATGCAGAGAAAGGAGATCCCTCCTATACTGTTGGTGGGAATGCAAGCTAGTGCAGCCACTCTGGAAAACAGTATGGAGGTTCCTCAAAAAGTTGAAAATAGAGCTACCCTACAACCCAGCAATTACACTACTGGGTATTTACCCCAAAGATAGAAATATAGTGATCTGAAGGGGCACCTGCACTCCAATGTTTATAGCAGCAATGTCCACAATAGCCAAACTATGGAAAGAGCTGAGATGTCCATTGATGGATGAATGGTTAAAGAAGTAGTATATGTACACAATGGAATATTATTCAGCCATCAGAAAGGATGAATACTTACCATTTATATCAAAGTGGATGGAACTGGAGGGTATTATGTTGAGCGAAATATGTCAATCAGAGAAAGACAATTATCATATGGTTTCATTCATATGAAGAATATAAGAAACAGTGCAGAGGATCATAGTAGAAGGGAGGGAAAAACAGAAGGGGAAGAAATCAAAGAGGGAGACAAACCATGAGACACTCTTAACTATGGGAAAGAAACTGGGTTGCTGGAGGAGAGGTGGGTGGGGGGATGGGGTAATGGGGTGATGGGCATTAAGGAGGGCACATGATGTGATGAGCATTGGGTGTTATATCAACTGATGAATTACTGAACTATACATCTGAAAGTAATAATGTTCTATATGTTGGCTAATTGAATTAAAAAAATAAAATAAAAGTCAGGGTTATTATAGAGAGAAAATATGTTTTAATAACCCTTTTTTTTTTAGATATTAGATCTAAAGCACTCAAGACCCAAGACACTGGGTTTGTAATTTGTTCCAACCATGAACTTATATTTTTCTTTTGTTAATATAAACAAAAGGTGCCTCTTATTAATTACCTGATTGCTTGCTAAACAAAAGAGTATATGATAGCTAACATCACATGCTATACAACTAATGCCTTAAATGACTCAAAATGGCATTAGATATTTTAACTGCTGCACAAGGTGGAACATGTGCTATCATAAAAACAGAATGTTGTGTATATATTCCAGAGATCACAAAAATGTGACAGGATTGTTAAAAGATATAAATACTCATATCAGCACTTTATTTTTTTTAAATTTTTAAAATTTTATTATGTTATGTTAGTCACTAAAATCAGCACTTTAAAAGATTTCTCTCTTCCTTTAGTGCTTGGCTAAACTCCTGGACTGGAGGAGTGTTTGGTCAACTATCAATGGTTGTTTTTATTGGGCTTCTCTTTCTCATTATAATATTAATCTTCTTTTGTCTTTTCCCATGTCTCCTTGCCTAGTGGCAATACTCTCTCATTGTCATAACTTCTAGCTGACAGAGGATCCTTTCTTCTCAAGGAAGTTCACATATGTTGGATTGGCTGCCTCTGCCTTTGGTAACTCCTATATATAAGTTTCCTCAACTGACCAATGTTGACGCATAGGTAAGGACATCTCTATGCCCTTATTCAGCAGGAATAAGTTACAGGAGATAAGACCTTCCACCCTCAGCAACTTTAAAGATTAAGGGTCAGAAATGTTCAGTGGGGAATGTTGTGGGGAACAAAGGCCGATGGAAACGTAGATAAAATTAAATTTCCTTATAACCTGCAGTTCATTGACAAATACTTGAGGCAGGCAGAGTAAGATATTCCTCTAGGAAACTCCCAACTGTCTTAATGTTAATGCTTTGCTAGAGGGAAAAACAACCTTAGCTTGACAATAGCTAGGCCTCGAGGATCTTGTGAGTCTTTTTTTTTTTTTTTTTTTTAAGATTTTATTTATTTATTTGACAGAGAGAGACACAGCGAGAGAGGGAACACAAGCAGGGGGAGTGGGAGAGGGAGAAGCAGGCTTCCCGCTGAGCAGGGAGCCCAATGCAGGGCTCAATCCCAGGACCCTGGGATCATGACCTGAGCTTAAGGTAGACGCTTAATGACTGAGCCACCCAGGCGCCCCTCTTGTGAGTCTTTTTTAGGATATGAAAGTCCTTTTAGAAACTTCCCTTTGTCTTTACCTCTCCTAACTCCAAAATACATAATCAATTGTTCCTCACAACCCCACTGAAGCTTTTCTGCCCACAGGTCCTTTCCCCATGCTTTAATAAAACACGTTTTTGCATAAAAGACATCTCAAGAATTCTTTCTTGACCATCAGCTCTGAATCCCAACTAACATTTCCACATCAAATGGCATGAAAAAATTTTAATACATGTTATTGGATTATGAATTTGTCTAATATTTATGTAAAAATATGTATCAAATTATAAAAGCTTCATATTTTGAGTCAGTCAGCCATTGTTTCATAAAAAAATTGCTGAAATAAAAAAAGAATTAAACAAGGTTTTAACTGAGACATTGCAATAGTGAATAGTGTGAAACAATGATATTCAATATTACCAAGTTAATTTCAGGTTGTACATAATTTGGAATACTATGTAGACATTAAAAAGACGGTTAAGGATTTATAATGATTAGTGACTCCAAAAAGATGTTGGTAACACGTTGTTGAGCTTTAAAAAAAGGTAGGTCTTACAATAGGAGAATAATCAAATCATATTAATGTAAAACTGCTTCTGCCCCATATGTATGGACATGAAGATATTCTCTAAAAGGATAGAACATATTCCTTTGTATTTTAGAATTGTGTATGATTTCAAATTTCTTTTACTTCTCTGAATTGTGCTGGGACATTTTTATAGTAAAATCATTTAAAAATAAATATATAAATAAACCTTTACTTAAAGATTTTAATACTGTTGGTTTATGAGGATGCAGGCTGATTATGGTAGAATCAAGAAGGACATGCTCAAATAATATCTTTCTTAGGATGGTACTGTGATCTCAATACAAATTTTTTAAAAGATTTTATCTGTTTATTTGAGAGAGAATGAGAGAAAGAGAGAGAGCATGAAAGGGCTGAGGGTCAGAGAGAGAAGCAGACTCTCTGCTGAGCAGGGAGCCCAATGCGGGACTTGATCCTGGGACTCCAGGATCATGACCTGAGCCAAAGGCAGCCAACCAACTGAGCCACCCAGGCACCCTCAATACGTATTTTTTAAAGATAGAAAATATCAGAGATGTTGAGGTTTTATTTTCTCCTTTACAATAGAATTTTAATAAAAGTTCGAAGTTAAGGTAATAGACTTTCCATATTTGAAGATTTTATCTTCTTTTGCAGTACTTGTCTATTCTTAAAGGTGTTAAAAGTAAAATTTTCTTAAGATACCTAAATATTGATGACAACCATTCCTTTCAGAAATCTCAAGTTGAAGCATTGCCTAAAGGTCATTGTATGCTAATTTGTGTTTCACAGAACAAAAGGAGTTCAGTGGACATGGAATTTAGGGAAATGGTGTGTTAAACAAATAGAAATATTTCCTGCTTCAGACAACTTGTATAAGTTTCTAAATGTTCATGAGCATTGCAAATCTCCAAGAGGGGGATATATTTTGGAGGTTTTCCCAAACTTGGACTATGTTCTCTCCTCTCTTTTGGAGGTTGTTGAAAACAAATGTACCCTCCCCCCAACAGCAACAAAACCCCAATTTGAGAAATGTTACTAGGTGATGTGTAGCTTGTATTATGGAACAATCTTCATAAACAGGTTCTTAAAGATTTATGTATATCAGAGTTTCTCAATCTCAACAGTGCCACTATTTTGGATCTGGTATTTCTTTGTAGTGGGGGCTGTCCTGTGTGCTGTGAGATGTTTAATAGTATGCTTGGCCTTTAGCCAGTAGTGTGCTCCCATTTGTGACAATCATCAGTGTCTCCAAACATTGCCAGACGTATCCTAGGGTACAAAACTGCACCCAGGTGAAAACCATTGATGTACAAAGACACTTGGGAAAGAGGTTAGTTTAACTTGGATCTACATATAGAGGAGCTGAGTGTGGCTGAAGACCTCTGAACTGTTGAAAGAAAATAGTTCTAGTCTGGATTCCTGTCTGTGTTACTTTGAGGTCAGATAGCTCTTATTATCTGAGATTCTCTAACAGTGTATAGCAGACTACCTATCCTGACTGGCCATGAGCCTGGGTGAGGTCATGGTGGAATCTTGTAAACCAGAAAGTTAGAGTTAAAAGGCAGAAGAAACATTGATTATGAAAGGTGGGTCACCCTAAAATAATGCACTGGTTTAAGTTGTAAGGAAATTAATATCACAGTGTTTTCTCCTATGTAGGGTGTGCAGCCCCCAAATTATATGAGAGTCTCTTCTTAGTACTGGTGAGATAAGGATATTTTATTGCTTGCTTCAACAAATACAGCCTTGACTTTTGAAAGGAATGGAGACCTTTATGGATGATAGTTTTTCAGAGGATGGAAAAAAGGTATGTCCTCCAGCTTCCCCCAAGAAACAGTATTTTGAAAAATGTGTGCATAATTGAAAAATTGCTTTCATTATTAGAATAAAATATATTTCTGTTCAGAATTAAATAAATGACTTATTTTTTTTCTAAAATAAAGTGAAACCATAAAGAGTTCCTGGCAGTGAGCAAAGATTGTCAATGGGAATGGAAGGAAGGAGAGAAAATGACCCCATTAGACGAGGTTCTATCAGAAACTCTAGGGAAGGAGGGCAGAGCAAGATGGCGGAGGAGTAGGAGACCTGGATTTCGTCTCCTCTCAGGAATTCAGCTGGATAGGGATCAAACCATTCTGAACACCTACAAACTCAACAGGAGATCGAAGAAAAGAATAGCAACAACTCTCTGAACAGAAAAGCGACCACTTTCTGGAAGGTAGGAAGTGCGGAGAAGTGAATCCGAGGCGATATTCGGGAGGATAGACGGCGGGGGAGGGGCCTCCGTTGGCCGCTTCTGGCAAGTGATAGAGCTGCGGAGCACAAAATCGGAACATTTAGAAGTCTGCTCCGCTGAGGGACGTCACTCTGGTGGCGAAGTGGGGGGTGGAACCCTCGCAGGACAGTGTGGTCTCAGGACCCTCGGGGTCACAGAAAGACCGGGGGTGCCTGAGTGCGGCAGAACTCCCAGGTACCGGAGCAGGGAAGCCGGCTGCAGAGACGGAGCCCAGGTGCGGGCTCTCAGCTCGGGGTTGCCATAAACCGTGATCCGCGGCACAGTCGGGCCACTGCTCCTCCAGCAGGGACCCAACAAGCGGCAGAACCGGGGAGACTCACCTTCTTCCCCCGGGAGGAGAGGTGCGGGAGCGCACCGTGGGGATCTGCTGGGTTTGGAGACTCCACCTGGGGTCGGGTGCCAGATAGAAAGGCGCGGTCACAGGCCGGGTGAGCGCGGAGTGTGGCCGGAGACCGGGGAGACGGGAGTGACGGACTGCTTTTCTCTGGGGGCTCGCTGAGGAGCGGGACCCCAAGTTCTCGGCTCCTCCGGGGCGGAGACTGGGAGGCCGCCATTTTCACTCTCCGCCTCCAAAGCTGTACAGAAAGCTTGCAGGGAACAAAAGCTCCGGAGAGCAAACCCGAGCAGATTACTTAGCCCGGACCGGCAAGGGCGGGGCAATTTTGCCTCCGGCAGACATTTGGGAACCACGGCAACAGGCCCCTCCCCCAGAAGATCAGCGAGAACATCCAGCCAAGACCAAGTTTACCGATCAATGAGAACGGCAGAACTCCAGCGCTAGGGGAATACTGCACATAGAATTCATGGCTTTTTTACCATGATTCTTTAGTCTTTCAAAGTTAATTATTTTTTTTAACTGTCTTTTTTTCTTTTTTCTTTTTTTCTTTTTTTTTGAATTTTTCTTTTTCCCTTTTTCAACCAACATCTTATCAATCCCTTTTTTAAAAAAAAACATTTTTATTTTTCATTTTTAAAGTCATATTCTATCCCTTCATAGTAGTTACCCGTATTTTTGGCATATATATATAAGTTGTTCTCTCTTTAAAATCTTGAGATAGTTTCTTCTAACAGATCAAAATATACTCTAAATCTCTAGTGTATGGTTTTTTTCTACTCCCCTGCCTGATCACATTCTCTCCCTTTTTTCTTTCTTTCTTTTTTTTTTTAATCCTCTTCTTTCTTTTTTCAAACAACTTATCAAATCCTTTTTTAAAATTTTTTATAATTTCCATCTTTACAGGCATATTCCATCCCTTCATCATATCAACCCTTATTTTTGTACATATATAAGTTTTCTTTCTTTAAAATTTTGGGAGGGACTTTCTTTTAACAGACCAAAATACACCCAAAATCTAGTGTGTGGCACTGATCTATACACCAGCCTGATCATATTTGATCACATTCTGTTTTTGTTTCGTTTTGTTTTGTTTTGTTCTACTTTTGTTTGTTTTTATCTTTATCTTTTTCTTTTTCTTTTTTCTTCTTTTCTTCCTTTTTCTTTTTTCTCTCTTTCCCTTTCTTTTCCCCCTGCTTCAGGTCTTTTCTGATTTGTTTAGAGTATATTTTCTGGGGACGTTGTTACCCTGCTAGCATTTTGTTCTCTCATTAATCTATTCTCCTCTGCACAAAATGACAAGACGGCAAAAATCACCTCAACAAAAAGAACAAGAGGTAGTACCGACTGCCAGGGACCTACTCAATACGGACATTAGTACGATGTCAGATCTAGAGTTCAGAATCATCACTTGAAAGATACTACCTGGGCTTGAAAAAAGCATGGAATTTATTAGAGAAACCCTTTCTGGAGAAGTAAAAGAACTAAAATCGAACCAAGTAGAAATCAAAAAGGCTATTAATGAGGTGCAATCAAATATGGGGGCGCTAACTGCTAGGATAAATGAGGCAGAAGAAAGAATCAGTGAGATAGAAGACCAAATGATGGAAAATAAAGAAGCTGAGAAAAAGAGAGATAAACAACTACTGGATTACGAGGGCAGAATTCGAGAGATAAACGATACCATAAGACGAAACAACATTAGAATAATTGGGATCCCAGAAGAAGAAGAAAGAGAGAGAGGGGCAGAAGGTATAATGGAGCAAATTATAGCAGAGAACTTCCCTAATTTGGGGAAGGAAACAGGCATCAAAATCCAGGAAGCACAGAGAACCCCTCTCAAAATCAATAAAAATAGGTCAACACCCCGACATCTCATAGTAAAACTTACGAGTCTCAGAGACAAAGAGAAAATCCTGAAAGCAGCTTGGGAGAAGATATCTGTAACCCACAATGGTAGAAACATTAGATTGGCAACAGACTTATCCACAGAGACCTGGCAGGCCTGAAAGGACTGGCAGGACATATTCAGAGCACTAAATGAGAAAAATATGCAGCCAAGAATACTATATCCAGCTAGGCTGTCATTGAAAATTGAAGGAGAGATAAAAAGCTTCCAGGACAAACAAAAACTAAAGGAATTTGCAAACACGAAACCAGCCCTACAAGAAATCTTGAAAGGGGTCCTCTAAGCAAAGAGAGAGCCTAAAAGCAACATAGACCAGGAAGGAACACAAACAATATACAGTAACAGTCAGTTTACAGGCAATACAATGGCACTAAATTCCTATCTTTCAATAGTTACCCTGAATGTAAATGGGCTAAATGCCCCAATCAAAAGACACAGGCTATCAGATTGGATTAAAAAACAAGACCCATCGATATGCTGCCTGCAAGAGACTCATTTTAGACCCAAAGACACCCCCAGATTGAAAGTGAGGGGGTGGAAAACCATTTACCATGCTAATGGACACCAAAAGAAAGCTGGGGTGGCAATCCTTATATCAGACAAATTAGATTTTAAACCAAAGACTGTAATAAGAGATGAGGAAGGACACTATATCATACTTAAAGGATCTATCCAACAAGATGATCTAACAAATGTAAATATCTATGCCCCTAACATGGGAGCAGCCAATTATATAAGGCAATTGATAACAAAAGCAAAGAAACACATTGACAACAATACAATAATAGTGGGGGACTTTAACATCCCCCTCACTGAAATGGACAGAGCATCTAAACAAAAGATCAACAAGGAAATAAAGACTTTAAATGACACACTGGACCAAATGGACTACACAGACATATTCAGAACATTCCATCCCAAAGCAACGGAATACACATTCTTCTCTAGTGCCCATGGAACATTCTCCAGAATAGATCACATCCTAGTCATAAATCAGGTCTCAACCGGTACCAGAAGATTGGGATCATCCCCTGCGTATTTTCAGACCACAATGCTTTGAAACTAGAACTCAATCACAAGAGGAAAGTCAGAAAGAACTCAAATACATGGAGGCTAAAGAGCATCCTACTGAAGAATGAATGGGTCAACCAGGAAATTAAAGAAGAATTAAAAAAATTCATGGAAACCAATGAAAATGAAAACACAACTATTCAAAATCTTTGGGATACAGCAAAGGCAGTCCTAAGAGGCAAGTATATAGCAATACAAGCCTTTCTCAAGAAACAGGAAAGGTCTCAACTACACAACCTAACCCTACACCTAAAGGAGCTGGAGAAAGAACAGCAAATAAAGCCTAAACCCAACAGGAGAAGAGAAGTAATAAAGATCAGAGCAGAAATCAATGAAATAGAAACCAAAAGAACAGTAGAACAGATCAACGAAACTAGGAGCGGGTTCTTTGAAAGAATTAACAAGATTGATAAGCCCCTGGCTAGACTTATCAAAAAGAAAAGAGAAATGACCCAAATCAACAAAATCATGAATGAAAGAGGAGAAATCACAACCAACACCAAAGAAATACAAACAATTATAAGAACATATTATGAGCAACTCTATGCCAGCAAATTAGATAACCTGGAAGAAATTGATGCATTCCTAGAGATGTATCAACTACCAAAACTGAACCAGGAAGAAATAGAAAACCTGAACAGACCTATAACCACTAAGGAAATAGAAGCAGTCATCAAAAATCTCCCAAAACACAAAAGCCCAGGGCCAGATGGCTTCCCAGGGGAATTCTACCAAACATTTCAAGAAGAATTAATACCTATGCTTCTGAAACTGTTCCAAAAAATAGAAATGGAAGGAAAACTTCCAAACTCATTTTATGAGGCCAGCATTACCTTGATCCCAAAACCAGACAAAGACCCCATCAAAAAGGAGAATTACAGACCAATATCCCTGATGAACATGGATGCAAAAATACTCACCAAAATACTAGCCAATAGGATCCAACAGTACATTAAAAGGATTATTCACCACGACCAAGTCGGATTTATCCCTGGGCTGCAAGGTTGGTTTAACATCCGCAAATCAATCAACGTGATACAATACATTAACAAAAGAAAGAACAAGAATCATATGATCCTCTCAATAGATGCAGAAAAAGCATTTGACAAAGTACAGCATCTTTCTTGATCAAAACTCTTCAGAGTACAGGCATACAGGGTACATACCTCAATATCATAAAAGCCATCTATGAAAAACCTACAGCGAATATCATTCTCAATGGGGAAAAACTGAGAGCTTTCCCCCTCAGGTCAGGAACACAGCAGGGATGTCCACTATCACCACTGCTATTCAACATAGTATTGGAAGTCCTAGCCACAGTAATCAGACAACAAAAAGAAATCAAAGGCATCCAAATTGGTAAAGAAGAAGTCAAACTCTCACTGTTTGCAGATGATATGATACTTTATGTGGAAAATCCCAAAGACTCCACCCCAAAACTGCTAGAACTCATACAGGAATTCAGTAAAGTGGCAGGATATAAAATCAATGCACAGAAGTCAGTGGCATTCCTATACACCAACAACAAGTCAGAAGAAAGAGAAATTTAGGAGTCGATCCCATTTACAATTGCACCCAAAACCATAAGATACCTAGGAATAAATCTAACCAAAGAGGCAAAGGATCTGTACTCAGAAAACTATAAAATACTCAGGAAAGAAATTGAGGAAGACACAAACAAATGGAAAAACGTTCCATGCTCATGGATTGGAAGAACAAATATCGTGAAGATGTCAATGCTACCTAGAGCAATCTACACATTCAATGCAATCCCCATCAAAATACCATCCACTTTTTTCAAAGAAATGGAACAAATAATCCTAAAATTTGTATGGAACCAGAAAAGACCCCGCATAGCCAGAGGAATGTTGAAAAAGAAAAGCAAAGCTGGGAGCATCACAATTCCGGACTTCCAGCTCTACTACAAAGCTGTCATCATCAAGACAGTATGGTACTGGCACAAAAACAGACACATAGATCAATGGAACAGAATAGAGAGCCCAGAAATGGACCCTCAACTCTATGGTCAACTAATCTTTGACAAAGTAGGAAAGAATGTCCAATGGAAAAAAGACAGTCTCTTCAACAAATGGTGTTGGGAAAATTGGACAGCCACATGCAGAAGAATGAAACTGGACCATTTCCTTACACCACACACAAAAATAGACTCCAAATGGTTGAAAGACCTCAATGCGAGACAGGAGTCCATCCAAATCCTAAAGGAGAACACAGGCAGCAACCTCTTCGACCTCAGCCGCAGCAACTTCTTCCTAGAAACATCGCCAAAGGCAAGGGAAGCAAGGGCAAAAATGAACTATTGGGACTTCATCAAGATAAAAAGCTTTTGCAAAGCAAAGGAAACAGTCAACAAAACCAAAAGACAACTGACAGAATGGGAGAAGATATTTGCAAATGACATATCAGATAAAGGGCTAGTATCCAAAATCTATAAAGAACTCATCAAACTCAACACCAAAAGAACAAAGAATCCAATCAAGAAATGGGCAGAAGACATGAACAGACATTTTTCCAAAGAAGACATCCAAATGGCCAACAGACACATGAAAAAGTGTTCAATATCGCTCGGCATCAGGGAAATCCAAATCAAAACCTCCTTGAGATACCACCTCACACCAGTCAGAATGGCTAAAATTAACAAGTCAGGAAATGACAGATGTTGGCGGGGATGCGGAGAAAGGGGATCCCTCCTCCACTGTTGGTGGGAATGCAAGCTGGTGCAGCCACTCTGGAAAACAGTATGGAGGTTCCTCAAAAAGTTGAAAATAGAGCTACCATATGATCCAGCAATTGCACTCCTGGGTATTTACCCCAAAGATACAAAAGTAGGGACCCGAAAGGCTACGTGCACCCCGATGTTTATAGCAGCAATGTCCACAATAGCCAAACTGTGGAAAGAGCCAAGATGTCCATCGACAGATGAATGGATAAAGAAGAAGTGGTATATATATACAATGGAATATTATGCAGCCATCAAAAGGAATGAGATCTTGCCATTTGCAACGACGTGGATGGAACTGGAGGGTATTATGCTGAGCGAAATAAGTCAAACAGAGAAAGACATGTATCATATGACCTCACTGATATGAGGAATTCTTAATCTCAGGAAACAAACTGAGGGTTGCTGGAGTGGGGGGTGGGGTGGGAGGGAGGGGTGACTGGGTGATGGACACTGGGGAGGGTATGTGTTCTGGTAAGCGCTGTGAATTGTGCAAGACTGTTGAATCTCAGATCTGTACCTCTGAAACAAATAATGCAACATATGTTAAGAAAGAAAAAAAGAAGAAGAAGAATGTAGCAGGAGGGGAAGAATGAAGGGGGGGAAATCGGAGGGGGAGAAGAACTATGAGAGACGATGGACTCTGAAAAACAAACTGAGGGTCTAGAGGGGAGGGGGGTGGGAGGATGGGTTAGCCTGGTGATGGGTATTGAGGAGGGCACGTTCTGCATGGAGCACTGGGTGTTATGCACAAACAATGAATCATGGAACACTATATCTAAAACTAATGATGTAATGTATGGGGATTAACATAACAATTAAAAAATTAAAAAAAAAGAGGTCACGTTCTGCATGGAGCACTGGGTGTTATATGCAAACAACGAATCATGGAAAACTATATCAAAAACTAATGATGTAATGTATGGTGAGTAACAACAATAAAAAATTTTAAAAAACTAAAAAAAAAAAAAGAAACTCTAGGGAAGCATACAATTTTTAATCTGAATTTTTGAAAAGTATTTAAAATTCAATTTCCAAGCAATGGAGTAGATATTCTTTTCCCTATTCCTACTGCTAAGTACAACAAATATTAAGAAGACTCTGAAAGGTAAAGAAAAGAAGACAGACCTGTCTGGGACTTTAGAGCTCAAATAACATGGTGGTACATTTTCTGGGTTTTCCTTTTACCTCATATGTCCCAGATCATGTCCTGGAGAAGCCAGAAACACAGAATCACCAATGAGCGCAGACTAAAAAGTGCCCTAAGCCCAAGGACCAAGGAAAGGGCAGCCAAGTAAGAGAAAATATTTAGACAATGTTTGACTACTGCCAAACACCACAGAACAACTATGGCCCTACCCCAGTCCTGCCAGCAAAGGCCCTGTGGGTAGCTTGCATTTTCCACTCTCAAGAGGCTGTAATAGATCACCCCATGTGGGAAGCCAAGACATTACTCCTCTGCCAGCTGGAAATGAATACCTCTCCACCACCCCCACCCCCCCAACCCCCCGCCAAGCACCAGTGGAGACCATGTGGGAGTCACAGTTTCCACTCTGCCACGCAGTAAGGAAGAATTCCAATGACATAAATGTTACATCTTTTATTGTGGTTCCTTCCAAACTCCCTGAGGCTCTGTTCATTTTTCTTCTATTTATGTTCTGTTCACATTGGGCAGTTCTATTGTTCTATCTTCAAATTCACTGATTCTTTTCTCTGTCTCCTCATTCTGCTGTTGAACCCATTCATCAAGCTTCTTATTTTGGTTATTGTGTTTTTGAGTTCTCAGATTTCCATTTAGTTCCTCTTCATAACTTCTATTTCTTTGCTGTGGTTTCCTGTTGTTGTTGTTTTTTTAAAATTTGTTTTAGTATATTTGTAATTGCTCATTAAAGAAATTTTAGGTTCCTGTCTTCTTGATTTGTCAGATAATTCTGACATCTCTGTCATCTCAGTGTTGGAATCTTTTGATCGTCTTTTGTCACTCAGTGTGAGATCTTCCTGGTTGTTGGTATGATGAATGATATTTGATCAAAACCTAAACATTTTTGTATTATGTTATGAGACCATGGAGCCTCATCCCACATGCTCTGATTCAGTACCTCTGGGCTGGATCTTGGAAATCAGTATTTTTAAAAAGTATCTCTGGGATTCTGATGTTCAGTCAGATTTGGAACCATGATCATGATGCTTTTAGGACCTTTCCAGATCTGAGTCAATGAGATATGGCGCACAACAGTTTCTGCCAGGTGTTGCAAATGACCATTTTATTTATACAGTCCTCTCTATACTGGGAACCAAGTTTGACATTTATTTGTATCCCTTACAGTGTGTGACACATAAAATTCCAAAAAAATGCCTATAATTGGTGGATTGATTCATTTCCCTCTGAGTGGCTCAGACTAATAAGGGAGTTGATCCTGGATGAGTCCTTGTGCCCTCCATTTTTTGGATCCCTATGCTGCCATCTCTGTTGATTCCACTTGGCATGTGGTGGGTGGAATGCAGAGCAGATGAACAACAAGACGATCGATTGCCATTCACACACACACACACACACACACACACACACACACACATACAGACACACACACGTGTCATTCATTCTGTACATGCATTTTTTAAAAAAATTGCTGTGCAAAGGGAAAAAACTGTGGGGTTCTTTCTGTTGTTTTCATGCTGATTCTTGGAGAAGTGAGGTATGGTCTTAGATCTTAAGACTTTTGTCCAGACTCTGATTTCAGAGCCCTGGCTCTGAAAAATAGTCTCCAGCCGTCTTTTGTGAAATCCTTAGCTACACCTCCTGCCTCTGTGTCTTTATAAACAGGTGTAATGAAACACCTTATGAGGATTAATTGTGTGGCATTTCAAAATTGAACACAAAGGGGGAAGTTGTTGTCCGTCAGTTCACATTTAAAATTGTAATATTGTGTTTTTATTCCACTTGTTCTCTGGACTCAAAGCTAAAAATCTCCTTTTCTGAAGACAGAGAAACCTGCTTCTTAGGAAGATCTGAAATGCTTCCTGGCATTAAGATGTGCTATTCTTATGCAAAATATCTTTCTGAACCTAATATAAAACATTTTTAAAATGCAGAGATACCTGCAATTCAAAACAGAATTGGTAGCTTAATATTAAAAAATTAACATCATAATAGTCTACATAAACTCTTTGCAATTGTATTTTCCAAGTTTACTTGGCTTTTCATGGATATTTATTCTTCTACATAATTTTAGTGTGTTTTCAGTTTCTCAAAAAATCCAATTGGAATTTTCATTAGTATTACATTAAACTTATAGAATAATTTGAGGGAGAAATAACATTTTTATAATACTCAGTAAATCTAAGGACTTTGAAGTAGCCCTTATGTCTGATGAACCTGGGGACAATCAACAAGTATGATGGGTCTTATGAAAACAACACCTTTCCTAAATGTGCAGGTTTACATTAGAGAGCCCATAGAGTTCAGTTCTTTCAATAAAGACTTACAGCTTCTTAAAACATAAAGCTATGCATATCCTTGTATTGATGAATCTTCCTATTTCAGGGGACTCCACCTGGGTGCATACTGCTGTGCCAGGCGCAGAGCAGGCATGGTTCCAGCATGTGGATCTTCATGGCCTCAGGGAGCTTGCCAGTCATTTTCACTCCAATCACAGATTCATTCCAGAGCTCAGAGAGGAGGCCATGAAAGCACAGACATTTGAGAAAGGTGAAGAAATTTCCCTTTTTCTCCCAAGTCAGAGAATGACATAACCAACGTCTTGAACAGTTAGTAAATACCCACTGTTCCAGGCAACATAGGCAACATACAATGTCATAACCATGTAAGAAGCAGCTGACATTATTGAATGTGCTAGGCCCCATGTTAAGTGTTTTAGCATTTATCCATCCCAAGAGATCTGCATGGTGGGTATCATTATATTCTCAAACTACCAATAAGGGAACTGGGACCAGAGAATTGAAATGTATTGTTCAAAGTCACCCAACTAGTAATGAGGGGCCCAGGATTTGAACTCAGAGCATTTGGCTTTAAAATTCCATCTTACCCACTCACTTTAGCCAATCTCAGGCTTCAATTTCCTAGGATGGACATAACATACAGGTTGATAGCTTACCAGTCATAGAGATCAAGATATATGCCAAGTATCAAACAAATGACTCACTCTCTGAGAGCAAAGAACAAGGGCTGAGATGACCCAAGAAACTTTCAGTGCTATGCACACTCACAGATTCCTGGAACCCAGTAAATTTGGAGATAGTCATCTGCATGGAGATGGCTTCATATATGGTTGGCATAGGGTGATGTGGACTCAGTGCTGATAATATACTTGGGTACTTTTAGAAATAATCTGACTTTTACCTTCTTACCAACTCCTGTGGATATTCTCACCCTTTGCCTTGCAACAGGAAAGAGGATGGGGATGGCTCATTTACCAAATGATGGAAAAGCACAGGGAACAAGACAGCACAGATGGTGTCCTTCTTATTAATATAGAATGAGGAGTCAGAGATCTCAGCCCAGTGCTACCTCTGCTATGGCCAACCACAAGCTGAATGAAGACCTATGTTTGTAACAGCCTATGTCTAAGACCCTAGCATCTCTGTGATACCATACATTTGGAAAGTCTCTCTTTGTACTTATTAAAAAGATGAAAAATGTGTTCTTAGGCGATTTTTAGCCCCTAAAATAATGGGAATGGAGGTTTGTTCACACATCCTTGTTTAAAGGCATTAGGATAAATCCCTTGTCTTATCTCTGTAAGAAACAAGGACATGGTGAGCTGTTATTAAGGCATTTGGTCAGGGCCCAGAAATGACAGATTTCTGCCCTCCTCCACTTCTTCAGAAGAGGTACCCACTGAAGACAAAGGCAGAGAGGATGGGCAGATGTGAGGCCCAGGTCTGAGTGTGGGTGGGTAGAATGATTTAGCTCTGTACCTGGCACGTTTAACCTTAGTCACCTTAAGCCAAGATGCAAGTCTCAGCCCTAAATCCTCTGGTGTGAGGAAAGCCCCAGCACAGAATTCTGTGGGAATGGCAAGGAAGAGGGTACACAATTGACTTCTACCAGCCACCCATGAAGCGGCATCCAAGAGAAGGAGATCCCTGGGCTACTTGGAGTATGATGGGCCAACCATGTGACTCCTCCAGTAAGAAGTGAAGAGGGACACCTTCTACTGGGATTGGGTCCTCCTGATATCTACTTCTTGGCTCGGAAAAGAGAATCCAAAATGGTAGCACCCGTGCTCTGGCCAACTTCCTCCAGGGCAGCAACTCCCCAAATCAACTGTGCCAGGCTCAGAGCAGGCATGGTCCCAGCATGTGGATCTTCAATGGTGAAGTACCATTCCTCAACATCCTCCAAAAGTGCTCATCTTCCCTGAAAAACAGGTGAGGGGAAGGGATTAGGACCTGGGCCCTATGTGGAATCTAACATACCAACTTCATCCTCTCTTTTTTAAACTAAAGCCCTCATCTTGGACCATTCTTCTGCCATGGTGTACTGCATGCAAAATGGGAATTGTGCAAAGGGAAAACTGTTTGTTTCAGTGGAGCTGCTGATGAGTGATACACTGTGAGGGAAATAAGGGCCATGGGATCAGAATTTCCTCCTCTTCTTTCTACAAACAGCCCTCACTCTGTCTGTCTGCATCCCTCTTCCGGCTCATTGCTCACCTGTGTCCTGATTCCCAGCCTCCTCAGGGGTCTTGAACTATCCACACCCTCACCCCTTGAACTATCCACACCCTCACCCTCTCCTTACTGGGGAAAGTCTCCATAGAATTGCTTTACTCACTGACACCATTTCCCAAATGCCCCCTTTTGGGCAGGTTTTGAAATATCCCCTTGTCAAATCAGCTGTTGCTATGGTCACCAATGTCCTCTTTATTTGTAAGTCCAAAGGACATTTTATGTTTAGTTTTCTCTTGTGGTTAGGAAAACAAAACAAAACAAAACACAGAACCGATCATTTTAAACACTTTTGAATGTGTAACTCAGTGGCATTAAGTACATTTACAATGTTGTGCAACAGTTACCACTATCCATCTCCAGAACTTTTTTGTCTTCCCCAATTGGAACTTTATCCCATTAAACACTAGCTCCAGGTTTCTCCTTCCCCCAGTCCTTGGCAACCACCACTCTACTTTCTGTCTCTCAATTTGACTACCCTAGGAACCTCATATAAGCCGAATCATACGGTATTTGTCTTTTTGTGATGGCTTATTTCACTCAGCATAATGTCCTCAAGGCTCATCCATGTTGCAGCATGTGTCAGAATTTCCTTCCTTTTCAAGGCTGAATAATATTTCATTGTACGTTTATGACAGAGTGTTTACTGGTCATCCTTTTTTTTTTTTTTTTTTAAAGATTTTTATTTATTTGACAGAGAGAGACACAGCGAGAGAAGGAACACAAGCAGGGGGAGTGGGAGAGGGAGAAGCAGGCTTCCCGCAGAGCAGGGAGCCCGACGTGGGGCTTGATCCCAGGACCCCGGGACCATGACCTGAGCTGAAGGCAGACGCTTAACGACTGAGCCACCCAGGCGCCCCTACTGATCATCCTTTTAAGGTCGCTTGGATTGCTCTCTCCTGTTGGCCGTCATGACTCATGCTGCTGTGAACATGGTATGCACAAAGGACATTTTTATTTTTTATTTATTTATTTTTAAGGTTTTTATTTATTTGAGAGAGAGAGAGTGCACAAGCAGGGGGAGCCGCAGAGGGAAAGGTAGAAGCAGACTCCCCACTGAGCAGGGAGCCCAATACAGGGCTCCATCTGAGGACCCTGAGATCGTGACCTGACCCGAAGGCAGACACTTAACTGACTGAGCCACCCAGGCACCCCACAAAGGATGTTTTTAAAGCTTTGTCCTATTTGGCCAATTACAGTCACCTGCATGGCTGGCTGCTCTCTTCTTTCCTCTTTATGAAATATTCTCTTTTCTCAACTTCCATGACACTAGACTTCCCTCAGTTTCTGGCTGGTACTTCCTGTCTCTTTCCTTGAAGTGGTGTCGTCTTCCAGGTCAGTCATCTCTGCTCCTCTTCTTTTTCAGCCTCTCTCCACAGACCACTACATTTACTCTGCACCCTTCTTGCCTCTGCACAGGTGACATTCCTGTGTGTCCAAATGCAAGCCTCTAGCACAGAGACTGTAGTCTTCCCCACAAACAGCTGTTCTTCTTCTCTCCCCCTCCTCCTCCTCCTTCTTCCTCCCACTTCTTCTTCCTCCTCCTCTTCCTCTTCTTCTTCTTCTTCTTCCTTCTTCCTTCTTCTTCTCCTTCTCCTTCTTCTTCCTCTTCTTTTCCTCCCCCTCCTTCCCTCCTTGGATGTTCTCATCAAGCAATGCATTTTTAATAGTAAAAAACAAGCTTTTTCCCTTTGGAACCAGCACCAGGCATTTTGTGCATCCTTCATCCCCATTTCTCTATTCTAAAGCTGGGTAGACCTACCCAGTCATACACAGCTTTCTCCTCTCAACTCTGAAGAGCACCAAGCCCCACCCTGTGATGTTCTTAGCCTTTATTCACACCCTTTTCATTCTACTGTGCAAAGGCAGAGCATTAATTGGTCAAGTAAAATAGAGTCCTGCTACTGCTTTTAATGTCAATTTCCCTTCAAGCAGAAAAGTGGGCCATTGTGGAATGACAATTGAAGATGATGGCAACAAAAAACTTAACTCCTGGAAGCCAGCACTTCCGCAAATGATCAAAAGAAGGAGATTCAATATCGCCCTCCAATTCAAGACCCCTTTTCTCCCCCTCCTCCTTCCACCATTTCCTCTCTCTCCCCACCTCCGCTGTCCCCATTCTTCCCCTCCCTCCTCCCCATTCTTTGTGCCCTGCTCAGTGCTGCCAATAAGCAACTCCCCCTCACACCTGGGTCCACACTTCCTCCACTCCTTGGCAGGATTTCCTCATGGTAGAGATATAGAGATGGAATTCCTAAGGCCACTCCTGCAATACCCTTTTGGTTGTCCCACCCTGGTGTACTCTCATCCAGATATCTAACCTGCTAATCACACAGCTGTCAGGTATTTTGAACCTCATATACCCCCTTTTCCTGTTTCTCCTTGTTTTGACCCTTCCATGGCCTCCTGGTGCTCCACCTATGAAGACATATCCCAGGAGGTTGTATAGTCCACCCTGTCTAATCTTTCTCACACATGGTCCAGAAGAGCATCCTCTGTGCTGGAGACTCACAGTTGTTTAAAACCTGGTTTTGTTTTGTCACACCCCTCCTGCTACAGGACCTTTGCACTTGCTCAAGCTCATGCTTCTCCCACCTGATTGTGTTCATTATCTCTCATCCTGGAGGTCTCAGCTTGCTTTAGTGACACCTTGCTGACCTCTCAGACAAGGTCAACCCCCAGATGATAGGATTCTAAGGCCTCATATATCTTTCAATGTGAATCATCACAGTTGCTATTACATCTGTATTTTTGTGATTATTTTGTGAGTCAGTTTCCTCTATAAATGGTGGGCAGTCAGGGCAGGAGCAGTATTGAACTGCTCGCCATAGTGGTCCCAGTGCTTAGCATGCTCCAGTGCAGATTAAACTTCTTAGACTATCATGAATCCTTATGTGCATGTCCTTGGGGGGCACATTTTTTTTTAAATTCCTGTCTGGCAGGGGCGCCTGGGTGGCTCAGTTGGTTAAGCGACTGCCTTCGGCTCAGGTCATGATCCTGGAGTTCCCGGATCGAGTCCCGCATCGGGCTCCCTGCTCAGCAGGGAGTCTGCTTCTCCCTCTGACCCTCCCCCCTCTCATGTGCTCTCTCTCGCTCTCTCTCTCTCTCAAATAAAAAATAAATAAATAAATAAATAAATAAATAAATAAATAAATAAATAAATTCCTGTCTGGCAGTGCATTGGGTTCTCCACTGAGGCCACCTTGGGTAAGGCCAAGACATCTCAAGACTTCTGGGAGACATACCCAGTTTCCCCTTGGCTAGCCCAGTCCCTGCATGGGGTTCCTTTCAAGCACATGCACATCATTGTAATTGGCCTGTGAGCAGGAATTCAGCTCCTGCTAGTGACAGTACCCCTCAGGCATGTAGTTAAGTGCTCCAATAATCAATGTGATAGAAAAAAAGGGAGTCCTGATGAAGGGAACTTCCAGGAGGTTGCTTGAGGTGGGCAAACAGCTAGCAGCATCTGGTCCTGGGCCAGATGGCCGGAAAGTCTGCCTAATCAGATGGTGCCATAGGCAGGCTTTGTGGTACAAAGGTCATAAATAATAAGAGTGACAGAACACAATGGGTAGGAAATGTGCAAATTAAGAACTGTTTTACTGGAGGCAGGCAGATTACATTATATACTTCTAAGCTGGTGTTTTGCTTTCTTTAGTATAGAAATGAATGTGCATATTACCTTAGATTTACACATTCTAACTTAAAAGAGTTTAAACCAGCAGAAAAGCATCCCTCCCAGGTTAAATCCTTCCTCTGAGGCTGCTCAGAGGCATTGGACCTGATATATTCCTTTCCCTTCTTAAAACCAGGAGCCTACATGAAGCTCCTGGTGACCCACTAGGGTACATGCCTTAGCCAAACTGCTTTTTCACATTGTTATCCCACTAGCTTTCTCTCCTTTCCCACGGACAGCTCCATAGCTACTCCACCTGTATGATATTATCCTTTCCAAGTTCTCTCTGTAGAATCTTTCTTTGCTGCCAATGGGAAAGAAATATTGAATTTCCTTCTTTTGATCATTTGCTGAAGGAGGAGTGCTGGCTTCTGGGAGTTAGATTTTCATTCCCATCATCTTCAGTTATCATTCCACAATGGCCCACTTTTCTGCTTGAAGGGAAATTGACATTAAAAGCAGTAGCAGGACTCTATTTTACTTGACCAATTAATGCTCTGCCTTTGCACAGTAGAATGAAAAGGGTGTGAATAAAGGCTAAGAACATCGCAGAGTGGGGCTCAGTGCTCTCCAGAGTTGAGAGGAGAAAGCTGTGTATGACTGAGTAGGTCTGCCCAGGTTTAGAATAGAGAAATGGACATAAAGCATGCACAAAATCCCTGGTGCTCTTTCTAAGGCAAAGAAACTTGTCTTTGACTAATATTAAAAATTCAGTGCTTGATGAGAACATTATTTTGCTAAGGCCCACACCAGTCAGATATGCCTGATTGTTTTTGGTCCTTTCCTTGTCCACAGAAGGGCAATGAAATGGGTCTCAGTGTCTGGTTAATGATTATTCTATTAATCCCTAGTGCTTTAGCCTTATGGTTAATTAGAAACTAATTATCTCCCTGTTGTACAAAATGCTGACAGAATATGGACACTGTGCAAAGATATTGGTTGTATGCATTGTAGCAACAGCTTGAAAGATATTGGCTTTTTCCTCAATTCTACAGTGCTTCAAATAGAATTTGGTAAAAGCTCTTTCTAATGGGGGGGGCGGAGCAAGATGGCGGAGGAGTAGGAGACCTGGATTTCGTCTCCTCTCAGGAATTCAGCTGGATAGGGATCAAACCATTCTGAACACCTACAAACTCAACAGGAGATCAAAGAAAAGAAGAGCAACAACTCTCTGAACAGAAAAGCGACCACTTTCTGGAAGGTAGGACGTGCGGAGAAGTGAATCCGAGGCGATATTCGGGAGGATAGATGGCGGGGGAGGGGCCTCCGTCGGCCGCTTCTGGCAAGTGATAGAGCCGCGGAGCACAAAATCGGAACTTTTAGAAGTCTGCTCCGCTGAGGGACGTCACTCTGGTGGCGAAGTGGGGGGTGGAACCCTCGCGGGACAGTGTGGTCTCAGGACCCTCGGGGTCACAGAAAGACCGGGGGTGCCTGAGTGCGGCAGAGCTCCCAGGTATCGGAGCGGGGAAGCCAGCTGCAGAGACGGAGCCCAGGCGCGGGCTCTCAGCTCGGGGTTGCTATAAACCGTGATCCGCGGCACAGTCGGGCCACTGCTCCTCCAGCAGGGACCAAACAAGCGGCAGATCCGGGGAGACTCACCTTCTTCCCCCGGGAGGAGAGGTGCGGGAGCGCACTGCGGGGATCTGCTGGGTTTGGAGACTCCACCCGGGGTCGGGTGCCAGAGATAGAAGCGCGCGGTCACAGGCGGGTGAGCGCGGAGTGCGGCCAGAGACCGGGGAGACGGGAGTGACTGACTGCTTTTCTCTGGGGGCTCACTGAGGAGCGGGGCCCGAGTTCTCGGCTCCTCTGGGGCAGAGATTGGGAGGCCGCCGTTTTCACTCTCCGCCTCCAAAGCTGTACGGAAAGCTTGCAGGGAACAAAAGCTCCGGAGAGCAAACCCGAGCAGATTACTCAGCCCGGACCGGCAAGGGCGGGGCAATTTTGCCTCCGGCAAAGACATTTGGGAACCACGGCAACAGGCCCCTCCCCCAGAAGATCAGCGAAAACAGCCAGCCAAGACCAAGTTTACCGATCAGTGAGAACGGCAGAACTCCAGCGCTAGGGGAATACTGCACATAGAATTCATGGCTTTTTTACCATGATTCTTTAGTCTTTCAAAGTTAATTATTTTTTTTAACTGTCTTTTTTTCTTTTTTCCTTTTTTCTTTTTTTTTGAATTTTTCTTTTTCCCTTTTTCAACCAACATCTTATCAATCCCTTTTTTAAAAAAAAAAACATTTTATTTTTCATTTTTAAAGTCATATTCTATCCCTTCATAATAGTTACCCGTATTTTTGGCATATATATATAAGTTGTTCTCTCTTTAAAATCTTGAGATAGTTTCTTCTAACAGATCAAAATATACTCTAAATCTCTAGTGTATGGTTTTTTTCTACTCCCCTGCCTGATCACATTCTCTCCCTTTTTTCTTTCTTTCTTTCTTTTTTTTTTAATCCTCTTCTTTCTTTTTTCAAACAACTTATCAAATCCTTTTTTAAAATTTTTTATACTTTCCATCGTTACAGTCATATTCCATCCCTTCATCATATCAACCCTTATTTTTGTACATATATAAGTTTTTCTTTCTTTAAAATTTTGAGAGGGACTTTCTTTTAACAGACGAAAATACACCCAAAATCTAGTGTGTGGCACTGATCTATAATCCAGCCTGATCATATTTGATCACATTCTGTTTTTGTTTTGTTTTGTTTTGTTCTGCTTTTGTTTGTTTTTATCTTTATCTTTTTCTTTTTTCTTTTTTTCTTTCCTTTTCTTTTTTCTCTCTTTCCCTTTCTTTTCCCCCTGCTTCAGGTCTTTTCTGATTTGTTTAGAGTATATTTTCTGGGGACGTTGTTACCCTGCTAGCATTTTGTTCTCTCATTAATCTATTCTCCTCTGCACAAAATGACAAGACGGCAAAAATCACCTCAACAAAAAGAACAAGAGGTAGTACCGACTGCCAGGGACCTACTCAATACGGACATTAGTATGATGTCAGATCTAGAGTTCAGAATCATCACTTTAAAGATACTACCTGGGCTTGAAAAAAACATGGAAGTTATTAGAGAAACCCTTTCTGGAGAAGTAAAAGAACTAAAATCGAACCAAGTAGAAATCAAAAAGGCTATCAATGAGGTGCAATCAAATATGGGGGCGCTAACCGCTAGGATAAATGAGGCAGAAGAAAGAATCAGTGAGATAGAAGACCAAATGATGGAAAATAAAGAAGCTGAGAAAAAGAGAGAAAAACAACTACTGGATCACGAGGGCAGAATTCGAGAGATAAACGATACCATAAGACGAAACAACATTAGAATAATTGGGATCCCAGAAGAAGAAGAAAGAGAGAGAGGGGCAGAAGGTATAATGGAGCAAATTATAGCAGAGAACTTCCCTAATTTGGGGAAGGAAACAGGCATCAAAATCCAGGAAGCACAGAGAACCCCTCTCAAAATCAATAAAAATAGGTCAACACCCCGACATCTAATAGTAAAACTTATGAGTCTCAGAGACAAAGAGAAAATCCTGAAAGCAGCTCGGGAGAAGAGATATGTAACCTACAAAGGTAAAAACATTAGATTGGCAACAGACTTATCCACAGAGACCTGGCGGGCCAGAAAGGACTGGCAGGACATATTCAGAGCACTAAATGAGAAAAATATGCAGCCAAGAATACTATATCCAGCTAGGCTGTCATTGAAAATTGAAGGAGAGATAAAAAGCTTCCAGGACAAACAAAAACTAAAGGAATTTGCAAACACGAAACCAGCCCTACAAGAAATCTTGAAAGGGGTCCTCTAAGAAAAGAGAGAGCCTAAAAGCAACATAGACCAGAAAGGAAGACAAACAATATACAGTAACAGTCACTTTACAGGCAATACAATGGCACTGAATTCCTATCTTTCAATAGTTACCCTGAATGTAAATGGGCTAAATGCCCCAATCAAAAGACACAGGCTATCAGATTGGATTAAAAAACAAGACCCATCAATATGCTGCCTGCAAGAGACTCATTTTAGACCCAAAGACACCCGCAGATTGAAAGTGAGGGGGTGGAAAACCATTTACCATGCTAATGGACACCAAAAGAAAGCTGGGGTGGCAATCCTTATATCAGACAAATTAGATTTTAAACCAAAGACTGTAATAAGAGATGAGGAAGGACACTATATCATACTTAAAGGGTCTATCCAACAAGAAGATCTAACAATTGTAAATATCTATGCCCCTAACATGGGAGCAGCCAATTATATAAGGCAATTAATAACAAAAGCAAAGAAACACATTGACAACAATACAATAATAGTGGGGGACTTTAACACCCCCCTCACTGAAATGGACAGATCGTCTAAGCAAAAGATCAACAAGGAAATAAAGACTTTAAATGACACACTGGACCAAATGGACTTCACAGACATATTCAGAACATTCCATCCCAAAGCAACGGAATACACATTCTTCTCTAGTGCCCATGGAACATTCTCCAGAATAGATCACATCCTAGGTCATAAATCAGGTCTCAACCGGTACCAGAAGATTGGGATCATCCCCTGCATATTTTCAGACCACAATGCTTTGAAACTAGAACTCAATCACAAGAGGAAAGTCGGAAAGAACTCAAATACATGGAGGCAAAAGAGCATCCTACTGAAGAATGAATGGGTCAACCAGGAAATTAAAGAAGAATTAAAAAAATTCATGGAAACCAATGAAAATGAAAACACAACTATTCAAAATCTTTGGGATACAGCAAAGGCAGTCCTAAGAGGAAAGTATATAGCAATACAAGCCTTTCTCAAGAAACAAGAAAGGTCTCAAGTACACAACCTAACCCTACACCTAAAGGAGCTGGAGAAAGAACAGCAAATAAAGCCTAAACCCAGCAGGAGAAGAGAAATAATAAAGATCAGAGCAGAAATCAATGAACTAGAAACCAAAAGAACAGTAGAACAGATCAACGAAACTAGGAGCTGGTTCTTTGAAAGAATTAACAAGATTGATAAGCCCCTGGCCAGACTTATCAAAAAGAAAAGAGAAATGACCCAAATCAACAAAATCATGAATGAAAGAGGAGAGATCACAACCAACACCAAAGAAATACAAACAATTATAAGAACATATTATGAGCAACTCTATGCCAGCAAATTAGATAACCTGGAAGTAATGGATGCATTCCTAGAGATGTATCAACTACCAAAACTGAACCAGGAAGAAATAGAAAACCTGAACAGACCTATAACCACTAAGGAAATTGAAGCAGTAATCAAAAATCTCCCAAAACACAAAAGCCCAGGGCCAGATGGCTTTCCAGGGGAATTCTACCAAACATTTCAAGAAGAATTAATACCTATCCTTCTGAAACTGTTCCAAAAAATAGAAATGGAAGGAAAACTTCCAAACTCATTTTATGAGGCCAGCATTACCTTGATCCCAAAACCAGACAAAGACCCCATCAAAAAGGAGAATTACAGACCAATATCCCTGATGAACATGGATGCAAAAATTCTCACCAAAATACTAGACAATAGGATCCAACAGTACATTAAAAGGATTATTCACCACGACCAAGTGGGATTTATCCCTGGGCTACAAGGTTGGTTCAACATCCGCAAATCAATCAACGTGATACAATACATTAACAAAAGAAAGAACAAGAATCATATGATCCTCTCAATAGATGCAGAAAAAGCATTTGACAAAGTACAGCATCCTTTCTTGATCAAAACTCTTCAGAGTATAGGGATAGAGGGTACATACCTCAATATCATAAAAGCCATCTATGAAAAACCTACAGCGAATATCATTCTCAATGGGGAAAAACTGAGAGCTTTCCCCCTAAGGTCAGGAACGCGGCAGGGATGTCCACTATCACCACTGCTATTCAACATAGTATTGGAAGTCCTAGCCACAGCAATCAGACAACAAAAAGAAATCAAAGGCATCCAAATTGGCAAAGAAGAAGTCAAACTCTCACTCTTTGCAGATGATATGATACTTTATGTGGAAAATCCCAAAGACTCCACCCCAAAACTGCTAGAACTCATACAGGAATTCAGTAAAGTGGCAGGATATAAAATCAATGCACAGAAGTCAGTGGCATTCCTATACACCAACAACAAGACAGAAGAAACAGAAATGAAGGAGTCGATCCCATTTACAATTGCACCCAAAACCATAAGATACCTAGGAATAAATCTAACCAAAGAGGCAAAGGATCTGTACTCAGAAAAGTATAAAATACTCATGAAAGAAATTGAGGAAGACACAAACAAATGGAAAAACGTTCCATGCTCATGGATTGGAAGAACAAATATTGTGAAGATGTCAATCCTACCTAGAGCAATCTACACATTCAATGCAATCCCCATCAAAATACCATCCACTTTCTTCAAAGAAATGGAACAAATAATCCTAAAATTTGTATGGAACCAGAAAAGACCCCTCATAGCCAGAGGAATGTTGAAAAAGAATAGCAAAGCTGGCGGCATCACAATTCCAGACTTCCAGCTCTACTACAAAGCTGTCATCATCAAGACAGTATGGTACTGGCACAAAAACAGACACATAGATCAGTGGAACAGAATAGAGAGCCCAGAAATGGACCCTCAACTCTATGGTCAACTAATCTTTGACAAAGCAGGAAAGAATGTCCAATGGAAAAAAGACAGTCTCTTCAACAAATGGTGTTGGGAAAATTGGACAGCCACATGCAGAAGAATGAAACTGGACCATTTCCTTACACCACACACAAAAATAGACTCCAAATGGTTGAAAGACCTCAATGTGAGACAGGAGTCCATCCAAATCCTAAAGGAGAACACAGGCAGCAACCTCTTCGACCTCAGCCGCAGCAACTTCTTCCTAGAAACATCACCAAAGCCAAGGGAAGCAAGGGCAAAAATGAACTATTGGGACTTCATCAAGATAAAAAGCTTTTGCAAAGCAAAGGAAACAGTCAACAAAACCAAAAGACAACTGACAGAATGGGAGAAGATATTTGCAAATGACATATCAGATAAAGGGCTAGTATCCAAAATCTATAAAGAACTCATCAAACTCAACACCAAAAGAACAAAGAATCCAATCAAGAAATGGGCAGAAGACATGAACAGACATTTTTCCAAAGAAGACATCCAAATGGCCAACAGACACATGGAAAAGTGTTCAATATCGCTCGGCATCAGGGAAATCCAAATCAAAACCTCAATGAGATACCACCTCACACCAGTCAGAATGGCTAAAATTAACAAGTCAGGAAATGACAGATGTTGGCGGGGATGCGGAGAAAGGGGAACCCTCCTATACTGTTGGGGGGAATGCAAGCTGGTGCAGCCACTCTGGAAAACAGTATGGAGGTTCCTCAAAAAGTTGAAAATAGAGCTACCATACGATCCAGCAATTGCACTACTGGGTATTTACCCCAAAGATACAAAAGTAGGGACCCGAAAGGCTACGTGCACCCCGATGTTTATAGCAGCAATGTCCACAATAGCCAAACTGTGGAAAGAGCCAAGATGTCCATCAACAGATGATTGGGTAAAGAAGAGGTGGTATATATATACAATGGAATATTATGCAGCCATCAAAAGGAATAAGATCTTGCCATTTGCAACGACGTGGATGGAACTGGAGGGTATTATGCTGAGCGAAATAAGTCAAACAGAGAAAGACATGTATCATATGACCTCACTGATATGAGGAATTCTTAATCTCAGGAAACAAACTGAGGGTTGCTGGAGTGGGGGGTGGGGTGGGAGGGATGGGGTGACTGGGTGATGGACACTGGGGAGGGTATGTGTTCTGGTAAGCGCTGTGAATTGTGCAAGACTGTTGAATCTCAGATCTGTACCTCTGAAACAAATAATGCAATATATGTTAAGAAAGAAAAAAAGAAGAAGAAGAATATAGCAGGAGGGGAAGAATGAAGGGGGGGAAATTGGAGGGGGAGAAGAACCATGAGAGACGATAGACTCTGAAAAGCAAACTGAGGGTTCTAGAGGGGAGGGGGTTGGGAGGATGGGTTAGCCTGGTGATGGGTATTGAGGAGGGCACGTTCTGCATGGAGCACTGGGTGTTATGCACAAACAATGAATCATGGAACACTATATCTAAAACTAATGATGTAATGTATGGGGATTAACATAACAATAAAAAAATTAAAAAAAAAAAAAAAAGCTCTTTCTAATGTAATCCTTTATGCATGCAGCTCAATTTATAATTATACCTGGAAGCCACAAGTGTTGTGTGAGGCTTAAAATTAGCAGTATGTGTTGCCTTGACACCTGACAAAGTTGGGAAGACCTTGAATGGCCTAACCACAAGTCCTCTATCCACTCTGCTTCCAAGAATAAGGTTGCCTAGCCAAACAACTCCAAATGGACCTCGTGCAGGTCCTGTTTATCCTTGAGTGGTTGGCTTCAGTTCCTGGTTAGGCTGTTGAATTATTCAAACGAACAAATCTCATCCTCCAGTGGAAACTAAGGCCACCTCACCCTCTTCTTACTAAAAAGCCTGCTTTTCACTCTGTTCTCTAGTGCAGCTCTTGTATGTACTTGCATGTTATTCTGTGTCCTCCTCTCCAGACTCTGGCATATGTGACTAATAAACTGCTGACAACCTCATCTATCCAGTGTTGGGTGTCCTGTGTTCAGTCATCCCCATAAGCCTAGGGTAGGAATGGCCCAATTACTACTAAGGGTGAACTTTAACTAAGTTATCCTTGGCTATGTGACCAGTTTTGTGATACAGTGATAGCCACATGGGATAGATCCAGCAACTGCTAGTGGGCCTGAAGTTGTGGCACTGTGTTATCTCTCTGTCACATGTTGTCATCTCTTCCCACCCCAAAATACAAGATGAGAACTGTTAATTCTACCACAGCATGGCCTGCCTTCAGATTTGTCCTGTATGACATGTGGTCTCTGAATCTCCCTCATGAGAAAACGGCAGCAAATCAGCACCCTAACTGGTCAGCACTTGAGTCCTGATTACCAGGATCACTGTGGTTAATGAATGTATTCTGGTGACCATCACTGACTGCTTGAGGAAGCCATACAGATGTGGTTTGTGATGGTGCATCCCTAGGACAGGGCCACGGATGGCCCTTTTTGAGATTTGCTAGACAAGGAGGCCACCACCCTGGAGGAATTAAACATAGCACCTCAGGGGCCCAATTGTTATTGTTCAGGAAAGAGTAGGGCCTTTTTCTTGTGCTCTTGCTCCCTTGATGCTCTGTGTAGGCTCTCCTGACTCCCAAGGGTGTCCAAGTGCATATCTAAGGGATCCCATGGCCCAGGCAATGATGATAAAAAAGGAGCAGGCAAAACATTTGGTACTCAACTATTCTCTCAATGTAAAGCCCCTAGCCAATGTGCCTGTACTTTGCTTAAGACTTCTTACCAGCCCAACAAAAGACTAGCCTAGTGATCACAGTGCTTGACTGTCCATGTCCATGTCATAGATGAAAGGACAACTGGATGTGAACCCTGACCCTGGTGAAATTGACTGGAATTTCCTGGAGAAAGAGGTAGGGCACTAAGAACCCAAATTTTTCCTGTAACCCTCAGAAGATCCTCACTATGGGTAATTGAACAGAGACATAAACCAAAAATTCTGACCTTATGCAACTAGAAATCCAAAATACTGAGGGAATTTGGAGAGAGAGAAAGAGAGAAGAGGAGGCCCACACAGGATGAAAAGGTGAGGCTGCAGCAGGAGGTGGTTTTAACGTATCCACCTCTGGATTGTGGGCCCAGTGCTCTTTCACTGCACCACTCCACTGCCCAGCCTCTGTCACCACAAGATCCTGATCCCAAGGGTTTTAGAGAAAACATCTAAGGCAGTCAAGGGCACAGTAAAGGAGATAATTCAAGCCCAATATAAGCTCAAGGTCCTTAAACCCTATAAAGTAACCTTTATCAAGAAGAGCCTCCTAAACCTGACAATAGTGAGTTGAAGCTCTCTGGCAGAAACAAAGCAAAACAACAAAACAAGACAAAACAAAACAAAATTAAAACAAAGCTCCACAATTTGACCCAACTGGAACTTCAAAGTTTAATGAAAAAATGTATACAACAAAAATATAAAAGAACTTTTGTGTCTTTTATGATACACATTCTGAATTAACTTTAGTATCTGCTGGAGTTAATTGGCAATTGGCAAACATTCATGGCCCATGCATATTTACTTTTTAAAGAAACTGTCAACCTGTTTTCCAGGGTCTGTACAACTTCACACTTCCACCAGTGATGTGTGAATGAGCTTGTTCCTCCTCACCAGCATTTGGTGTTGTCACTCTTGCATGTTTGCATTCTGATAGATGTGTACTGCATAATTCCCTCTTCCATTTTAGCAGGAAGTAGCAAGTCCCCACTTTCCCTGAATACTTGTCTTTGCATTGTTGGCTCTGAAGGGTCACATGACTACCTTGAACCAGTTTCATTTCCATCTTTTGTACACATAGGCTAAGAGTGAAGGAGCACTTCTTTTCCCAGAGGAGAAAAGGAATATGATTGCTAGAAAGTAAATGGATGCTCAAGTCCAAGAAACAAACAACACAGAAAAAAATAGTTTTCTGCAACACCCTGTTCACAACATCCCTCAGAGAATTCTATCTTAAGAGGGCTTAATCCTGGGGGAGGAAGGAAGGATGGTGGAGGAGTAGTGGACCCTATTTCAACTGGTCCCCAGAATTGAGCTGGATATCTACCAGACCAGTCTGAGCACCCATGAAACCAGCCTGAGATGTAAGAAGATCTGATCTCTACAAACAGAATATCGCAGGCGGTTGGTTTCGAGGTACGAAGCGGGGAGCCGTGATTTTGCCGGCAGATATCGGAGGATAAATGGCAGCGGGAGGGAGCCTGGCCGTGGGGTTCCTACACCGCGGTGAGTGACAGCCTCGCTCACTGGGGACAGGGGACAGACTCGCAGACCGGTAGCAGCTGGGAAATGACTTTAGGGCAGCCCCCGGGGTGGAAACCCGGAGCAGCTGGGTCGCATGGGCGAACTGGGAGCAGCTGGTGGTTTTAGAAGCACAAAGGGCAGAGACGTGCCCCAACCTGGAGGCAGGACTGGAAGCACTGCGGAGGGGCGCACAACCCAGGACGCTGCAGTTTATAGCAGCAGAGACAGAAACAGAGATGGTGTGGCCTGGAGAGCTCACTGAAGAACAGACTGCGGTCTCTCTGCTCTGAGGCAGAGGGTTGGAAACGGTCTCTTCTGCTCTGACTCTTGAAAGAGACACGGAAAGCCACCAGGGAAAGCCGCCAGAGAACAAAACCCCCCAAAACTGATTCCCGCTGAGCCCATCCCCCACCACAGGGGGTCAGGGCAAATCTGCCCAAACAGGGTTGCCTGAGTAACAGAGCAGCAGGCCCCTTTCCCAAAAGACAGGCTGGGAAAACAAGAGGCCAGCAACCCTAAGGTCCCAAGAAAACAGGTGCATCTTGCTTGGGTTCTGGTCAATAATTTGGACTCTGTACATTCCCTCAAACACCCATCAACAGAATGACTAGGAGGATAAACCCCCAAAATAGAAAAGACTCAGAGATTATGACTTATGCTGCAGATTTACAAATGGATGCAGATATAACCAAGATGTCGGAGATGGAATTCAGCCTAGCTATTGTGAAGACAATGGCTAGAATGGAGAAATCAATTAATGGCAACACAGAATCTCTAAGGGCAGAAATGAGAGGTGAATTGGTAGAACTTAAAAATGCTATCAGTGAGATCCAATCCAATCTAGATAATCTAACAGCTAGGGTAAGTGAGGCAGAAGAACGAATAAGCGACCTGGAAGACAATAGATAAAAAAGGAAAAGAGAAGGCCAGGGAAAAACAACTCAGAATCCATGAAAATAGAATCAGAGAAATAAGTGACACCATGAAGCGTTCCAATGTCAGAATAATTGGAATCCCGGAGGGAGTGGAGAGAGAGAGAGGACTAGAAGATGTATTTGAGCAAATCGTAGCTGAGAACTTCCCTAATCTGGGGAATGAAACAAACATTCATCTCCTAGAGGCAGAGAGGACCCCTCCCAACATCAAGGAAAACAGGCCAACACCCCAGCATGTAATAGTAAAACTTGCAAATCTTAGAATCAAGGAAACCATCTTAAGGGCAGTTAGGGGGAAGAGATTCCTTACGTACAGAGGGAGGAACATCAGAATAACATCAGACCTATCCACAGAGACCTGGCAAGCCAGAAAGGCCTGGCAAGACATATTCAGGGTGCTAAACGAGAAGAACATGCAGCCAAGAATACTTTATCTGGCAAGGCTTTCATTTAGAATGGATGGAGAGATGCAGAGCTTCCAAGACTGGCAGAAACTGAAAGAATATGTGACCACTAAGCCGGCCCTGCAAGAAATATTAAGGGGGGTTCTATAAAAGGAGAAAGACCCCAAGAGTGCTATGCAACAGAAATTTACAGGGACAATCTATAAAAACAACGTCTTCACAGGCAACGTGATGACAATTAATTCATATCTTTCAATAATCACTCTCAACGTGAATGGCCTAAATGCTCCCATAAAACAGCACAGGGTTGCAGATTGGATAAAAAGACAGGACCCATCCATATGCTGTGTACAAGAGACTCATTTTGAACCTAAAGATACATCCAGATTGAAAGTGAAGGGATGGAGACCCATCTTCCATGCCAGCGGACCTCAAAAGAAAGCTAGAGTAGCAATTCTTATATCAGAAAAAGTAGATTTTAAACTAAAGTCTGTAATTAGAGACACAGAAGGACACTATATCATTCTTAAAGGGTCTATCCAACAAGAAGATCTAACAATTGTAAATATCTATGCCCCCAACATGGGAGCAGCCATCTACATAAGCCAACTGTTAACCAAAATAAAGAATCATATTGATAACAATACGTTAATTGTAGGAGACCTCAATACTCTACTCTCAGCAATGGACAGATCATCTAAGCAGAAAATCAACAAGGAAACAAGAGCTTTGAATGATACACTGCACCAGATGGACCTCATAGATATTTACAGAGCATTCCACCCTAAAACATCAGAATACTCATTCTTCTTGAGTGCACATGGAACTTTCTCCAGAATAGTCCACATACTGGGTCACAAATCACGTCTCAACTGATACCAAAACATTGAAATTATTCCCTGCATATTCTCAGACCACAGTGCTTTAAAACTGGAACTCAATCACAAGAAAAAATTTGGCAGAAATTCAAACACTTGGAAGCTAAAGACCACTCTGCTCAAGAATGTTTGGGTCAACCAGGAAATCGAAGAAGAACTTAAACAATCCATGGAAATCAGTGAGAAGGAAAACACATCAGTCCAAAACCTATGGGATACTGCAGAGGCGGTCCTAAGGGGGAAATACATAGCCATCCAAGCCTCACTCAAAAAAATAGAAAAATCCCAAATTCACCAACTAACTCTACACCTTAAAGAACTAGAGAAAAAGCAAAAAATGATGCCTAAGGCACGCATTAGAAGAGAAATAATTAAAATTAGAGCAGAGATCAAAGAATTAGAAACCAGAAACACAGTAGGTCAGATCAATGAAACTAGAAGTTGGTTCTTTGAAAGAATTAATGAGATCATTAAAACCACTGGCCAGACTTATCCAAAAGAGAAGAGAAAGGACCCAAATTAATAAAATTATGAATGAAAGGAGAGAGATCATGACTAACACCAAGGAAATAGAAACAATTATTAGAAATTATTATCAACAACTATATGCCAATAAACTGAGCATCTGGATGAAATGGAGGCCTTCCTGGAAACCTATAAGCTGCCAAGACTGAAACAGGAAGAAACTGACAACCTGAATAGGCCAATAACCAGTAACGAGATTGAAGCAGTGATCAAAAACCTCCCAAAAAACAAGAGTCCAGGGCCTGATGGATTCCCTGGGGAATTCTACCAAACATTCAAAGAAAAAAGAATACTTTTCTACTAAAGCTGTTTCAAAAAATAGAAACAGAGGGAAAGCTTCCAGACTCATTCTATGAGGCCAGCATCACCTTAATCCCCAAACCAGGCAAAGACCCCATCAAAAAGGAGAATTTCAGACCGATATCCCTGATGAATATGGATTCCAAAATCCTCAACAAAATCCTAGCTAATAGGATCCAACAATACATTAAAAGGATCATCCACCATGACCAAGTGGGATTTATCCCCGCGATGCAAGGGTGGTTCAACATTCGCAAATCAATCAATGTGATAGAACACATTAATAAGAGGAGGGAGAAGAACCATATGGTCCTCTCAGTTGATGCAGAAAAAGCATTTGACAAAACACAACATCCTTTCCTGATTAAACTCTTCAGAGTATAGGGATAGAGGGAACATTCCTCAAGTTCATAAAATCCATCTCTGAAAAACCCACAGCGAATATCATCCTCAATAGGGAAAAGCTGAGAGCCTTTCCCTTAAGATCAGGAACATGTCAAGGATGCCCACTCTTGCCACTATTGTTCAACATAGTACTAGAAGTCCTAGCAACAACAATCAGACAACAAAAAGAAATAAAAGGTATTCAAATTGGCAAAGAAGAAGTCAAACTCTCTCTTTTCACAGAAGCCATGATACTTTATGTGGAAAACTCAAAAGACTCCACCCCCAAGTTACTAGAACTCATGCAGCAATTCAGTAATGTGGCAGGATACAAAATCAATGCACAGAAATCAGTTGCTTTCTTATACACTAACAATGCAACTGTAGAAAGAGAAATTAGAGAAACAATTCCATTTACAATAGCACCAAAAACCATAAGATACCTCGGAATAAACCTAACCAAAGAGGTAAAGGGTCTATACTCTAGGAACTACAGAACACTCGTGAAAGAAATTGAAGACACAAAAAGATGGAAAAATATTCCATGCTCATGGATTGGAAGAATAAACATTGTTAAAATGTCTATGCTACCCAGAGCAATCTATACCTTCAATGCCATCCTGATCAAAATTCCAATGACATTTTTCAAAGAGCTGGAACAAACAATCCTACAATTTGTATGGAGTCAGAAAAGACCCCGAATCGCCAAGGAAATGTTGAAAAAGAAAAACAAAGCTGGGGGCATCATGTTGCCCGATTTCAACCTATATTTCAAAGCTGTGATCACCAAGACAGCATGGTACTAGCACAAAAACAGACATATAGACCAATGGAACAGAATATGCACCCAGATATGGACCCTCAACTCTATGGTCAAATAATCTTTGACAAAGCAGGAAAAAACATGCAATGGAAAAAGGACAGTCTCTTCAATAAATGGTGCTGGGACAATTGGACAGCCCCCTGCAGAAGAATGAAACTCAACCATTCTCTAACACCATTCACAAAGATAAACTCAAAGTGGATGAAAGACCTCAATGTGAGACAGGAATCTATCAAAATCCTAGAGGAGAACATAGGCAGTAACCTCTTTGACATCGCCCAGAGCAACTTCTTTCAAGATACATCTCCAAAAGCTAGTGAAACAAAAGCAAAATGATCTTTTGGGACTTCATCAAGATAAAAAGCTTCTGCACAGTAAAGGGAACGGTCAACAAAACAAAGAGGCAACCCACAGAATGGGGAAGATTTTTGCAAATGACACTACAGATAAAGGGCTGGTATCCAAGATCTATAAAGAACTTCTCAAACTCAACACCCAAAAAACAAATAATCAAGTCAAAAAGTGGGCAGAAGATATGGAAAGACACTTCTCTGAAGAAGACATACAAATGGCTAAAAGACACATGAAAAAATGTTCATCATCATTAGCCATCAGGGAAATCCAAATCAAAACCACATTGAGATACCACCTTACACCAGTTAGAATGGGAAAAATGGACAGGGAGAGAAACAACAAATGTTGGAGAGGTTGTGGAGAAAGGGGAACCCTCTTACAATGTTGGTGGGAATGCAAGTTGGTACAGCCAATTTGGAAAACAGTGTGGAGGTTCCTCAAAAATTTAAAAATAGAGCTACCCTATGACCCAGCAATTGCACTACTGGATATTTACCCCAAAGACACAGATGTAGTGAAAAGAAGGGCCATATGCACCCCCAATGTTCATAGCAGCAATGTCCACAATAACCAAACTGTGGAAAGAGCTGAGATGCCCTTCAACAGATGAATGGATAAAGAAGATGTGGTCCATATCTACAAGGGAATATTACTCAGCCATCAGAAAGGATGAGTACCCAACTTTTACATCCACATGGTTGGGACTGGAGGAGATTATGCTAAGTGAAATAAGTCAAGCAGAGAAAGTCAATTATCATATGGTTTCACTTATTTGTGGAACATAAGGAATAGCATGGAGGACATAAGGAGAAGGAAGGGAAAAATGAGGGGGGCGGAATTGGAGGGAGAGATGAACCATGAGAGACTGTGGACTCTGAGAAACAAACAGAGTTTTAGAGGGGAGGTGGGAGGGGGGGGTTGGTTAGCCTGGTGATGGGTATTAAGGAGGGCACGTACTGCATGGAGCACTGGGTGTTATCCGAAAACAATGGATCGTGGATCACCACATCAAAAACCAATGATGTATTGTATGGTGACTAACATAGCATAATAAAATTAAAAAAAAAAAAAAGGAATTAAAAAAAAAAAAAAGAGGGCTTAGTCCTGAGTGGATGTGCTAACAGAAGTCAAAACTGTGAATTTTGAAACACAGAACACTCTATAGTTTGAGGTGCTGTAGTAGGTTCTGTTAGAGAGATGACAAGGACTAGTCTGGACCTGCTGTGGATGGTCCAGTTAGCCAGTCAGTGAGACAGAATAGAGAACAGGCAAACAGGGAAGTTATTTGTCACTTACACAGTAAGGCTGCTGCCTTAAGGGTCTCTTTCTGAGGACCAATTGAATATGTGCAGTGGGAACATCAAAATGTGGGTCATTTGTCCAGGTACATTTCACAACAGTTTCCTAGATTTGAAAATTATACAAACCCCTAATGTTCTCACCAGTTTAAAATCATCTTGTTCCTTTGAATTCCTCAGCTGCTTTGGTAATGTAGTCAACAACAAATTCATATGTAATGGGCGATAGTTCACATGCTTTTATTACTTTCAAAAGATATGTTGTTATTATATCCAAAGCAAGTTTTCTTCATTTGAAAATTACTTTCCTGGGACATTATTAAAGAATCCAAGCTTCAAATTCTGGAATGTTGATTGTGTAGTTCATTTGTTTTATTTATAAGGTTGCTGGTCTTTTACAGCCCATGTGAGTTCCTCTGACTCAACTTGGACGTGACCAAGTAGTCACACCCTCCACAGGGAATCACTTATTAATTCATTGATAGCCACTGAAAGCATGTTAGCACATGCAATTCACAAGAGTGGTTATTTTGAGGCTCCTGAGTGAATCCAGTAAACTTCCTTGAGCCTCAGGGGGAAAATTTTTGTTTTGAACTGTGCTGAGTCTAGAAAACTTGTTTCAATCTTCAGTAACAACACTCAAGAGAAAAGACACTGGCTACAATGTTGAATTAGATTTAGCAAATCCAGTGAGTTGTGGAAGAAGGATTTAGTACACCTATTTGAGAGTATCTAGGATGTTGTCAAGGACTTCAATATGCACCCCTTAAACTGAATTATCTAAAGGGAAATGAATAGTTCTGCTCCTTGGAGGTGGACTTGTAGAGGAAACAGGTACAGTTCTGGGTGCTTGATTCATGAACTTGTGGGTGAAGTTAACCAGTCAAGGGAGCACCTATCCAGGTTATGAAGAGAAAGGAAAAGTTGGAAACTTCCATTTTTGCCCAGATACTGTTTCACTCTATAGTAGATGCATTACTCAGATATTTAGTATTGTAACACGATCGGCTCTTAAATTCTGTATTTCCTGTCCCTGAGCGTTCTAAACATCTCGTTTTCTACCACCAACGATAGATATTTTTCCTCCACCATCAACATACAATGAATTCCTACCATAATCTCTGATAAAAATGTACACATTGACTGCTCATGCATGCATGGGTGTCAGTAGCCCTATTTGCCCCAGCAGCAGCCAGCAATCACTACATACCCCAGACACGTGTCTTTCTTGTCCTTGTTTGGAAAGATTGCTCTTCTCCCCGTGCTTGCCTTTCGATTTTCTAACAGACGTCCTCGTTCATTCCTCTCTCCTCCTCTCTCTTTGCCCTCACCCTGTCTCCTGCTTGCATGTTGGCTTCTCCTTGGCTGTGATTCACTGCTTTCCTCTATTGCCTTTGGTGACCCTCAGCTCTCGCCATTCCCCTCCAGTGGAGCCAGGTGTGAATCTCAAAAGTTTTTGGGTATCTTTTGAAAACATAGGTACATCTATTTCTATGCAATGTTTACCTACTACAGGCAAAGCATCATCTCTCCACATAGGAAGCCCAGCAGGGTACCATCACAAGGAGTGACTGAAAATTTATCCATCCTTGGCTCTTTGGTCTTGGCTTATGGCTGCATTCCTTGTCCTCCCCTCATCCTGCTGAGTGACATCCCATGTCTTCAACATCAAAAGCAGTCCTTTGGACCTCATGCTAACCCTCCCTTGATGTTCAAAAGGGATGTGCATTTTGTTTTCAGAAGTGTCCCTCCTGTGAAGTGAAGTACTGTGAGCTGGGGAAACCTTTAGGAAATAAAACCAAAGGATTGTCCCATCAATTGCTCTGGGACTGTGGTCATCTCTCAGTGTGTTGCAGATATTCAGAGTTATTTTTACAGAGGCAGCAAGCAGCCTCGATGAAGTTTCAACTTTCTTGATCTCAAGATACCTCTGTTGATTAGATTTTCTTCCCTTAGTCACTATTGTTACCAGTGTTGCTTCCATTTCCTTTGGGAAACTTCTCTGGGCATTTTCTGTGATTATGCTTGACATTCAAAAATCTGGCACTGAATCACTCACATTTTGACATGCAGCTGACATTTTAATTCTGACATCAGATTTCACAGAGGGTATTCTTTCTATATTGTAATATAAAACAAGCACCATAAGATTGGCCTAAGCCTAAAACAAAGCCAGATGCCATATGAAGTGGAACCCTGTTCAAGGTCACTACTTTCAACTTTGTCTCCAGCTCTTCCATGGGGTCATTGTGAAGTTGGTACCAGGGAACAGGAGGTCTTATTCTTGTACTCAACCTTGGCAAAACCTCTTCTCAAGACTCTTGAGGATTGCTGCTTGCTTTCCTGAATATACTCTGGGGATTTGACTTTATCCTTTCTTCTGAGATTAAGGGTTCTCTCATTGAAGACACATTTGACTTTCTATGGGATGTATTTTTCATTGTTGATACTTCATACCTCCAATAAGCATGAAATGAGAGTCTGCCTGCATTTTGCTTGCCCTGAGAAGTGCAAAAAGCTGAGTGAATACCCCAGTAGAGTTCCCCTCTTTTTGCCCTCATCTCCTCTCCCTTTTCTTTTTCAATTGAGCTCTAGAGCAGCGATATAAAATGTCTGTGGCAGAGACAGCTACTTGTTCCCTGAAGTCTCTGCAACTGGGCACATGAGACTGGATGTCAGACCTTCCCTTGAGGAGAAATGTGACTGAGCTTTGATCCATGAAATGTAAGTCAAAGGATGTGCATTGATTTCAAGCGTGGTCCACGTGAATCACCTGCTATTTTTCATTCTTTCTCTTAACAGAAGTGCAGTTATTCTCTATTTGCCCTAATAGATCCATTCCCCACCCTTGCATTCCCTGCTGTGTGTGCTAGGAAGCTGACACTTTCATTGGGCTTCTGGGCTTTCTGGCTTCAGATTGGGTTCAGCCAACTGAGACAGCAGCAGGAAACTGAGGATTGGTGGAGGGAAACGTCAGGGTGTCAGGCTGACCTGATCTGCTCCTGCCTAATGTGGGTCTGGTGATGGCTGCATTCCCCCCTGGCCAAAGCTCCTACCAGATAGCCCTCCTTCATGGCTCCAGCTCCAACCATCCTCCAACAATCTTGTCTCCTCTTGTCTATACCAACATGGTCATTGTTTCTATCCCTGGGTTTCACCCCAACCTTAGCATCCCTTTTTGGGTCATTACCCTGCCTGTATCTCTATAAACTGCTCCTTCATTCAAATTTGGTCACTTTGAGAGTGCCATCTGTTTTTTGTCAGGATTTGATTTATACTGTGATTGGAACTATGAGTAGCTCCAGAAGCTGATCCTGAAAAGGGAATTCAAGAACTCAGTTGTCCATATATTTGATGAGGGATTACAGGACCTCTCTGGTGGGGGAAAGGCAATACTGATGACTCATGTGTGCAATAAGGTGCTAGAGGAGGGCCAGGCTGGGGAAGGTGAAGTATCTTGGGCGCACAGTACCTCAATGATGCAGGGTATAGAGCAATGGGAAACCTGCTTCTTACAGTTCTAGAGAGCCTTTATAAAATGAAGGTCAAGGTTAGGACTGATCACCCAACTAAAGACACTGATAGAGCTCTGAGAACCATTATGGAGGCAATAAAAAATATCATATATCATGCATTAAAAGGTATGTGGTAATAATAGAGAAGGGATGATGGTAATAGTAGAGGAGGTAAGACACAGGTTCAGTCTTGCCAAGGAATGAGTTTAATGATACCTGTAGTGAGGAAGCCTTTTCTGAGTGCCAAAGCTGGTTGTGATTTGTCTTTGCTCTAGAATTTGTCCTGGTAGCACTCATTTTTCACTCTGGCACAGAAAACCAGTTTTTGTTCTTGGCACTCAACTCACTCCAGTGCAAAGCTCTGCTTCATATGGAAGGCAGAACAACATCCAACAACATCCATCTATATTTACTGATGTGGAAAAATGCTGAGCTGTGATGATATGATGTCATATGATGAATACAAGGAATATCTGAGTGAGTGTGTGTTTGTGTGTGTGTGTGTGTGTGTGTCCACAGATCAGCAAGAATACTCAGTGAAACAGAAAATGTAGTTATTCCAAATTAAAACTTCAATGAGATACCACCTCACACCAGTCAGAATGGCTAAAATTAACAAGTCAGGAAATGACAGATGTTGGTGGGGATGCAGAGAAAGGGGAACCCTCCTACACTGTTGGTGGGAATAAAAGCTGGTGCAGCCACTCTGGAAAACAGTATGGAGGTTCCTCAAAAAGTTGAAAATAGAGCTACCATGCAACCCAGCAATTGCACTACTGAGTATTTACCCCAAAGATACAAATGTAGGGATCCGAAAGGGAACATGCACCCCAATGTTTATAGCAGCAAAGTCCACAATAGCCAAACTGTGGAAAGAGCCAAGATGTCCATCGACAGATGAATGGATAAAGAAGATGTGGTATATATATACAATGGACTATTATGCAGCCATCAAAAGGAATGAGATCTTGCCATTTGCAATGATTGGATGGAACTGGAGGGTGTTCTGCTGAGCGAAATAAGTCAATCAGAGAAAGACATGTATCATATGACCTCACTGATATGAGGAATTCTTAATCTCAGGAAACAAACTGAGGGTTGCCGGAATGGGCGGTGGGGTGGGAGAGATGGGGTGGCTGGGTGATAGACATTGGGGAGCGTATGTGCTATGGTGAGCGCTGTGAATTTTGTGAGACCGTTGAATTGCAGACCTGTACCTCTGAAACAAATAATACATTATATGTTAAAAAAAAAAAAAAGAAGATAGTAGGAAGGGAAAAATGAAGGGGGGGTAATCGGAGGGGGAGACAAATCATGAGAGACTATGGACTCTGAGAATCAAACTGGGGGTTCTAGAGGGGAGGGGGTGGGGGGATGGGTTAACCTGATGGTGGGTATTAAAGAGGGCACATACTGACTGGAGCACTGGGTGTTATATGCAAATAATGAATCATGGAACACTACATCAAAAATTAATGATGTAATGTATGGTGATTAACCTAACATAATAAAAAAAATAAAAAATACATGAAAAAAAAAGAAAATGTAGTTATGTTTAAGTAATGGGTTTTGGGGGTAGGTTTACCCAATTATGTATAGATATAGTAGAATGAATTTGCTCCATGAAATTGTAATATTGTCAAATCATAACAAGTGATTAAGGTCATTTTGAAAATAAAAAGAAGACATTTGTCCTTTTACTGCTGTTGAGTTTCTGCAGCTGTGTTCTACAGAGACATGCCTTAGAGGTGGGCTGAGCAGGCATGGGCTCACCCTGCTGCTCTGTGAAAAGGACAGGGGCATAAAACAAGCCTGAAGTCTCTTTGACATTCCTTCCTTACTCCATTGAAAAGGCTTCCAAAAAGTCTACCGATGCTTGAGACCCAGGAGGATTCTATCTTGCCTCCCCTTTGCACTGTCAGGGTTGGCCCAATGTGGCATGTGCTTGGGTTGTGGCCCCTACCACTTAGCCATGAGGCCTTGACTTTAGTAGGGGGTGAGGACTGAGGACCTGAGAGGTAAATGAAACAGGAGTAATTGAAAGACCAAAGGAAAAAATGAGGAAAGAAAGAAGAAAATGGAATATTAAAAAGACCAGATTTTAGCTCTCCAAACATTCAATAAAGTGATTTTTCTGATACCTCCACACCTAAATGCTCTATAATAGCTACTTTTAAAAATTCAATGATCAGGGGAATAAATGATGAGCCTACACTTGTTGGCTAATGGAATTTTGTAAACATGAAAAGAAGATATGAGTTCAATTTCTATTTCCCTAGACAGTTATTTTCACATCCTTCCTCCATCTAAGATTATTCTTTCTGATTATAAAATAAAGTAAGGGATTAAAAAATATTAAATGTACAGAGTTTAATAAAGAAAGTGAATATTTTCATAGTTCTATTCACTAACACATATTCTACCAATATTTCCTATTATTTTTACATGGCATATTCTACATTCTTTTTGGAATTTTATATCCATATTTTGGCTTAGAATTCTAAAAAAATTATTTCACTGAACATTGTAAGAGGAGGATATTATACATGACTGAATTTTAAGCAAGTTTTCCTAACAATTTCATATTCTATTCTGTGGCTATATCATAATTTATTAAATCATTTTCCTTTTGGGAGGATTTTAAATGATTATATGCATTTTCAAATAAATAATGTTTTAATAATATTAAAGTATTTAACATTTTTTTTAGGATAGATTCTCAGAAGTAAAATTACAGCTCTTAATCATATCAATATTTTAAAGATAGTGGATACAAACTGCAGAATCACTTTCAAGTATGTTCTAGCATTCATTTTAAATATACTTCCGACCAATATCTGAGAGTCTCCTTTGTGTTAGACATTGAGCTAGGCAGTGGAATACAGTCATGAGCAAACAGAAATTGGAGCAGGCAAGGTAATGAAAAGCATAGAAATTTAACAAATAACTCTACAAAATAAGCATTATAGACAGAGCTAAATGCTGAAAGAGATCAGATTGGGATACCCACCACTCTGAGCCTCCAAGACTTTCTCAGCAGAAACCAAGAAGATCCCCCAAATCTGCATGATCACAACAGTCCTGCCTGTTCTCTCAGTGTAGAGGGACCAATTCCATTACACCCTTTATCCTTGTTGGTCTTGGTCACACAGGGACACAGCACTAATCAATGGTGGCTGATTTTTCTCCCACATGTGTATGGTCCCTGGGGTGGTGAGGGCATAGTGGTCCTTGCTACCTGCCTTCCTTGCTTCTTCTGGACCAATATCTTCCCTTCACCCTAAGAGCCTCCAGCTTTCCATCTTCTGTTCAGCATTATTTCTGCAACAATAGCTCTCATTTATCCTTTGTGAATTTTATTTTCTGGCTCACTATCATTTACTCCCCAGCTATTTTTGTTGTAATTCTATTTTCTTCTAACCCATCTATTATTTTATATTTAAGTAGTACAAAAGAATATCAAGCAAAGAAACACACACACAAAAAAAAACCAAAAGAAATTAGGCATGGCTATGTTAAAATCAGATAAAATAGACCCCAAGACAAGGAGTATTACCAAAGATAGAGACACTTCATTCTGATAAAAGGGTCAATTTATTTTTCTTTTTCAACATTTCCTTGGCGATTCGGGGTCTTTTCTGATTCCATACAAATTTTAGGATTGTTTGTTCCAGCACTTTGGAAATGTCATTGGAATTTTGATCGGGATGGCATTGAAGGTATAGATTGCTCTGGGCAGCATAGACATTTTAACAATGTTTATTCTTCCGATCCATAAACATGGAATATTTTTCCATCTTTTTGTGTCTTCTTCAATTTCTTTCATGAGTGTTCTGTAGTTCCTAGAGTATAGACCCTTTACCTCTTTGGTTAGGTTTATTCCGAGGTATCTTATGGTTTTTGGTGCTATTGTAAATGGAATCGGTTCTCTAATTTCTCTTTCTACCGTTGCATTGTTAGTGTATAAGAAAGCAACTGATTTCTGTGCATTGATCTTGTATCCTGCCACATTACTGAATTGCTGTATGAGTTTTAGTAACTTGGGGGTGGAGTCTTTTGGGTTTTCCACATAAGTATTATGGCGTCTGCGAAAAGAGAGAGTTTGACTTCTTCTTTGCCAATTTGAATACCTTTTATTTCTTTTTGTTGTCTGATTGCTGTTGCTAGGAGTTCTAGTACTATGTTGAACAAAGTGGTGAAAGTGGGCATCCTTGACGTGTTCCTGATCTTAAGGGAAAGGCTTTCAGCTTTTCCCCATTGAGTATGATATCTGCTGTGGGTTTTTCATAAAGAACTTCTCAAACTCAACACCCAAAAAACAAATAATCAAGTCAGAAAATGGGCAGAAGATATGAAAAGACACTTCTCTGAAGAAGACATACAAATGGCTAAAAGACACATGAAAAAATGTTCATCATCATTAGCCATCAGGGAAATCCAAATCAAAACCACATTGAGATACCACCTTACACCAGTTAGAATGGCAAAAATGGACAGGGAAAGAAACAACAAATGTTGGAGAGGTTGTGGAGAAAGGGGAACCCTCTTACACTGTTGGTGGGAATGCAAGTTGGTACAGCCACTTTGGAAAACAGTATGGAGATTCCTTAAAAAATTAAAAATAGAGCTACCCTATGACCCAGCAATTGCACTCCTGGGTATTTAAACCAAAGACACAGATATAGTGAAAAGAAGGGCCATATGCACCCCCAATGTTCATAGCAGCAATGTCCATAATAGCAAACTGTGGAAAGAGCTGTGATGCCCTTCAACAGATGAATGAATAAAGAAGATGTGGTCCATATCTACAATGGAATATTACTCAGCCATCAGAAAGGATGAGTACCCAACTTTTACATCCACATGGATGGGACTGGAGGAGATTATGCTAAGTGAAATAAGTCAAGCAGAGAAAGTCAATTATCATATGGTTTCACTTATTTGTGGAAATAAGGAATAGCATGGAGGACATTATGAGAAGGAAGGGAAAAATGAAGGGAGGGAAATCGGAGGGAGAGATGAACCATGAGAGACTATGGACTCTGAGAAACAAACAGGGTTATAGAGGGGAGGGGGGTGGGGGGATGGGTTAGCCTGGTGATGGGTATTAAGGAGGGCACGTATTGCATGGAGCACTGGGTGTTATATGAAAACAATGGATTGTGGACCACTACATCAAAAACTAATGATGTATTGTATGGTGACTAACATAACATAATAAAATTTTTTTAAAAAGGGTCAATTTACCCATAAGATACAACAAATTTTAATGTGCATGCACCTATTCAGAGTTTCAAAATCCATAAAGAAGAGCTGATGGCAATAAAAGGACAAATTTACAATCCTAAATCTAGACTCTCAGCATAGAATCAATAGAACAATACATCAATAAAAACATGGTTATGAACACAACCAACCCCATTGACTGAATTGATAATCATAAAAACACCGAATCTCTGTCCTGCAGAATCTTTCTTTCCAAGTACACCTGGTACATTCACCAAATAGATTCAATAGAGTTAAAGGATTGAAATAAGGCAGAATATCTTTTCTACCTACAGTGGAATTAAATCAGAAAATGATGACAATAAGATATCTAGGATAGACTTCAAATAAAATGCAAAGTAATTTAGAATATATTTTAAATTAAATGATAGTGAAAATACAACATATCACGATCTGTTGATATGCTAAAACAGAGTGCACAGGGAAATTTACAGTTTTAAATGATTTTATTGGAAAAGAAGAAAGGTGTAAAAACAATGACCTAATGTTCTATCTCAAGAAGCTAGACAAAGAATACAATAAACCCAAACAGGTAGGAAAAAAAAAAAAAAGAAGCATAAATCTATGCAATAGAAGACAGATAAACAATGAAAAAAAAATAAAGCCAAAAGCTGATTTATCTAAAATAAAAACTGATAAACCTTTAGCTAGTCTGAAAAGGAAAAACAGCAACACAAATCACTGATACTAGGAATAAAAACATCGCAAAGACATAAAAATATAATAAGCAAAATACTGTAAACAACTTATGGCAACATATTTGAAAACTTAGGTGGGATAGGCAACTTACTTTATAAATACAGCTTAAAATGAATACTGGCGGTGGGAAAAATATGAATATCTCTGTATCTATTAAAGAATTTGAAATCATTACCAAATACATTCCCACCAAGCACACTCCAGACTCAAAGAGTTTCACTGGTGAATTCTATCAAACATTAAAACAAGAAATAATACTAATTGTATTCAAATACTTCCAGAAAATATGGGTGGGGAACAATTTTTTAATTTATTTTATGAGGCCTGAGTAACTTCATCACCAAAGGCTGAGAAAGAAATTATGAAAGGTAAAATTTCTGAAAAAAAATCCCTCATGAACATAGATAGATACAAAATTACTCAACAGTATAATAGTATATTGAATCCAGTAACATGTAAAATAAAAAATGCATCAAGAGTAGGGTGATTCCCAGCAATACACAGTGTGTTTAACATTCAAAATTCCATCAATGTACTTGCCACATTAGGGAGTAATGAAAACAACCACATGACCAACTACAATGACTGGTAAAAGCATTTGAAAAGAAGTCAATACCCATCAGTGACAAAAACACAAGCAACCAGGAAACTTCATAAATTGGATATTATCTACAAAACCCCTACAGCTGATCATGCTTATGTTGAAATATCAGTGCTTTCCCATGTTAAGAATGGAGATAAAGGAAAATATTCCCACTATCACCACTTCTATTAAATACTGTGCTAGAGTGCTCGTCATTGGAATAGAGCAAGCAATAAAAGGAATTAAGTTTTTATTTAATTTTTATTGTTATGTTAATCACCATACATTATTACATCATTAGTTTTTGATGTAGTGTTCCATGATTCATTGTTTGTGCATAACACCCAGTGCTCCATGCAGAATGTGCCCTCTTTAATACCCATCAGCAGGCTAACCCATCCTCCCACCCCCCTCCCCTCTAGAACCCTCAGTTTGTTTCTCAGAGTCCATCGTATCTCATGGTTCATCTCCCCTCCGATTTCCCTCCCTTCATTCTTCCCTCCTGCTATCTTCTTTCTCTTCTTCTTTTTTTTTTCTTAACATATATTGCATTATTTGTTTCAGAGGTACAGATCTGTGATTCAACAGTCTTGCACAATTCATAGTGCTCACCATAGCACATACCCTCCTCAATGTCTATAACCCAGCCACCCCATCCCTCCCATGCCCCCCACTCCAGCAACCCTCAGTTTGTTTCCTGAGATTAAGAATTCCTCATATCAGTGAGGTCATATGATACATGTCTTTCTCTGATTGACTTATTTCGCTCAGCAGAACACCCTCCAGTTCCATCCAATCATTGCAAATGGCAAGATCTCATTTCTTTTGATGGCTGCATAATATTCCATTGTATATATATATACCACTTCTTCTTTATCCATTCATCTGTTGATGGACATCTTGGCTCTTTCCACAGTTTGGCTATTGTGGACTTTGCTGCTATAAACATTGGGGTGCACGTACCCCTTTGGATCCCTACATTTGTATCTTTGGGGTAAATACTCAGTAGTGCAATTGCTGGATTGTATGGTAGCTCTATTTTCAACTTTTTGAGGAACCTCCATACTGTTTTCCAGAGTGGCTGCACCAGCTTGCATTCCCACCAACAGTGGAGGAGGGTTCCCCTTTCTCCGCATCCCCGCCAATATCTGTCATTTCCTGACTTGTTAATTTTAGCCATTCTGACTGGTGTGAGGTGGTATCTCATTGAGGTTTTGATTTGGATTTCCCTGATGCCAAGCGATGTTGAGCACTTTTTCATGTGTCTGTTGGCCATTTGGATGTCTTCTTTGGAAAAATGTCTGTTCGTGTCTTCTGCCCATTCTTGATTGGATTCTTTGTTCTTTGGGTGTTGAGTTTGATAAGTTCTTTATAGATTTTGGATACTAGCCCTTTATCTGATATGTCATTTGCAAATATCTTCTCCCATTCTGTCGGTTGTCTTTTGGTGTTGTTGACTGTTTCTTTTGCTGTGCGAAAGCTTTTTATCTTGATGAAGTCCCAAAAGTTCATTTTTGCCTTTGCTTCCCTTGCCTTTGGTGATGTTTCTAGGAAGAAGTTGCTGCGGCTGAGGTTGAAGAGGTTGCTGCCTGTGTTCTCCTTTAGGATTTGGATGGACTCCTGTCTCACATTGAGGTCTTTCAACCATTTGGAGCCTATTTTTGTGTGTGGTGTAAGGAAATGGTCCAGTTTCATTCTTCTGCATGTGGCTGTCCAATTTTCCCAACACCATTTGTTGAAGAGACTGTCTTTTTTCCATTGGACATTCTTTCCTGCTTTGTCAAAGATTAGTTGACCATAGAGTTGAGGGTCCATTTCTAGGCTCTCTATTCTGTTCCATTGATCTATGTGTCTGTTTTTGTGCCAGTACCATACTGTCTTGATGACAGCTTTGTAATAGAGCTGGAAGTCCGGAATTGTGATGCCACCAGCTTTGCTTTTCTTTTTCAACATTCCTCTGGCTATGCGGGGTCTTTTCTGGTTCCATACAAATTTTAGGATTCTTTGTTCCATTTCTTTGAAAAAAGTGGATGGTATTTTGATGGGGATTGCATTGAATGTGTAGATTGCTCTAGGTAGCATTGATATCTTCACAATATTTGTTCTTCCAATCCATGAGCATGGAACGTTTTTCCATATCTTTGTGTCTTCCTCAATTTCTTTCATGAGTATTTTATAGTTTTCTGAGTACAGATCCTTTGCCTCTTTGGTTAGATTTATGCCTAGGTATCTTATGGTTTTGGGTGCAATTGTAAATGGGATCGACTCCTTCAGTTCTCTTTCTTCTGTCTTGTTGGCGTATAGGAATGCCACCGATTTCTGTGCATTGATTTTATATCCTGCCACTTTACTGAATTCCTGTATGAGTTCTAGCAGTTTTGGGGTGGAGTCTTTTGGGTTTTCCACATAAAGTATCATATCATCTGCAAAGAGTGAGATTGACTTCTTCTTTGCCAATTTGGATGCCTTTGATTTCTTTTTGTTGTCTGATTGCTGTGGCTAGGACTTCTAATACTATGTTGAATAGCAGTGGTGATAGTGGACATCCCTGCCGCGTTCCTGACCTTAGGGGGAAAGCTCTCAGTTATTCCCCATTGAGAATGATATTCGCTGTAGGTTTTTCATAGATGGCTTTTATGATATTGAGGTATGTACCCTCTATGCCTATACTCTGAAGAGTTTTGATCAAGAAAGGATGCTGTACTTTGTCAAATGCTTTTTCTGCATCTATTGAGAGGATCATATGATTCTTGTTCTTTCTTTTGTTAATGTATTGTATCACGTTGATTGATTTGCGGATGTTGAACCAACCTAGCAGCCCAAGGGTAAATCCGACTTGGTCGTGGTGAATAATTCTTTTAATGTACTGTTGGATCCTATTGGCTAGTATTTTGGTGAGAATTTTTGCATCCATGTTCATCAGGGATATTGGTCTGTAATTCTCCTTTTTGATGGGGTCTTTGTCTGGTTTTGGGATCAAGGTAATGCTGGCCTCATAAAATGAGTTTGGAAGTTTTCCTTCCATTTCTATTTTTTGGAACAGTTTCAGAAGGATAGGTATTAATTCTTCTTGAAATGTTTGGTAGAATTCCCCTGGGAAGCCATCTGGCCCTGGGCTTTTGTGTTTTGGTAGATTTTTGATGACTGCTTCTATTTCCTTAGTGGTTATAGGTCTGTTCAGGTTTTCTATTTCTTCCTGGTTCAGTTTTCGTAGTTGATACATCTCTAGGAATGCATCCATTACTTCCAGGTTATCTAATTTGCTGGCATAGAGTTGCTCATAATATGTTCTTATAATTGTTTGTATTTCTTTGGTGTTGGTTGTGATTTCTCCTCTTTCATTCATGATTTTGTTGATTTGGGTCATTTCTCTTTTCTTTTTGATAAGTCTGGCCAGGGGCTTATCAATCTTGTTAATTCTTTCAAAGAACCAGCTCCTAGTTTCGTTGATCTGTTCTACTGTTCTTTTGGTTTCTATTTCATTGATTTCTGCTCTGATCTTTATTATTTCTCTTCTCCTGTTGGGTTTAGGCTATATTTGCTGTTCTTTCTCCAGCTCCTTTAGGTGTAGGGTTAGGTTGTGTACTTGAGACCTTTCTTGTTTCTTGAGAAAGGCTTGTATTGCTATATACTTGCCTCTTAGGACTGCCTTTGCTGTATCCCAAAGATTTTGAATAGTTGTGTTTTCATTTTCATTGGTTTCCATGAATTTTTTAAATTCTTCTTTAATTTCCTGGTTGACCCATTCATTCTTCAGTAGGATGCTCTTTTGCCTCCATGTATTTGAGTTCTTTCCGACTTTCCTCTGTGATTGAGTTCTAGTTTCAAAGCATTGTAGTCTGAAAATATGCAGGGAATGATCCCAATCTTTTGGTACCGGTTGAGACCTGATTTATGACCTAGGATGTGATCTATTCTGGAGAATGTTCCATGGGCACTAGAGAAGAATGTGTATTCCATTGCTTTGGGATGGAATGTTCTGAATATGTCTGTGAAGTCCATTTGGTTCAGTGTGTCATTTAAAGTCTTTATTTCCTCGTTGATGTTTTGCTTAGACGATCTGTCCATTTCAGTGAGGGGGGTGTTAAAGTCCCCCACTATTATTGTATTGTTGTCAATGTGTTTCTTTGCTTTTGTTATCAATTGCCTTATATAATTGGCTGCTCCCATGTTAGGGGCATAGATATTTACAATTGTTAGATCTTCTTGTTGGATAGACCCTTTAAGTAGGATATAGTGCCCTTCCTCATCTCTTATTACAGTCTTTGGTTTAAAATCTAATTTGTCTGATATAAGGATTGCCACCCCAGCTTTCTTTTGGTATCCATTAGCATGGTAAATGGTTTTCCACCCCCTCACTTTCAATCTGGGGGTGTCTTTGGGTCTAAAATGAGTCTCTTGCAGACAGCGTATCAATGGGTCTTGTTTTTTTATCCAATCTGATAGTCTGTGTCTTTTGATTGGGGCATTTAGCCCATTCACATTCAGGGTAACTATTGAAAGATAGGAATTTAGTGCCATTGTATTGCCTGTAAACTGACTGTTACTGTATATTGTTTGTGTTCCTTCCTGGTCTATGTTGCTTTTAGGCTCTCTCTTTGCTTAGAGGACCCCTTTCAAGATTTCTTGTAAGGCTGGTTTCGTGTTTGCAAATTCCTTTAGTTTTTGTTTGTCCTGGAAGCTTTTTATCTCTCCTTCAATTTTCAATGACAGCCTAGCTGGATATAGTATTCTTGGCTGCATATTTTTCTCATTTAGTGCTCTGAATATGTCCTGCCAGTCCTTTCAGGCCTGCCAGGTCTCTGTGGATAAGTCTGTTGCCAATCTAATGTTTCTACCATTGTAGGTTACATATCTCTTCTCCCGAGCTGCTTTCAGGATTTTCTCTTTGTCTCTGAGACTCGTAAGTTTTACTATGAGATGTTGGGGTGTTGACCTATTTTTATTGATTTTGAGAGGGGTTCTCTGTGCTTCCTGGATTTTGATGCCTGTTTCCTTCCCCAAATTAGGGAAGTTCTCTGCTCTAATTTGCTCCATTATACCTTCTGCCCCTCTCTCTCTTTCTTCTTCTTCTGGGATCCCAATTATTCTAATGTCGTTTCGTCTTATGGTATCGTTTATCTCTCGAATTCTGCCCTCGTGATCCAGTAGTTGTTTATCTCTCTTTTTCTCAGCTTCTTTATTTTCCATCATTTGGTCTTCTATCTCACTGATTCTTTCTTCTGCCTCATTTATCCTAGCAGTTAGCGCCCCCATATTTGATTGCACCTCATTAATAGCCTTTTTGATTTCTACTTGGTTAGATTTTAGTTCTTTTACTTCTCCAGAAAGGGTTTCTCTAATAACTTCCATGCTTTTTTCAAGCCCAACTAGTATCTTTAAAGTGATGATTCTGAACTCTAGATCTGATATCGTACTAATGTCCGTATTGAGTAGGTCCCTGGCAGTCAGTACTACCTCTTGTTCTTTTTGTTGAGGTGATTTTTTCCGTCTTGTCATTTTGTGCAGAGGAGAATAGATGAATGAGAGAACAAAATGCTAGCAGGGTAACAACGTCCCCAGAAAATATACTCTAAACAAATCAGAAAAGACCTGAAGCTGTGGGAAAAGAAAGGGAAAGAGAGAAAAAAGAAAAAGAAAGAAAAAAAGAAAAAAGAAAAAGAAAAAGATAAAGATAAAAACAAACAAAAGCAGAACAAAACAAAACAAAACAAAAACAGAATGTGATCAAATATGATCAGGCTGGTTTATAGATCAGTGCCACACACTAGATTTTGGGTGTATTTTGGTCTGTTAAAAGAAAGTCCCTCCCAAAATTTTAAAGAAAGAAAAACTTATATATGTACAAAAATAAGGGTTGATATGATGAAGGGATGGAATATGACTGTAAAGATGGAAATTTTAAAAAATTTAAAAAAAGGATTTGATAAGTTGTTTGAAAAATGAAAGAAAAGGATTTAAAAAACAAAAAAAGAAAGAAAGAAAAAAGGGAGAGAATGTGATCAGACAGGGGAGTAGAAAAAAGCCATACACTAGAGATTTAGAGTATATTTTGATCTGTTAGAAGAAACTATCTCAAGATTTTAAAGAGAGAACAACTTATATATATATGCCAAAAATAAGGGTAACTACTATAAAGGGATAGAATATGACTTTAAAAATGAAAAATAAAAATGTTTTTTTTTAAAAAAGGGATTGATAAGATGTTGGTTGAAAAAGGGAAAAAGAAAAATTCAAAAAAAAAAGAAAAAAAAAAGAAAAAAAGACAGTTAAAAAAAATAATTTACTTTGAAAGATTAAAGAATCATGGGGAAAAAAGCAATGAATTCTGTGCTGTATTCCCCTAGCGCTGGAGTTCTGCCGTTCTCATTGATCGGTAAACCTGGTCTTGGCTGGCTGTTCTCGCTGATCTTCTGGGGGAGGGGCCTGTTGCCGTGGTTCCCAAATGTCTTTGCCAGAGGCAGAATTGCCCCGCCCTTGCCGGTCCGGGCTAAGTAATCTGCTCGGGTTTGCTCTCCGGAGCTTTTGTTCCCTGCAAGCTTTCTGTACAGCTTTGGAGGTGGAGAGTGAAAATGCCAGCCTCCCAGTCTCCGCCCTGGAGGAGCTGAGAACTCCGGGTCCTGCTCCTCAGCGAGCCCCCAGAGAAAAGCAGTCAGTCACTCCCGTCTCCCCGGTCTCTGGCCACACTCCGCGCTCACCCGGCCTGTGAACGCGCCTTTCTATCTGGCACCCGACCCCGGGTGGAGTCTCCAAACCCAGCAGATCCCCGCGGTGCGCTCCCGCACCTCTCCTCCCGGGGGAGGAAGGGGAGTCTCCCTTGATCTGCCGCTTCTTTGGTCCCTGCTGGAGGAGCAGTGGCCCGACTGTGCCGCGGATAACGGTTTATAGCAACCCCGAGCTGAGATCCCGCACCTGGGCTCCGTCTCTGCAGCTGGCTTCCCTGCTCCGGTACCTGGGAGCTCTGCCACACTCAGGCACCCCCGGTCTTTCTGCGACCCCGAGGGTCCTGAGACCACACTGTCCCGCGAGGGTTCCACCCCCCACTTCGCCACCAGAGTGACGTCCCTCAGCGGAGCAGACTTCTAAAAGTTCCGATTTTGTGCTCCGTGGCTCTATCACTTGCCAGAAGTGGCCGATGGAGGCCCCTCCCCCGCCGTCTATCCTCCCGAATATTGCCTCGGATTCACTTCTCCGCACGTCTTACCTTCCAGAAAGTGGTCGCTTTTCTGTTCAGAGAGTTGTTGCTATTCTTTTCTTCGATCTCCTGTTGAGTTTGTAGGTGTTCAGAATGGTTTGATCCCTATCCAGCTAAATTCCTGAGAGGAGACGAAATCCAGGTCTCCTACTCCTCCGCCATCTTGCTCCACCCCCTCTCCTTCTATTTTCAATGACAGCCTAGCTGGATATAGTATTCTTGGCTGCATATTTTTCTCATTTAGTGCCCTGAATATATCATGCCAGTCCTTTCTGGCCTGCCAGGTCTCTGTGGATAGGTCTGCTGCCAATCTAATATTTCTACCATTGTAGGTTTCAGATCTCTTGTCCCGAGCTGCTTTCTGGATTTTCTCTTTGTCTCTGAGACTCGTAAGTTTCACTATTAGATGTCGGGGTGTTGACCTATTTTTATTGATTTTGAGGGACGTTCTCTGTGCCTCCTGGATTTTCATGCCTGTTTCCTTCCCCAAATCAGTGAAGTTCTCTGCTATAATTTGCTCCAATATACCTCTGCCCCTCTCTCTCTTTCTTCTTCTTCTGGGATCCCAATTATTCTAAAGTTGTTTTGTCTTATGATATCACTTATCTCTCAAATTCTGCCGTCGTGATCTAGTAGTTGTTTATCTCTCTTTTTCTCAGCTCCTTTATTCTCCATCATTTGGTCTTCTATATCACTGATTCTTTCTTCTGCCTCATTTATCCTAGCAGTTAGAGCCTCCATTTTTTATTGCACCTCATTAATAGCCTTTTTGATTTCAACTTGGTTAGATTTTAGTTCTTTTATTTCACCAGAAAGGGATTCTTTAGTATCTTCCATGCTTTTTTCAAGCCAAGCTATTATCTTTACAATCATTATTCTGAACTCTACTTTTGACATCTTACTAATGTCCTTATTGATTAGGTCCCTAGCAGTCAGTACTGCCTCTTGGTTTTTTGGTTTTTGTGTTTGTTTCCTGAGGTCAGATTTTCTGTCTTGTCATTTTGTTCAGAGGAGAACAGATGAATGTGAGAACAAAATGGTAAGATGGTAACAATGACCCCAGAAAAATATATGCTAAACATATCAGAAGAGACCCGAAACTGGGGGGAAAAGAAAGGAAAAAAAAAAAAACAATATGATCAAATATGATCAGGCTGGTGAATAGATCAGTGCCACACACTAGATTTTGGTCATGTTTTGGTCTGTTAGAAGACACTGCCTCCCAAAAATTTTAAAGAAATTTAAACTTTTATATGTACAACAATAAGGGTAAATATGGTGAAGGGATGGAATATGACTGTAAAGATGAAAATTATAAAATATTTTATAAAAGGAATTGATAATATAAGAAGTTGGTTGAAAAAAAAAGAAGAGAAATTTAAAAAAAAGGGGGGGGGGAGAATGTGATCAGGCAGGGGACTAGAACAAAGCCATACACTAGAGATTTAGGATATATTTTGGTTTGTTAGAAGTAACTGTATACCAAAATTTTAAAGAGAGAACAACTAATATATATACAAAAAAAATAAGGTCAACTACAATGAAAAGATAGAATGTGACTCTAAAAATAAAAAAAATAAAAAAGATTTAAAAAAAGGGATTGATAAAATGTTGGTTGAAAAAGGGAAAAAGAAAAATTCAAAAAAATAGAAAAAGAAAAAAAAAGAAAATTAAAAAAATTAACTTTGAATGACTAAAGAATCATGGTAAAAAAGCCATGAATTCTATGTGCTGTATTCCCCTGGTGCTAGAGTTCTGCCGTTCTCATTGATCGGTAAACTTGGTCTTGGTTGGCTGTTCTTGCTGATCTTCTGGGGGAGGGGTCTGTTGCTGTGGTTCTCAAATGTCTTTGCCAGAGGCGGAATTGCCCCGCCCTTTCTGGTCCGGGCTGAGTAATCTGCTCGGGTTTGCTCTCAGGAGCTTTTGTTCCCCGAAAGCTTCCTGTGTAGCTTTGGAGGACGAGAGTGAAAATGGCGGCCTCCCAATCTCCACCCAGAGCCGAGAACTCGGCCCCGGTCCTCAGTGAGTCCCCAGAGAAAAGCAGCCAATCATTCCCATCTCCCCGGTCTCCAGCCGCACTCCGTGCTCACCTGGACTGTGACAGAGCATTTTTATCTCTGGTCAGCCGACCCCATTTGGAGTCTCCAAACCCAGCAGATTCCTGCAGTGCACTCCCGCACCACTCTTCCCATGGGAGGAAGGGGAGTCTCCCTGGATCTGCCGCTTGTTGGGTCCTCGCTTGAAAAGTAGTGGCCCAACTGTGCCGTGGATCATGGTTTATGGCAACCCTGAGCTGAGAGCCCGCTCCTTGGCTCTGTCTTTGTAGCCGGCTTCCGCATTCCAATACCTGGTAGCTCTGCTGCACTCAGGCACCCCCGGTCTGTCTGTGACACCCCCCCCCACCCCCTGCGCTTAGCCACTGGAGCAACGTCCCTCAGTGGAGCTGAATTCTAAAAGTTCTGATTTTATGCTCTGCTGCTCTATCACTTGCTGGTAGCCGGCTGAGGAGGCTCCCTCCCTCCATGGTCTATCTTCCCAAATATCACCTCAGATTCACTTCTCTGCAGGTCCTACCTTCCAGAAATTGGTCGCTTTTCTGTTCAAAGAGTTGCTGCTATTCTTTTCTTCGATCTCCTGTTGAGTTCATAGGTGTTCAGAATGGTTTGATACCTATCTAGCTGAATTCCTGGGACCAGACAAAATTTAGGTCTCCTACTCCTCCACCATCTTGCTCCTCCTCCCATATTTTGGATATTAATTTTATCAGATACATCATTTGCAAAAATCTTCTCCCATTCAGTAGATTGCCTTTTTGTTTTGTTGATGGTTTCCTTCAACTGTACAAAAGCTTTCATTTTCGTGTAGTCCCAATTGTTTATTTTTTATGTTTAATTGATATTTAACAAGTATACCAAGACAATTCACTGGAAGAAGAAAAACTCTTCAACAAATCGTCCTGGGGCAATTGGATACCCCTATGGGTGAAAAAGGAACTTTGACACATACTTCACACTATGCATAGGTATGATTTTTGAATCTCTCATATACTTGAATATAAGAGCTAAAATTAAAAAAAGAAACTTTTAGGAGAAAACAGGAAAGAAAATATTTGCAACTGTGGCATAGGCAAAAACTTTTAAAAATATGAAATGAAGAAACAGAAAACATAAAGGAAAAAGTAAATAATAAAAGTTTTTATCAAGATTAAAATGTTTTTGTCCTCAAAAGACACTCTTTCAAATGCTATGTCTTAGCATGTGCATTATTAATATAATAAGTAAGATTAGAATATATTGTATGTGTATAATATGTTATATATAACACATCGTATATCTTAACTTGATGTATAACTTTTTTTATTGTAAAATATTTTGTCATTACAGCTGACAATGCTTTATATATATTAGATTTTAAAAACATCTTGGTTTTTGATTGATTGAATGAAAATTAATGCAGTCCTAAATAAACTCAGCTGATTTCAGCACCATATTTGAGATTGATTCCAAATGAGGTGGGATGTAAGTTTAGTGAACAGAATGGGAGAGCTGTTCTGCAGAGGGAGTGCAATGAGTAACACACTGGTGAGCTAAAGGGAGCCATCAAAGATAGAAGACTCATTCTTTACCTTTCCCATTAACATCCAAACTGTCACTCTTAAATATGAGAAATTAGTCAATTGTGTACCCTGATGGGATTTAAAGACTCAGTGCTCACATTAAATAATATTTTAAGTCTGTTTTTTAAAGATTCACTTATACTGATGTTACCAATTTTGCTTTAGAATTTGTTACATGCTTCACTACCTCCTTCTGATGTAGGAAAGTGAAAATTTTCTCTTACAGGTGAGCAAAGCATTAAGAATAATTCAAATAAGGATGGGACTGCTGTAAATCAGTAAAACATAAGAATTAATCTCACTATTGTAGGTTTCAGTGCTACTTTTGCTGCAGAATAGAGGTGACAGCTTCAATGATTCAAGATTCAGATAGGACCCATTGACAGAGAGTTATGGGAAGAAGAGAAATTGCACATGGTGAGTGATTGAGCATGTCTCATGCCCTGTTGATTTTACCTTCACCTTTTTCAGAAGGGTCATTTTAGGCTTTACTGCATGTGTGCCTCTGTTTGTGCATGTCCTTGTGTGTTTCATTGTGTTGCAAATTGTGAGTTATATCAGTGGGAAGTGAAATCCCTAATTTTAAGGCTTTCAGACCATTCATGATGCAGCTGTTTATATATTCTCTTATATTCTTCAGAACCTCTATGAAGGGCACCTGGGTGGCTTAGTTGGTTAAGTGTCCAACTCTTGGTTTCTGCTCAGGTCATGATCACAGGGTCATTGGATCGAGTTCCATGTCAGGCTCCATGCTCAGCAGGGAGTCTGCTTGAGATGCTCTCTCTTCCTCTGCCCCTCTCCCCACTCACATGCATGCTTTCTCTCTCAAATAGATAAATCAATAAATCTTTTTTTTTCAAGAACTTCTATGAAGATCCAAGTATACTTTCTTTTTAATGCTAAGATTTTTTTTGATCAACCTATTTCTTGGGTCCACTTCAATCCTATACTGAATAAAATACCAGGATACATGAAGGAGACCCACTCACTGTGGTTAAGAACTGCTGTCCATGTGTGCATGTTCCCTACCAGGAGAGCACCCACCAGCTGCCAGTGCCAGGTTGTAGGCCCTAGTCTCTGTCATTATTTTCCCATCAGAACTACACAACCCGTGATGGCTGGGTCTTCCTATTTGTAAGGACTAAGGCCACCAAGGGTATGATCCCTGCCTTTTTATATCTAAGGCAATGTAACCAATGTGCTTTTGTTTCTCTCTATAAAAATAATATCTGTATACCTTTTCCCAATATTTCTTTCTCCCAATGCACAAAGCAATATATTGTTTTTTTCCTCTAGAAGCTTGAGCCAGCATTTGGGGTGTGTGTGTGTGTGTGTGTGTGTGTGTTTTGTCAGTGCAGATAAGATAAAGGAGGAATTAGAAGATGGGATATTATCCTTTCTCTAGATGAAAATAACCCTAAAATGTCAAATTTTCCATATAGTCAGAAAAAGCAAGTTGCAGAAATAATTGAAACTCTCAATTAGAAAGGACAATAATATATGTTAATTAGTCCCTATTACATACATGGACCCACACAAGTTGAGACATTAACAAAACTTTTCTTTTAACCAGCAACTAACCCTCATCAGAGGCTAGGGTCACAGAGTTGCTCTCAACCCCAAAGGAGATCAAGGGCAGAAGAAACACACAGCTAACTCTTAGATTTTAGGCTTAAAAACACATGATTTGGGTGAAAGCAAAAAAAAATTAGTTAAAAATATGTATATTTATATAAACACCCACATATTTTGGGACAGGGTCAATCCAGTATAACCTGTATCCATCTCAACTAGAAAAATAACCCATCTTTAATAAAAGGAGAGTAGACTTTTTTTTTTTTTTAAAGGAACAGTCTTAGGCACCTGGGTGGCTCTGTCAGTTAAGCGTCTGGCTTCAGCTCAGGTCATGATCCCAGGGTTCTGGGATCGAGTTCCGCATTGGGCTCCCTGCTCAGTGGGGAGTCTGCTTCTCCTTCTACCCCTCCCCTCTGTTCATGCTCTCTCTCTCTCTCTCTCACTCTTTCTCTCAAATAAATAAAATCTTAAAAAAAAAGGAGCAATCTTGGGGGAGGAAACTTTGGGACCCAAGAGAAGCTTGGATCTGTGCCTTTTCCACCTTTAGTTTCAGAAATTATTAGCAGCCCCAGAGGTCCCCATCACCACATGACTTAGAATCCATAGAGATGACAACATGACAGGTCAGCTTCAGCTCCCCTTTGGTTTCTAGAGTGCAGAAAGACCCCACGTAAGATCTGGAATTCAGTGAGGCAGAAAGATAGAGCAGGTGCTTGCTGGTTCAGGCCATGTGGAGGGCACCTGGTAGAAGGATGTGGGTGAGGATGAGCTCCATGTCCCTGGCTCCCCATGCTAGATCACAAATTTGGTAAAATCAAATTGCACTTCTGTACCCCTGGCTCTAGGACCAAGGTGTTTTAGCATTTGCATGCTGTGCCTTCAACACCACTTCTAAGAATCCTTGTACTCAATACCTCTGCATGGCTGTCCTGGTTGATGGGCTAAACAGTCTATTCTCCCCCATGATGAGGTCTTATTCAAGTTCTGAAATTTGGAGGTGCTATTCTCCCTAAGAATAATTGTCAGATTGGGGCAAACAACAAAGACGTCATGTTCTGGGATCAAGAAAAGATTTTGAAAAATATATGAATTATGGGAAAACCAGCCCTGTCCCCACCTCACCCACTCCATCCCCAGATTAATCAAGTTTCCCCAAGCAGGGAAGAAAAGGCAGAATTAGAGAGATGTCAGGGGTTCATTTCCCTGTGAACCACATCCCAGTGCACAGAGTGGAATGCTGGTGTGACTTAGGTAATGCTAATTGCTCTAAATCGCTAAGCTTCAGTGGCCTAATATGACAGAGGCTTAAATGGTGCATACACTGCTTCCTTAAATGGTGCTTACATTGTGTGATAAGCCAGTGAGTAGCTTGTCACAGGGGATGTTGGCATTCAGCCTTCTTGACTGGGGGCTTTGTCTTCTCCTAGGGCCCAGTGTCCTCTGCACAGGAAGGAAAATGAAGGATGGCACATGGGAGTTATTTATAGGCCAGAGATAGGCATAACTTCTGTTCATGTTTCACTGGCCCAGAGTATGCAAGCTCTGTAAGGTCTATACCCAGGATAATGAAGAAAAGAGTTTGGGGAATGCTGGTGCTATCCCTGCTAAACCTCATTACAGGTCTAGGCATCTGAGGGCAGAGGTGGCTTTTGCTCTGCATCATAGGGTCACAGATAAAGTGACAGTTTGAGAATCCTAGGAAGTGAGACTTTTCTATGGCTTAGGAGGAGGGCCATCAGCCCTGAGAACCCATGGACATTAGACAACCCAGGAGGCATGCCTGGAAGGACTCACATATTAATCTTTCAATCACAATGATATATTTTTGATAAGTAAAAAATTTCCTCTTCGCTTTTTCTTAAGATGCTTAATTTTGACTGATAGTATTTATTATATTCAATATAGCTGAACTTAAGTAATTACAATGGGTAATATCTTACACAAGAATTATGTTCTAAATGCATCCTGTAAAGTAAAAATCATGTTCAGACAAATTTTTCCTTTACTTTACATGACCATGAAATAACCAAAACATAAATCTTGGATGCTTAAAAGCTATATAACTGAAATTCACAACAATAATATTAAGCATAGGAAAACAAAGGATGGATTTGCTTATTGGTTTTCCTTCATTTGCAAGTCATATGAATATTTGCACTAAATATTAGATTAAGAATCAAAGTCCAACTGCAAGTAAGTCCTGCAAGTTCATAATGATTGACAGGCATTATATGACTTATCAAGTTAAGACCCAGACATATGGATATTACAAGATAAACATGTGATGCATGCACATACACTGATAAGCACACACATGTATTTTTATGCTAAGGTTTATAACCCATACTATTAATGATCAGCAAATTGTTTATTAAATTGCTCATCAATCAGGGCGCCTGGGTGGCTCAGTCATTAAGTGGCTGTCTTCAGCTCAGGTCATGATCCCAACGTCCTGGGATCGAGCCCCATGTTGGGCTCCCTGCTTGGTGGGAAGCCTGCTTCTACCTCTCCCACTCCCCCTGCTTGTGTTCCCTCTCTCGCTGTGTCTCTCTCTGTCAAATAAATAAATAAAATCTTAAAAAAAAATTGCTCAACAATCTAACGGATTATTCAATGTCTCTTATTAAGGGATCCTAAGCATGTGAAAAAGATGCTTATAATCACTGTTTGGCTTGGAGGGAAATAAGCACAGCAGTGATGTTCTATTTTGCTAGTTTGTCAACAGTTGTGTCAATATGTCAGTAGGCCCAACTGAGAATATTACATAAATAACACATTAGTCTGAGAAGATATGTTCTAAGAGTACATCATATTCACTTGCTGACAAATTTGGTAAGGGATTGACATTACCTTTGGAAATCATATAGTTGGTTGAGAAATGTTGGGAAAAATAACAAGTAAATAAAACAATAAGCCTGAAGTGTCTTTGTTGGTCCTCCTACCACTTCTGAGGGTTCCTGTGGCAGGACATTGGCCTCACTCTGCAGGTTCTCCCCATTGACTGTACATCTTGTCCCCTGACACATCCTCTCCACACAGATGGTGGGTGGGATTGAAACTTTCAGTAACCTGAACTCTAATCAAGGTGACAGGTATTTAATGTCAGTGAATTGACACTGGAATATGAAGTCAGTCTGGAAAATAGGGTGCTAAACTGTTGTATTAGGCCACCTAGAGAAATGTTCTGTGGTTATAAGAAAGTAGGAAACTCTGATCAGGTCTGACAAATGCATAACAAATGATCTGTACTCAAGGCAGTCTCTCATCCACCAGGGTCCTCTTCCTCACACATCCTGTACACAGCCACCTCCAAACCCTTCTTGGAACAGCACTGGGACAGCTACTCCCAGTTGCTCATGGGTGGACATAAGGATCCTCAAAACTTCCCCTCCATTTTTCTGATCCTAGGCCCACCATTCTGTTTGCTAGATTGGCCTTATAAATGTAACAATGCAAGAGAGGGGGTGCTCCCATGGTGAACAGAGGGATTCTAATCACTAAGGTACAGTGACCTTGGAAACAAATATATCAGATCTGGTATTTGTCTTTTGAACTCTTAGGAGGTTGGTAAGAGTAAAATTTATCCTTGACTCAATAAACGCTGGGATACCAAGGGACTGAAAAACATTCTGAGTGAGGTCAAGTGTTCCAAGCTACTTCTTTATAATAAGATACAGGTTGTTTTACTTTTATTACCCAGACAATTCCTTCAACTCTCTTCTGTAAACATTGCTTCTCTCAACAGGGACCAATTATTCTACAAACTACAATAGGTAGGGTGTGGGGAAGCTCCCTAGAACACAGTAGTCTGTTAGCTCATCCACTTTGCTTCCTAAATATGCCATTTCTTCCAATTCCAAATGTGTTCTTATAATTTCTACAAAGTCATTAATTAATATTTAAAAGACACTGTTCTGCATAACTTGATACACTCAAAAGAACTGAAAGAAGCCTTCATTTTGTTTTCAGTTGTGGGACCAGTGATTCCCTTTCCAGTGCAAAAACTTTCTTCATACACATTCTAGATATTTGGGATATGATTTATAGCAAATAACACAATGTGTGGAATTACTGAAATAATAATCTAAGGTCTAGAAAATCATTAGGATTTGCAATCAGATAAACTGAACATACCAGGAGGAAGAGATTCATAGGCACCAGCAAGAGACCCAGCAAGAGACCCAGTTTCTGAATCCTGGATGAACAGGTAAAAAGAAGGCTGCTGTGATCCACTCCAGTCAGCCCCTATGAATGTGGTATCACTGAGATCTGATGTCTGGTCATTCCTGATTCCATGGCTCAGGTACATCTGGGAAGAAGCTAACTACACTTTCAGCATTGTTATCCTAGGGTACAGCTATCACATAACACATATTAACTGAGTGTCCACTCCTGGTCTGACATCCTTTATGCACTGAGCACAATAACAGTGTCAAGGAGATAATAAGCAGGAAAGGGGTTAGTGCTTCCAGTTTAAAATGGAGTGATTTAGGAAGACCTCAGAGAAAGTGGTGGGTATCTGAGCAAAGATGTGAAGGATGGGTGCAATATTCAGCAGTCAACCAGGAGACAGCAGAGAGTGAGTGATGTGGGGACAGAGGGAGGGTAGATCAGAGCAGTAATGTGAAAGTGGGGTGTCTGTCATGGAGGGTTGGGGGGCCCACTGTGAAGAATGTTTTGGTACTGTTAGATGGAAACTCTTGGAAGGTTTTGTGAGGAGAATGGCATCTGACTTATAATTGCAAAATTGCAGGGATGAACTGATAGATACCTATTTGCAAAGCAGGGCAAGGCAGCAAGGACTTTCTTAAATGAGAATTAATACTAAGAGGAAGGGGACCCAGAAAAAAAAAAAAAAAGCTTGGTTAGTAACAGCCTCAAGTGTCAAAAAGAAAATGCTCAGGCAGATGAATTTGAATCAGCTGTCTGGAGGTCTGGACACTTATTTTTGAAGCCCCTGCTTCCTGCTCAGGCCAGCTGTTCTGTGTGTTATCCTAAGCAGTGATTAGTTCCTTGAGTAAGCTGTTTAAATTCTCGATGCCTCAGTTTCCTTATCTGTAAAATAGGCTTAAAATAAAACTTAGTTCAAGAGGTTAATATAAAGATCCAATGAAATAATATATAAAAACTGCTTAGAACAACTTGGAACATATGGCAAGAGCTTAATGATTGTTAGATATTATTTTTGTTGCAGGGAGAGCCATTTACCCCACTTAGCAGCATGAGGGCATATGGTTTTAGCACTAACAGCTCCCAGGGCCTTAATGAAGAGTGAAATAGGGCAACCATGAAGACATACTGTATCTGGTGGAAGAGCCATAGAGACTGAGAACAGGGCAGGGATTCTGGGACAGAGGTTTCTTATGCAAGGTAGAATGATCATGCAATAAAAGTGCTCAATACACAGATTGTTTGAGGAAAGGTATGAGGTCCTCTCACTTTCCGTCCCCATATACACACACTGTAGGCTACCACTTGTAAGAGCAAAAGATCTGACTTGAACAGGCAGACTCTCAAGAAGAACCAAAAATTAGGTCATATTTGAATAATAAGACATATTAAGTATTTTCTTAGTGTTTACTAAGCAATGATAACAAGTGCAGGTTTACAAGACTAAGATCTAAAACGACAATTGAAGAATAGAGTTTATGATGTAGACTCTAGCATTTTGATTCATTTTTATTTGATTTCTTTAGAAATTTAAATCTATATCATTACACACTAAACTGTATTTGCAGAATATCAAACCACCCAGGGGTAAGATTTGTCAAACCAAGTGAATGTCCACTGATTTTTTTAACAGAAGTGACTGAATTCTATAAATACTAATTTCAATTTTGCATATGTGTTTCAGATAGGTCTTGACCTTCTCTTAGCATATTGATATGTGGATCACTGAAAAGAGTATTAGATCAAAGCAAATCCCATTTGGAGAGTAAAATATAGAATAAGTGATTTTTTTAGCCCTATAATAATGCCAATAATAATATCAGATAAAATAAATTTCAGAGCAAGAAAAATTACCATGGATAGAGGCTGTCATTGTATAATGATAAAATGGTAAATTTACCAAAAAGATATAATAATCTAAATATGTATGCACCTAACACAGAAGATCAAACACCATGAAGCAGAATTGAAAATAGAAATAGACAAATCCAGTTATAATTGGAGATTTCAATACTCCTCATTCAGCAATCAAAAGAGAAATTAGAAAATCAATAAGCTTATAGAAAAACTGAATAATACCATCAATCAACTTGATGCAAATAACAATTATAGAAAATTCCACCCAAAGACAGCAGAATGCCTATTCCTTTCAAGAGCTCATAGAACACATTTCAATATAGAACATATTCTGGTTCACAAAAAAACCTTAAATTTAAGATAACTGAAAATCTGTAAAGTATGTTCTCTGATCATAGTGAAATTAAATAGGTATGGATAACAGAAAGGAAGCTGAGAAAGTCCCCAATACTCTAAAGTTAAATAACATACTTTTAGAAATTCATGAGTCAAAATAGAAGCTTCAAAGGAAATTAGAAAACATTTTTGAACTAAATGACAGAGAAAATATGACATATCAACATTTGTGGAATGCAGCTAACACAGTGTTTAGAGGGGAATTTACAGGATTAAATTCTTACGTTGATAAAGAAGAAAGGCCTAGGGGCACCTTGGTGGCTCAGTCCTTAAGGGTCTGCCTTCAGGTCAGGTCATGATCCCAGGATCCTACGATCTGGGATCAAGCCCCACATTGGGCTCCCTGCTCAGCGGGAAGCCTGCTTCTCCCTTTCCCACTCCCCCTGCTTGTGTTCCTTCTCTCTCTGTGTCTCTGTCAAATAAATAAATAAAATCCTTAAAAAAAAGAAGAAAAGCCTCAAATCAATGAAGTTTCCAACTGAAGAAATTAGAAAAAGAACAAAGCAAACCCAAAGCAAACAGAAGAAAGAACTAAAAGATATAAAAACAAAATCTATGAACTCGGAATAGAAAAAAAATATAAAGTCATTAAAAGTATGTTTTAAAAAAAATCAATAAAATTGACAAATCTTAGAAAAAAAAGAGCATGAGAGAGGACACCAATTACCTTTATCAGCAGAGACATCACTACAATGCCCACAGATAATAAAGGATACTAATGGACAATACAAACAATAAGGGCAATAAGGAAATTTTTTTTAAAGATTTTATTTATTTATTTGACAGAGAGAGAGTGAGAGAGAGAGAGAGAGAGCACAAGCAGGGGGAGCAGCAGGCAGAGGGAGAGGGAGAAGCAGGCTTCCCGCGGAGCTGGGAACCTGATGCAGTGCTCAATCCCAGGATCCTGGGATCATGACCTGAGCTGAAAGCAGACCTTTAACTCACTGAGTTACCCAGGAGCCCTGCAATAAGGAAATATTAAAACAATCCTATGTGCATACATTTAATAATTTTGATGAAATGTACTGATTCCTTAAAAACCACAAACTACCAAAAACTCTTGTGTAAAAATAAAAATAAATAACTTTTCTAATTTTATGTCTACTCAATAAATTTAATTAATAAATAAGGAACTTCCAAAAAAAAAATGTCCATGTGGTTTTATTGGCAAATTCTACTGAATATTTAAAGAAAGAACAGAAATTGTACACATATCTTCCAGTAAATGGAAAAGATAGCAATTCCCAATTCTTTTTATGTCTGATATCAATATTGGAGAAAGATAGCAAAAAAAACACTACAGTCTAATATCCCTCATAACTTAGGCACAAAAATCTACAACAAAATAGCATGGCAAGTCCAATAATTACAGGAATATAAGATTGATTCAGTATTTGACAATAAATGTATGCAACCCATAATACTAATATATCAAACAAGAAAAACCATAAGATCATATTAATCGATGCAGAAATTTGACAATTTCAACATCCATGTATGGTAAAAAAAATTGTCAGCAACTCGAAAATAGAGAGGAAATCTTTAACCCAATAAAGAGCAAAAATCCATCCACCAAACAATTAATCAACATCAATAAATCTGTAAAAAAAATCTTGATAAATCTGCAAAAAAAAAAAAACCACACACACACACAAAACCCCCAAAAAACAACTTGCACAGGAAAGGAAACAGTCAACAAAACAAAGAGGCAACCCACAGAATGGGAGAAGATTTTTGCAAATGACACTACAGACAAAGGGCTGATATCAAAGATCTATAAAGAACTTCTCAAACTCAACACCCAAAAAACAAATAATCAAGTCAAAAAATGGGCAGAAGACACGAACAGACACTTCTCAAAAGGAGATGTACAAATGGCTAACAGACATATGAAAAATGTTCATCATCATTAGCCATCAGGGAAATTAAAATCAAAACCACATTGAGATACCACCTTACACCTGTTAGAATGGCAAAAATTGACAAGGCAAGAAACAACAAATGTTGGAGAGGTTGTGGAGAAAGGGGAACCCTCTTACGCTGTTGGTGGGAATGCAAATTGGTACAGCCATTTTGGAAAACAGTGTGGAGGTTCCTCAAAAATTAAAAATAGAGCTACCCTATGACCCAGCCATTGCACTCCTGGATATTTACCCCAAAGACACAGATGTAGTGAAAAGAAGGCTCATATGCACTCCAATGTTCATAGCAGCAATGTCCACAATAGCCAAACTGTGGAAAGAGCCAAGATGCCCTACAACAGATGAATGGATAAAGATGTGGTCCATATCTACAATGGACTATTACTCAGCCATCAGAAAGGATGAATATCCAACTTTTACATCCACATGGATGGGACTGGAGGAGATTATGCTAAGTGAAATAAGTCAAGCAGAGAAAGTCAATTATCATATGGTTTCACTTATTTGTGGAACATAAGGAATAGCATGGAGGACATTAGGAGAAGGAAGGGAAAAATGAAGGCGGGGAATTGGAGGGGGAGACAAACCATGAGAAACTCTGGACTGTGGGAAACAAACTGAGGGTTTTAGAGGGGAGGGGGCTGGAGGGATATGTTAGCCCAGTGATGGGTATTAAAGAGGGCACCTACTGCATGTAGTACTGGGTGTTATACGCAAACAATGAATCATGGAACACTACATCAAAAACTAATGATGTACTGTATGGTGACTAACATAACATAATAAAATTAAATTAAATTAAAAAACAAAAAACAACCTAAAAACAAAAAACAAATAAACAAAAAATCCTAAAGCAGACATTCTACCTAATAGTTAAGGGACAAATATTTTTTCCTTGTAATCAGCAGTAGGGGTCTCTGATCCTACCATTTCTATTTAATGTTGTACTGGAAATCTTAGCTTGTGCAATACAGTTAGGAAAAGAAAGAAAGGGCGTATTGGAAGGGACCAAAAAAGTCCCTATTTGCAGGTGACATAATTCTCCATATAGAAATTTACAAAATATCTACCAAAAATCTCCTTAAGTTAAAAAAGTGAGTTGGTAACTAACATCAACAGTCACTTCTAATCAATGTCCTCTATTGTCTCCATTGATGTAGAAAGTCAAGCTGCCCTGGGTCAGTCTTAAGTCAGTAATAAAACAAGGGACCAACATTCCTTGCCTAAATGGGACTGCCCTTTCCAAATCTGCCCTCAAGCTCCTTGCCTATCCTTCCTGTAGGTGGTAGTGTGTGGAAGGCAGAGGTGTAGTCAACTTTGAATGAGAACCCATTCTTGGAATAAAATGAATCTGGCATAAAGACTTAAGACAAGGGGCGCCTGGGTGGCTCAGTTGTTAAGCGTCTGCCGTCGGCTCAGGTCATGATCCCAGAGTCCTGGGATCGGGCCCCGCATTGGGCTCCCTGCTCAGCGGGAAGCCTGCTAAAAATAAAACAAATAAAATAAAATAAAATAAAATAAAGACTTAAAACAAGTACATGGTTGGAAATAAGGAGAACTTAACATGAGTAGAAAACAAATGATAGTTCACATTCTCTTGCATCTGTGGTCATCATCAGGGCAGCACAGTGAGAAAGTTTGGGAACACTTAGAAGCCAATATTCATAGGCAGAAGAATGGATGATATGATATTATAAGTAATGATAGTCAGGATTAAGTGTTACTTGGAGCTTCAGAGATAAGCAGATCTATAATATTTCAATATGAATGTGTTTGGAAGAGCCCTGGCAATATGAGTAATGACAGTGTTGCTACATTTTTCTAGTGGTTAGAGACATGAAATTAGCCAGGAATGGCACATTTAACAATAACAGATTTAGCAAGGAGTCTTCATGTTTGTGGGCAAAAACTAAATCTACTACCCTTCTATTAAAGCCCTCTTTAGCTGACTAATGTGTTAATCCCTTTTAATTTCTATGTTCTATTTGGCTTTCTCTAGCAGCAGCTCTGGTGAACTAAGAAGACTAGATGCATAAACACTATCAGAAATGGCTCGAAAAATCCTCTCTTCTAGCTGCTTAGTTGTCTTCCAATTTCAGATTTCAGAGTTTGTGAGGGTAAATGGTGAGGAGTGGAGGAGGGAATCACAAGTTGGGATATATGTTAAAATGTACTCAAATACGTTTATGAAAGCTTTCAAATTATTTTCCAAGGGAAAAAATTTCAGTCACCAATAGTCACAAATATTTATTGAGACTGGGTGATGGGCATTCAGGAGGGCATGTGATGTGCTGAGCACTGGGTGTTATACACAACTAATGAATCATTGAATATTACATCAAAAACTAATGATGTATTATACGTTGGCTAATTGAATTTATTATTTTTTTAATTAATTAATTAATGATTCATTGTTGGCGAGGATGCAGAGAAAGGGGAACCCTCTTACACTGTTGGTGGGAATGCAAGCTGGTGTAGCCACTCTGGAAAACAGTATGGAGGTTCCTCAAAAATTTGAAAATAGGGCTAATTTAATTTAAATAAAAAATGAAAAAAAACACAAATATTTATTGAGAACCTGCTGTGTTAGACATTGTGGGAGATAAAAATTTCAAGACACAGACTCTGCTTTCAGGAGGTGTGTACTTTAACTATGGAGCTAGAATAGCAGAAAAAGAAATATATGACAATATACACACACAGAGTAAATACTCCTGAGACTCAAGGCGGGGAGATATCACAGTGAACTGACGGTAGCATATGAAAGGAGTCTTTATCAAGGATATGGGGGATGGGTAAGGAGCGGTATTTATTTCCAGAATCAATTAATTTTAAAAATGAGTTTACCGAAGTAATTGAAAACCTAAATTAAAAAAAATTCATGTATAGTAGCTCCAAAAATACTTACGTGTAAACCTAACAAAGCATGTATATTCTGAAAACTACATAAATCAAAGAGCTAAGTATATATAATATGAGGAACTAAGGAACTTCCTAATTTATTTAGGAAGCTAAATAAATATAATATGTTCATAGATTAGAAAACTAATCCATCAGTAGGATGGAATGAAATCCTGAAGGAGATCCAACACAAATATGGCCAATTAATATTTTTATTAATATTGAAAGGCAATTCAGAGTAGGAAGAACAGTTTTTCCACAAATTTTGGAACAATTGGACATCCATATGCAAGAAAAAAAACACACCTCAATCTAGACTTCACACACTATGTAAAAATTAACTCAAAATATAATGCAACTAAATACAAAATGTAAAAAAAATCACACTTTTTGATAAAAACAGGAGAAAATCTGCCATATCTAGGTTAGGTAAAGAGTTCATAGTTAGATATGATACCATAAGCACAACTCTTAAAAGTAAAAATGCTAAATAGGATTTCATAACAATCAGAAATAAATATTTCTTCAAAGTACAGTTAAGGAAATGAAAAGATAAGCTAGCTTAGGAGAAAATATTTGCAAAGCTTATATTTGAAAAAAGACTTGTATCCAGAATATTTAAAGACTTTTCAAAACTCAATAAGAAAATAAACGCCCAATAAATATATAGGCAAAAGATTTGAACAGACACTTAACCAAAGAAGGTAACCTAACTGGATGGCAGATAAGCACATGAAAAGATGTTCAACATCATTAGTAATAAGAGAAATGCAAATTAAAACTAAAACAACACACAGCTATTAGAATGGATAAAGTTAAGAAGACTAGCCATAGCAAGCATTGTTAAAGATGTATAGGAAATAATATTCTTACACTGCTGGTAGGAATGTAAAACGGTTTAATTATTTGGGAGTTTGTCAGTTTCTCAAACATTTAAACATGTATACCTAATATATGAGTCATATCACTCCTAGGTATTTATCTACCCAAGAGAACAGAAATCAAATGTCCATGCAAAGACTTGTACACAAATGTTTGTAGCAGCTATTACACAAATGTAAGAGCCTCAAACTGGAAAAAATCTGAACATCCATCAACAGGTTAATGGATATGCAAATTATGATATATCCATTTACTAAAAGAGAACAAACTATTAATACACACAATAAGGATGAATCTTTATTTCAGTAAAAGAAGTTAAACAAAAAGGAATACATTCTGTATGATTCCATATGCACCAAACTCTAGAGAGTGCAAACTATAGTGACAAAATGCAGATCACTGGTTGCCTGTGGACAAGGAGTGAGCATGGGCAGGAGGACACTTCTGGGAATTATGGATTGATTCTCTATCTTGATTGTGGTGATGGTGCATATATACATATGTAAAACCCTGTTAAGTTATACATTTTAATATGTGCCAATTATTGTGTATCAATTATATTGTAATATATTATCAGAGATTTAAATGAATAAATGTCTTGAAATCTCTGGGATCTATTTAGGTTGTCTTCAAGAAATGGAAAGTGAAACTTGCAAAAGCGTTGTTAAGACATTGGGGACAATATAAAACCACATACGTGTTTGACCAAGTTCAGACTACTCAGTAAGCTGGTTACATGGAAAACCAATGAAGATATGATAAATCTTTTGTTGGTGACATGAACAAAGTACTGATATAAGCAACATAGAGAAAACTTGTAGTTGTTTGCTAAATAAATAATTATCAAATGTTTCATCATTTAGAATTATGAACCAGTTTTATGTTGATGCCATAACAGGTCACCACAACCATGGTGACTTAAACAAAAAATTATGTTATCTTACAGTACTGTAGGTCAGAAGTCTCAGAAGGGTCTCACAGGGCTACAACTACAGTTTCAGCAGGGCTGTATTCCTCTCTAGAGGCTGTAGGGAAGAATATGTTTTTTCCTTTTCTAGCTTCTCTGTCTGCATTACTTGACCCATGGCTCCATTCTCTGACCCTCTCCTTCCCTCTTCCAAGCCAAGGTACAGTCCTTCTCACGTTGCCATCTGTCCAGTTTTTTGTTTTTAAGGACCCATAGCATTAGATTGGGCTCCCTGGATAATCCAGGCTAACTTCCCTAAGAGTTTTAATTTACATCTGCAATGTCTATTTGCCATGTAAGGGAATATTTTTCACAGGTTTCAGGGATTAGGATGTGAACCTTTTTTGGGGCCATTATTCTGCTTACTATACTTTTTCTAAAAAGTCAGGTAATAAATATTTTAGGTTTAAGCTCCTGTCATAACTACTCAACTGTGCCACTGAGGCATGAAAGCAGTCATAAATGATATGTTGAATAATGAGTACAAATAAAACTTTATTTATAAAAACAGGTGTAGGTGGGATCTGGCCAGAGGGCCAGTTTGCTGGCTCCTGGTCCAGATCACTGTGCTTTCTGTTGTTTCTTCCTTAAGATTGATACATCTTACTCCACATATTCACATCGTAAATGGTGTGATGAGTAGTAAGTCATTAGCAATATTTCAAGGGATCGTTGTGCAGCTATCCATAATGATTCATGCTTTTCTGTCCTTTTCTCCAGTGGCTTGCTTGTCTCATTTGCTCTGTCCACCTTGTTGGAGACACTTGTTCTCAGACACTGAGTCTCAGGCTGGGCCTTGAATGCAACAACCCAGTTAGCTCCATGGGGGAGGGAGATCTCATTTGGGTTCTAACAAAGACAAGCTTCGTGGTGTGTCACTCCTCACTCAGGAAGCATAAATTGCTTGTGCAATGTGCATGGCTTCTTGTCAGAGTAAGCATTATGTCCTCTATCTCCCCTGCAAGTGCTCTCTGGTGAATGAAGGAGGGAACATGGGAAAGCTCCTTTCCCTGGTCAACAACAAAATGGTGAGCAATGGTCTGTGTAAAATTCCAGTTCTTCCTGGGCCCACCATGCCCTTCATGTGACCTCCACGTTCACTCCTACCCTGATCCAAAAAAACTTCCTGACAGTGGCTGGCCCCCCAAGGTGCAGTAGGGATAGCCCTATTTTCAACATGCCACAGTCCGTTCCTCCCAGCCTCCAACAAGGTGGCATAGTCATGCTGGGGTTAACTACCCTCCCACTTTCCAGGACCCTGAGACTGTGTCCCCTCCATTGGTATGATTTCCTGTTAGAGGGGGCCTTTCTCCCTTCAGGCTGAGTACATGTGAGGGAATATGGTCCTAAGCCTGCAACTGACCAGTCCCAAGACCCTCAGGGCTAATAGTAAACAATGTGCCAGGCTGCTCTAATTGCCATAGACACACAAATAACAATCCAGCCCAGTTCAGACTGGGCAATCCATTCTGGGATTAGAAGATTTATTTTCTACATTGTTGTTAATAGTAATCAGACCACTGCCATCTTTTACAAGGATGTGGCAAAAATAATCAAACAAACCAATATATGGATGGCTAGATAAATAAATAAGTCCTGTAATTTAAATGGATTTAGGTTTAGTTTCTTCAGAACAGGAAGTTTTAGGGTTTTTTTTTTGTTGTTGTTTTATTTTGTTTTGTTTTATTTTATTTTATTTTATTTTATTATTATTATTTTTTTAAAGATTTTATTTATTTATTTATTTGAGAGAGAGAGAATGAGAGACAGAGAGCATGAGAGGGAGGAGAGTCAGAGGGAGAAGCAGACTCCCTGCTGAGCAGGGAGCCTGATGTGGGACTCGATCCCCGGACTCCAGGATCATGACCTGAGCCGAAGGCAGTCGCTTAACCAACTGAGCCACCCAGGCGCCCCTATTTTATTTTATTTTAGTATGTTATGTTAATCACCATATATTACATCATTAGTTTTTGATGTAGTGTTCCATGATTCACTGTTTGTGTATAACACCCAGTGCTCCTTCAATACGTGCCCTCTTTAATACCCATCAGCAGGCTAACCCATCCCCCCACCCTCCTCCCCTCTGGAACCCTCAGTTTGTTTCTCAGAGTCCATAGTCTCTCATGGTTCATTTCCCCCTCCGATTTTCCCCCCTTCATTCTTCCCCTCCTGCTGTCTTCTTGTTTTGTTTTTTTGTTTGTTTGTTTAACATATAATGTATTATTTGTTTCAGAGGTACAGGTCTGTGATTCATCGGTCTTACAAAATTCACAGTGCTCACCATAGCACATACCCTCCCCAGTGTCTATCACCCAGCCACCCCATCCCTCCCACCCCCCACTACTCCAGCAACAACATTTATAAATTCATTCTATCAATCAGAATTTGTTTAGATGTTACAATTTGACTGTGTTATACAAAGCAGTTGTCAACCCAACTAGATACAAAGTAAGTGTTTAGATCAGTGTCCAGCTCAGACTTTAGGACTGTCTGACTTTACTTCAAGGATCTGTGATGGACTTGAATCCTACCAGACTTCCCTGCTTGCAGTCTACCTGGTCTCAGACTCCCAGATGGCCATGTGGCCTTTTAAGGCATCACCATGGTGGAGGGGGCTTTTTTTCCCTTGAAGGAGATGCTCCTGAACACAGCAAACAGGGATCCCTGGCATCACTTAGATGTCTAGGACATTTAATATTTACACGTGCTCTTTAAATATCACTGTGTTGATTTTCATTTTAAATGAAGAAAGGAAAAAGGAGAAGTTTTAAACTTTGTTCCTTTTTTATAGTTTTATTAATACAAATATGACATGCACATACACTGTCTGTCTATTCATTTTCTTTGCTGTGCAGCCTGACATTGGGATTGGTGACTCTGATGGCCAGCTGGGCTGCTCTTTCAACAATGGCTTTGCGATTCTTGGGGGAGACATTGTGAACAATCTCTACACAGTAAGATTCGTTGCACATCAGCAGCATTTCAAGCTCCTTGACCTTGTGAGCTAGGAACTTCCAGAAGCCACTGGGCAGCATGTGCTTTGTTTTCTTGTTTCTCCTGTAACCAGTGCTGGGCATCAAGATCTGGCCCTTGAATCTTCTGTGCACCCTACTCTCTATGCCTTTGCATTTCCGCCAGTTACTCTTAATTTTGACATATTAGTCTGACTGGTGCTAGATGAACTTCTTGGTCCTCTTTTTAATGATCCTGAGCTTCACCAGAGGTCTGAGGGTGGCCGTGATGATGAGTAGGAGATTGGCTACCACCTCTGCAGGCAGCACCAAGGAAGAGAGGGAAGTTTTTAATTTTGGTGGAGTCCAAGTAATTTTTTTTCTTTTGTGAATCATGCTTTTAGTGTCTTATCTAAGAAAATTTTGCCTGAATCAGTGTCAGAAAGATTTTGTCCTATGTTTTCCTCTAGAAGTTTTATAATTCTAGGATTTACATTTTGGCCTAAGATCTATACTGAGTTTATTTTTGTATATGGTACAAAAATATGAATCTAAGTTATTTACTTTTCTTTTCCTTCTCTCCCTCATATTTCTTGGCATCATTCATTGAAAAGATTATCCTTTTCCCCTGAATTGCCTGTACACTTTGTCATCCATTGTACTCTGATCCATTGACCTATTTGTCTATCTTGATGCTAATATCACAGACTTCATTGACAAAAATTTATAGTAAGTCTTGACATTGGGTAATGTGAGTCTTCTAACATTCTTCTTTTTTTATCAGAAGTGTTTTGCCTTTCCCCTTATAGTTCTAATAGCTCTTGCTTCAGGTATTTTGAAGCTCTGTTATTAGATACATAAACTTTTAAAATTATTTTGTCTTTTTCATGAATTGTCCCTTGATCCAAATGATATGACTTTAGTTATCTATGGTAATATTTGCTCTGAAATCTACTTCAGTCTAATATTAATGTAGCTGCTCCAACTTTCTCTTGATTATTTTTCGAATGGTATACTTTCTCTCATCCTTTTATTTTTAACCTATTTGTGTCTTAGTATTTAAAGTGTGTTTCTTGTAGCTAGTCTATATAGTGTCTTTCCATTTTTCCAAGCTGACAAATCTTGCCTTAATTGGGGTGTTTACACCATTACCTCCCTGGGGTAGAGTTCTGTCCTATGAATTCTAGCCATCTTAATCTCCCAGACTCTCATCAATGTCTCCTTGATTCAGGGAACTGTCATGGTGCCCCCAGGATCTCTCTGCCTACACCATACACTAGAAACTCCTTCAAGGCACTAAACAGGAGTTTCCTTAGGGCTCATCTAATTTGTTTCCCATCTCTGAGATCACCGGTCTTCATTGCCTGATGTCCCACATCCTGAAAACTATTTTTTCAAATATTCAAATACATATTCAAATATATATATTTCAAATATTACCAAGCAGGAGATTATTTCTTTTCCCTGTTACTCCATCTTGGTCAGAAAGAGAAGCACCTCCATTATGATTTAATTACTATTATCTTCTTCAAATTGAATTACATCCAAAGACTTCAAGGGAAGAGGGATTTGTTTTACTCTAGGTTCTTCCTTCCCTCTCCTTCTGGGTCCTTTCCCCCTATTGCTTGTCAATTCAGAAGGTAGGGGTATTAGAAAGTTTTTTCTTGCCTGGTGGCTGTTTCAATACCAGTATTTTCTCACTGTCATTCTAAGCAACTCATTTTCTTAGAAGCTTTTCCTTGAGTTGGGTTTCAACCTTCCTCAGCTGAAAACTAGTCTCTCTTTCTCTTTTTCTCTCTCTTTCCTACCTTTTTTTTAAATAGACTGAGGAGGATGTTGGAGGGAGGGCTCAAGATGGCAACATAGGGAGATCCTGAGTTCACCTCCTTCCACAGACACAGCAAAGTTACAACTACATATAGGACATTCTCACGAAAAATACCTGAAGACTGACAGAGCAGCTCTTCCATAAAACAAAACAAAACAAGCAAGTCATATCAAGATCAGTAGGAAGGGCAAAAATGATCTGGCTAGGACCCCCATATCCAACTTGGTGACCCACAAAAAGGACGGATATCAAAGGCACAGCTCCTCTTTGAGGAACAAGGGTTTCAAACCCCATATGGGGCAACACAGCCCATGAGACCTGCACCAGAAAAGGAAGCCCTCCAAATTATTAGCTTTGAAAACCAGCAGGGCTGATGTCTGAGAAAGTCAGAGGACTGCAGGAAACTGAGACCCCCTCCTGACGGACTCACACAGAGACTCACTTGCTATGAGTCCCAATGTAGAGGCAGTAACTTGAGAAACACCTGGGCCATATGTGAGGGAGATTCTTTGACTTGTCTTGGTGGGGGGGTGTACTGAAGGGGTAGATGTCTCTTGAAGATCTCTATGGAAACAGAGGTACTGGCAGCTGCTATTTTTTTTAATTTAAATTCAATTTAGTCAACATATTGTGTATTATTAGTTTCAGGGGTAGAATTTAGTGATTCATCAGTTGCATATAACGCCCAGTGCTCATTATGTCAAGTGCCCATCACCCAATTACTCCATCCCCCCACCCACCTCCCCTCCAGCAACCCTCAGTTTGTTTCCTAGAGTTAAGAGTCTCTTATGGTTTGCCTCCCTCTCTGTTTTCATCTTATTTTATTTTTCCTTCCCTTCTCCTATGTTCATCTGTTTTGTTTATTAAATTCCACATATGAATAAAATCATATGGTATTTGTCTTTCTCTGACTAACTTATTTTACTTAGCATAATACATTTTAATTCTATCCATGTCATTGCAAATGGCAAGATTTCATTTGTTTTGGTGGCTGAGTAATATACCACTGGATATATATATACCATATCTTCTTTATCCATTCTTCTGTCGATGGACACCTGGACTCTTTCCATATTTTGGCTATTGTGGACATTGCTGCTATAAACATGGGGATGCATGTGCCTCTTTGAGTCACTATTTTTGTATCATTTGGGTAAATACCTAGTAGTGCAATTGCTGGGTTGTAGGGTAGTTCTATTTTTAACTTTTTGAGGAACCTCCATACTGTTTTCCAGAGTGGTTGCACCTTTGTATTCCTAACAACAGTGTAAGAGGGTTCCCCCTTCTCTGCATCCTTGCCAACTACTTTGGTTTCCTGAGTTGTTAATTTTAGCCATTCTGACTGATGTGAGGTGGTAGCTCATTCTGGTTTTGATTTGTATTTTCCTGATGCTGAGTGATATTGAGCAGTTTTTCATGTGTCTATTGGCCATTATAGGTCTTCTTTGGAGAAATGTCCATTCGTGTCTTCTGCCCATTTCTTGACTGGATTATTTGTTTTTTCAGTGTTGAGTTTGATAAGTTTTTGTAGATCTCTTGTGAATATCTTCTCCCATTCTGTAGGTTGCCTTTTAGTTTTGTTGATTATTTCCTTTGCTTTGTGAAAGCTTTTTATCCTGATGAAGTCCCAGTAGTTCATTTTTGCTTTTGTTCCTCTTGCTTCTGGAGATGTGTCTAGCAAGGAGTTGTTGTGGCAAGGTCATAGATGTTAAATTACAGGCCAATATCCCGGATGAACATGGATGCGAAAATTCTCAACAAGATACTAGCTAATAGGATCCAACAGTACATTAAAAGAATTATTCACCATAACCAAGTGGGATTTATTCCTGGGATGCAGGGGTGGTTCAATACCCACAAATCAATCAACATGATACACCATTTTAATAAAAGAAAATATAAGAACCATATGATCCACTCAATAGATGCAGAAAAAGCATTTGACAAAATACAGTATCCTTTCTTGATAAAAACCCTCAACAAAGTAGGGATAGAGGGAATATACCTCAACATCATAAAGACCATATACAAAAGACCCACAGATAATATCATCCTCAATGGAGAAAAACTGAGAACTTTTTCCCTAGGGTCACAAATATGACAGGGATGTCCACTCTCACCACTGTTGTTCAACATAGTACTGGAAGTCCTAGCCTCAGCAATAAGACAACAACAACAACAACAAAAATAAAAGGCATCCAAATCAGCAAAGAAGAATTCAAACTTTCACTCTTCGCAGGTGATGTGATACTCTATGTAGAAAACCAGAAAGATCCCACCAAAAATTACTAGAACTAATACAGGAATTCAGCAAGGTGGCAGGATATTAAATCAATGCACAGAAGTCTGTTGCATTTCTATACACTAACAAAGAAGCAGCATAAAGAGAAACCAAGGAACCAATCCCATTTACAATTGCACCAAAAACCATAAGATAGCAGGAATAAACCTAACCGAAGAGCTAAAAGATCTATACTTAGAAAACTATAGACTATTGTATGGTGACTAACATAATAAAATAAAATTAAAAAAAAAAGAAATTGAAGAAGACACAAATAAATGGAAAAACATTCCATGCTCATGGATTGGAAGAACAAATATTGTGAAAATGTCTATTCTTCCCAAAGCAATCTACACATTCAATGCAATCCCTATCAAAATACCACCAGCATTTTTCACAGAACTGGAACAAACCATTCTAAAATTTATATGGAACCAGAAAAGACCCTGAATAGCCAAAATAATGTTGAAAACAAAAACCAAAGCTGGAGGCATCACAGTTCCAGACTGCAAGCTGTATTACAAAGCTATAATCATCAAGACAGTATGATACTGGCACAAAAATGACACATAAATCAATGGAACAGAATAGAGAACCCAGAAATGGACCCTCAACTCTATGGTCAACTAATGTTCGACAAAACAGGAAGGAATATCCGATGGAAAAAAAGACAGTCTCTTCAAAAAATGGTGTTGGGAAAATTGGACAGCCACATGCAGAAGAATGAAACCAGACCACTTTCTTACACCATACACAAAAATAAATCCAAAATGGTTGAAAGACCTCAATGTGAGACAGGAATCCATCAAAATCCCAGAGGAGAACACTGGCAGATGCTATTTTTAAATGTTCTTCTTCCTTGCTAGACTGGCATAAGTGGGTACCATTTTTGTGCTCTCAATCTTATTTTAGTGTTATTGGCCCTGCCTTAGTGTTCACTGTGGACTCACCCCAACAGACCTGGCCCAGTTCTTATTCACTGTAGCTGCTATCCTGACAGACCCTGTAGGTGCATGCACCCTACCCAGGGGACACCCTTTGAATATCTGGTGCTGCTTGCCAAGGGGACTTGCATTTCTGAGACCCACAGAACTGAAACCATTGGCGAAACAGAACCTGGAGATTATCATCTCCAGGGCACTGCATAGACAACAGATTGAAACATACCTCCAGCCTTCCAGTGACCACTCTTTTAAGACTGAGAGAAACTGCTTCTCCTAATACATAGAAACAAATACAGAGTTTCAGGAAAAATAAGGAGAGGGAAGAATATGTTCCAAATGAAAGAACAAGACAAAACCTCAGAAAAAGACATTGATGAAACAGAGATAAGCAATATACCTGAATAAAGAGTTCAGACTAATGATCATAAACATGCTCACTGAAATAAGGAGAAAAATGGATAAACATAGTGTATCTTTTCAACAAAAAGATATAAAATATAAGAAAGTTCAAACAGAAGTAACAGAGCTGAAGAATACAATAATCAAACTGAAAAATACACTAGAGGTGTTCAACAGCAGACTGGATGAAGCAGAAGAATGGATCAGTGAGCTGGAAGACAAAGCAATGGCAATCATATTGACAGGGCAACATAAAAAAAGAAAAAAAGATTTAAAAAGTAAAGATTCCTTAAGGGACCTTTGGAACAACATCAAGCAAAATAATATTTGCTTTATAAGGATCTCAGAAGGAGAAAAGAAAGAGAAAGGAAACTATTTGAAAAAATAATGGCTGAAAACTTCCCTAACTGGCAAGGAAATAGACATCCACATCTAGAAATCCCAGAGAATTCCAAAAAAAAATGAACCCAAAAAGATTCACACCATGACACATTATAATAAAATGGCCAAAGTTAGAGATAAAGAGAGAATCTTAAAAGCAGCAAGAGAAAAATAATTTCTTATATACAAGGGAAACCCCATATGGAAACCATCAGACTTTTCAGCAGAAACTTTGCAAGCCAGAAGAAAGTGACATGAAGGGAAAAAAACAACAAAAGACAAAAAAACAAAAACAACTTCTAAACAAGAATCCTTTACTTGGCGATGTTATCATTCAGAATTGAAAGGGAGAGATTTAAGTTTTCCAGATAAGCAAAAGCTGGAGGAGTCCTTTGAATAAATATGTAGTAGTGCAATTGCTGGGTCATAGGGTAGCTCTATTTTTACTTTTTGATGAAATTCCATATTGTTTTCAGGGGAAGGGATAATTGGGTAATGGGCATTAAGGACACTTGAGGTAATGAGCAGTGGGTGTATGCAACTGATGAATCACTAAATTCAACCTCTGAAACTAATAATACAAATTATATATTAATTAAATTGAATTTAAATAAAATTAAAAAGCTGAAGGAGTTCATCAATAGTAAACTTGCATTTTGAGAAATGTTAAAGGGACTTCTTCAAGCTGAAAAAAAATGGCACTAAATAACAAAAGCAAAAATACATACAAAAGTAAAAATCTCAGTGGAAAAGGTAAATATATAGTAAAGATAGATTAATCACTCATAAGTGTGACGGTTAAAAGACAAAAGTAGTACAATTAACTAAAACCATAATAATTAGCTAAGGAATGCACAAAATATAAAGACGTAAAATGTGACATAGAAAATGTAAAACTCAGTGGGGGATAGTACAAATGTAAGGTTTTGGAATTTGTTCAATTTTAAGTTGCTGTCAGCTTAAGACACTAATATATATGTATAGGATACTATATGTGAACCTTCATGGTAACCACAAAGCAAGAATGCATAGTAAATAAACACCAAGAAATGAGAAAATAATCCAAATGTAACACTAAAGAAAGCCATAAAACTCAAAAGAAGAGGGAAAGAGAGGAAAAGGACAGATGGGAACTACAAAAAAAGCCAGAAAACAATAACAAGAAATGGCAATAAGTATATACTTATCAATACTTTAAATGTCAATGGACTAAATTTTCCAATCAAGAGAGTGGCTGAATAGATTAAAAAAAAAAATACGTCTACATACTGCCTACAAGAAAGTCACTTCAGAAGTAAGGACACACACAGACCAAAAGTGAAGGGGAGAAAGGTGTTCCATGCAAATGGAAATGAAAAGAAAGCTGATGAGGCTGTAGACATATTAGACAACACAGACTTTAAAACAAAGACTGTACTAAAAGATAAAGAAGGGCATTATATAAAGATAAAGGGGTCAATATTCAGCAAGAAGACATAATATTTATAAATACATATGTGCTGAATATAGGAGCACCTAAATGTATAAATAAATATTAATCCACCTAAAGGGAGAAATTAACATCAATACAATAATAGTAGGAGGTTTTCATACCTCACATCAATGTATAGATCAACCAGACAGAAAATCAATAAGGAAACATTGATTTTAAATGATACATTGGACTAGATGGACTTAATAGATGTATGCAGAACATTGTATCCAAAAACAAACAAACAAAAATACACATTCTTCTCATGTGCATAAGGAATATTCTTCAGGATAGATCATATAGTAGGCCACAAAACAAGTCTCAATAGATTCAAGAAGATTGAAATCATATCAAGCATCTTCTCTGACAACAATGGTATAGAACTAGAAATGAATTACAAAAAGAAAACTGGAAAAGCACAAGAATGTGGTGATTACACCACATGCTAGTGAACAACCAATGGGTCATCTAGAAATCAGAGAATTTTTTTAAAGATTTCATTTACTTATTTGAGAGAAAAAGAGCAAGAGAGCATGAGCAGGGGGAGGGGCAGAGGGAGAAGCAGACTCCCCGCTGAGCAGGGAGCCCGACATGGGGCTCAACCATAGGACCTTGGGATCATGATCGGAGCTGAAGGCAGACACTTAACTGACTGAGGCACCCGGGCATCCCTCAGAGAAGAAATTAAAAAAAAAACTGTTGAGACAAATGAAAACAGAAATATGACATTCCAAAATCTATGGGATGCAGCAAAAATGGTTTTAAGAGAGAAGTTTATAGCAATTTGGACCTACCTCAAGAAACAAGAAAAATCTCAAACAATCTGACTTTATACCTAAAACAACTAGAAAAATAAGAACAAGGCACAAAGTTTGTAGAGTAGAAGGAAAGAAATAATAAAGATCAGAGCAGAAATAAATGAAATAGAGACAAAAATAAAGAAAGAAAAGATAGATGAATCTAAGAGCTGGTTCTCTGATAACCATGGGGAAAAGAGAGAGGGCTCAAATAAAATTAGAAATGAGAGAGAAGTTACAACTGATATCACAGAAATACAAAGGATCATAAGACTACTAAGAATAATTACATGCCAACAAATTGTTCAACCTAGAAGAGCTGGACAAATTCCTAGAAACACATAATTTTCCAGGACCAAATCAAGAAGAAATAGAAAATCTGAACAGAACAATTACTAGTAAGGAGATAGAATCAGTAATCAAAAACCTCCCAACAAACACTAGTTGAGGACAAGATGGATTCATTAGTGAATTCTACTAAACATTCAAAGATTTAATGCTCATCCTTCTCAAAATCTTTCAAAAAAAAAATGAATAGAAGGGAATGCTTCCAAACTCATTTTATGAGGCCAGCATTACCCTAATACCAAAACCATGCAAGGATACCACAAAAATTACAGGCTAATATTCTTAATGACCACAGATACAAAACTACTCAATAAAATATTAGCAAAATGAATTGGACAACACATTAAAAGGATGATGCACCATGATCAATTGGGATTTATTCCAGTGATTCAAGAATAGTTCAACATCTGCAAATCAATCAATGTAATATACCACATTAACAACTTGAAGGATAAAAATCATATGATCATCTCAATAGATGCAGAAAAAGCATTTGACAAAATTCAACATTGATTTATGATAAAAACTCAACAAAATGGAAATAGAAGGGACACACTTCAACATAATGAAGGCTATATATGACAAACCCCCAGCTAACATCTCCAATGTGAAAAGCTGAAAGCTATTCCTCTAAGATCAAGAACAAGACAAGGATGCTCACTCTTGTCAATTTTATTCCACAAAATATTGGAAGTCCTAGCCAGGGCAATTAGACAAGAAAATGAAATAAAAGGCAACCACATTGGAAAGGAAAAATAAAACTCTCATCATTTGCAGATGACATAATACTTTATATATAAAAAAAACCCTAAAGACTCCACCAAGAAATTGTTAAAACCAATAAATTAATTTAGTAGAGTTGCAGGATACAAAATCACTTTACAGAAATCAGTGGCCCTTCTGTACACTAATAACAAGCTATCAGAAAGAGAAATTAGAAAACATACTTATTTACAATTACATTAAAAAGAATAAGATATCTAGGAATAAATTTAACTAGGAGATGAAAGATCTGTACACTGAAAACTATAAGACTCTCATGAAGGAAACTGAAGAAAATATAAAAAGAAATGGAAAGGTATTCTGTGCTCATGGATTGGAAGAATCAATATTGTTAAAATGTTCAAAGTACCCAAAGAAATCTACAGATTCAATGCAATCCCTATCAACTACCAATGGCATTTTTCACAAAACTAGAGCAAAAAATTAAAAAAATTTGTATGGAATCACAAAAGACCACAGATAGCAAAAGCAATCTTGAGAAAGAAAAAATAAAGGTGGGGGTATCATGTTTCCTGAATTCAAACTATATTACAAAGCTATAGTATACCAAACCAGTATGGTATTGGCATTAAAAAACATACACAAAGATCTGTTCCATTAATTGAGAGCCTAGAAATAAACCCACTCATATATGGATAATTAATTTACAACAAAGGAGCCAAGAACATACAATGGAGAAAGGACATCTCTTCAAAGAATGGTATTGGAAAAACTGTAAATCCATGCAAAATAATGAAACTGGACCACTATCTTACACCAGACACAAAAAATTAACCTAAAATGGATTAAAGACTTGAATGTAAGACCTGAAACCATAAAATTCATAGACAAAAACATAGGTGGTAAGTTCCTTGACATTGGTCTTAGTGATGGTTTTGTGGATCTGACTCCAAAGTTAAGGGAAACAAAAATAAACAAGTGTGACTACGTCAAACTAAAAAGCTTCTGCACAGTGAAGGAAAACATCATCAAAAAGAAAAGGTAATCTGCTAAATGAGAGAAGATACTTGCAAGTCACATATTCAACAGGGGGTATATACCCAGAATATACAAAGAACTCCTACAACTTAACAACAACAAAAAACAACCCAATTAATAAATGGTCAGAGGATCTGAATAGACGTTTTTTCCAAAGAAGACATACAGATGGCTAACAGGCAAATGAAAACATGTTCAACACCAGTAATTATTGGGGAAACGCAAATCAAAACCACAAGAAGATATCACCTCACACCTCTTAGAATGATTATCATCAGGGGCGCCTGGGTAGCTCTGTCAGTTGAGTGTCTGACTCTTGATTTTGGCTTAGGATTGTGGGATCGAGCCCTGTGTTGGGCTCCAGGCACCACACTTAGTGGGAAGTCTGCTTGAGGATTTCCTCTCTCTCCCTCTGCTCCTCCTCACCTCTTGGGGAAAAAAAAAGGCTATTAATCATCAAAAAGACAAAAAGTAACAAGTGTTGGAGAGTATGAGGGTAAGAGCACTATTGGTAGGAATATAAATTGATGCATACACTGGAAAACAGTATGGAGCTTCCTCAAAAATTTAGCAGTAGAACTGCCATATGATCCAGCTATTCCTCATCTGGGTATTTATCCAAATAATATGAAAACATTAATTCAAATAGATATATGCATCTTGATGTTCATAGCAGCACTATTTACAATAGGTAAGATTGGAAGCAACCTAAATGTCCATCAGTGGATGAATGGATAAAGGTGTGGCATGTATAAACAATGGAATACTCTTCAGTCATTAAAAGAATGAAATCTTGCCATTTGTGACAACGTGGGTGGACCTTGAGAGTATTATATTAAGTGAGGTAAACAGAAGGAAAAAGACAAAACAGTATTTCACTCATATGTGGAATATAACAAAAGAAAAAGAAGAAACGAGACAAAACAAAACAAAAAAAAATTAAAGACACAAAGAACATGTAAGTGGTTATCAGAAGGGAAACATGTTGAGAGATGGGTAAAATGAACAAAGGGGGTCAAATGTATTTTCGTGGATGGTAACTAGACTTTTGGAGGTAATAGCTTTGTAATGAATGCAGATGTTGAGTTTATAATGTTGTACACCTGAAACTTATGTAATGTTATATACCAATTTTACCTCAATAATAAATAGGTGATATAAACAGACAGAGAGACAGACAGACAGACAGACAGATTGGACAGGGATAGGGATAATGACAAGGGTAACAGGACCAACTACTGACAACATTGGAGTGTGTCCAAATTCAGGGTGTGGAGAACATGAATACTATTTGCTCTCTGTTTTAGTTCCCAGTCCCTAAGCTTGGAACTAGGGTAGGTTCTTAATGGTGGGAATAAGGATTTTCCCACTCTTCCTTTTCCAAGGGACATTTGGCAATGTCTGGAAATATTTTTGTTGTTACAACTGGGAGAGGGTACGACTAACATCTAATGGCTAGAAACCAGGGATGCTGCTAAACATCCTATAATGCACAGGATAGCCCCCCACAAGAAAAATGTCAATAGTGCTGAGGTTGAGATGTCCTGAGGCCAGGGAATAGTTCTATTCAACATTTCTTTTTATATAGAAGGGTTTTCCCCACTATATTATGGGTCTTCTTTATTCCTGATTCTTGACACATAGTGGGTGTTATTTTTTTAATGGATTATTTATTGAATTACTAATATACATGGTCACTGTGGCTCAACTTGAATTTTTCTTCATAAAATGTAGTATTCTTTATAAAATGATACATGTGTACTATTCAATTTGGCAATGTTGAATTCTGAAGACCCTGTTTGCTTGAGACCTAGTGCACTGAAAAGAGCCACACTAGAACCCTTTTCCCCATTTTCTCCTTTCTGACTATTGGCAACTGCTGGGAGTTTGTGGGAAGAGGGGTGTGGTTCACACCATGCTAACAAGAGAATGGTCTCAATTTTGGAGTGCTTTGGATCAATTCTTTTTCACTTTAGAAGCTCCATTTGGACACATCAGCACACAAGTACTGTTCCATGTACATCAGCTGTGTTTCTCTCTATAGACATAATTATGGAGTCCATCCCAGTACCACAGTGCCCACACCTTTTGATAGGGCAACTTGACCTGCATCAGTGGCCAGATTGGAACACAGCAGGGCCCTTAGAGGCAGTATGGAAGGCTCTTTTCCCACCTGTGTTCCTGATTCCACTCATCCCATTCTTGGAGTGCTGGGTGGGGTATCTCTGAGGCACAGGAACCATGCTGGATGAAGACAGAAGAGATTAAGGCAATGCCAATAACTTAATATGTCATGAGGAGCAGTGCTTTATACTTTTCCATGTACAATCTCATAAAATCATGAAAACCATCTATATTATATCTCTATTTTACCAATGAGGAAACAGAACTCAGAAGGGTTAAGTAAGAATCTAAGATTATCTGTCTAGCAAACAATATTTGGGCCCAAACCCTACAGTCCCTTTCTGCTCACCTGTCCCAGGTGTGGGGTTCCTTGGCACAGTTTCCTGGCTGCATTCAGAGTGAGACAGTTTTGGTCATCTCCACTGTATTTTTAGACACTGGTAAAATCAGTTTCATGAGCTCTGAGAAATTTACTGTAGGAATTCTCAATTTTATCTGTAACCCAGAACTGCCGATCTAGTCGTCCCATGAGAAATTAACAGAAAATAAGAAGACTGTGCAAGAGATAAAAAGATGTTTCTACAAATAATGTGAAAGCTGTGGCACAAAATGAGTCTTTATTATGATTTTCAGACACAGTCTCCTTGGGGGAGATTCTTTTCATTTTTCCCTCTGCTGCTTTCCCAACTTTAGTGAAGGGAGGGAGGGAGTGAAAGAGGAGTGAGGGTGGTACTAAACAGACTTTGAACTGCAGGATCCCCTAGATGCTAGAATGAGCTAAGGGATAAGATGCTCCCTACCTATTCCAATGCAATTATAGCTCAAGAACATCACCTTAACAACGAGCTTACATAACAGGGAAGCTCTGAACATTGAACTCAGCAATGGAAAGCTGCCTCAAGCCGGGGAAAACACATACAGTTCTGAGAGAAAGATGAATTAGAATTTATAATTTACTGAAAACATACTAAGCAGCAAATACTTTGTTTTGCATATGGTTTAAAATACCATGGCTTTCAAGCACATTTTAGTAAGGATTAATATTTTAAATATTTCCTTGTATCATGAATGAACACAGGTCCATTTTTTGCATGTTTATTGAATATCTAGTTAGCATTAGATCAGATAATTTTGGCTATACAAAGATAAATCAAACATGGGATCTTTATTCCTAGAATGGCCAGCCCTGTAAATGACATCCTATGAGTCCTGTTTTGCTCACCTCTACCCATCACAGAGAAAGGCTCATGTATGGAAATCCCAATTTCTGGCCCTTTGTTTCGACATTTCCTCACAAGTAGGGAAGGAAGGGAAAACAAAAAGTGACTTTAATGGCATCAGTTATGGCTCCTGTGTAACAGACCATTTACCTAACCCATCTCTGGCCTTGTGGGAGGGACAGAAGGTTGAATCCCAGGTAGACTGGAGCCTGTTGGATAATCCCAAATTGGGCCTCAGAACTCTGTGTAGCACATCCCTGCCTTGGAAAGTCAAACAAGGTATATCCTTGATTTGTTTCCAAAATGTCTAGTTTGTAGGAGTAGTGACCCTGCTAATAAACTCAAAAAAGTTTGTGGTTGGAAGATCCTGAGCCCCCAGCCTACCAGCATGATCTGTCCTCCAAATTTGGGAGATGTTCTATTAGGAAATGAGTAGGTAATTATAATGTAAAGCAGAAAGAGTTAATTTCCATAGGGCATGTAATGATAAATTATTCTAGGAGTTCAGCTGAGGGAGATTATTCATGCTGGAGAAATCCCACATTGCTTATGACCTTTAAGTAGAGCCTTGAAGTATGGGTAAATTGAACATGTCCAGACTGAGGGTAGGGAAAATCTTTCCAGGCTGGGGAAACAACATAAGTGAAGATATTCATGTGGAGAAATGAAAGTCATATAAAAAATGGTGGATACTTAGTTTGATTGGAATTTAGTCCACATAAAAAGGGATTCCATGAGGATTAAAATGTTTTGGTGTCAGATGATGGGAAAGCTTAACTGCCAGAGTAAGAAAATAGATGTTATCCTTTAGATAAGGAGAATGAATGAAAACAGAGCAGTAGCAATATCAGAAGTATGTTTTTGGAGTTAATTTTCAAAGTGGTAGATTTCAGGTGGGGAATCATCAATGAAGATTCAATAAGTAGCTGTTGAATTAACTCAACTGTACAACTATATAGTGTTCATGGAAGAACAAACAAACAAAAACCACCTACAAGTTTCTGCAAAACAGATTTTATCTTAAAGTGAAATACAGATTTAGCTTTAATTCTAGCCTGACACCTGACTTCCTCTCTGTGAAGCTGGGATGGCTTGACACTTACTTATCAGATCTAGCTCTTCCTTGAGCACTAAGTCTTCCCCTGAAGAGCACTCTAACTTATTACTATGAAAATTAATATCAAGTCACCCTTCATTCCAGCCTTACAATCCAGGCCTGATGAAAGTACTAAAACAAGATAAAGACATTATAATACAAGACTAATATCTCTTACAAACATAGATGCAAAAAGTCCTCAACAAAATATTATTAAATTAATTTAACAATGTATAAAAGAAAAAAAAACTAAACAATTTATGTGAAGACATCAAAGAGATGCTGAGGCTGTGAGAACGGAGGTCTTATGATTCTGGAGAAAAGAAAAGCTCATTGAAATGACACAAACATTATACATACCATTTCTCTTGGGACATATGCACAGTGCAAGAATATTAAAAGAAGGTAAAGGGTAGCTTAGAGAAAGAAAGAAGCAGAGATACCTTTTGGCAGTTGTATGGGGGCTCTAGAGACAAAAGCTTATATTCTGGGTTTGTCAAAATAGCCAGGACATGAGTAGCTAAGGTCACCTAGAAAAGGACACCTCAAAGAAATAAGCACAACATTTTGCTCTAGGCTCTACTTCAGGCATTTGCTGATTCTTAAACTTCACAGGGTGAGAGGCCAAAAATAAAGAGAAATCTGATTAAAAGCTGAGTGGAGCTTCCAGCAGTATCAAGGTGGCAGGGAGAGAAAACAATTAGAGTGTAAGAACCTCCAAGTAGAAGAGCCCATGTTGAAGACCTGAAGCTTTAATATAGAACCCCCAAAAGCTATACCCTGGAAGTCAGAGTATAACAAATGTTTACTGAGCATTAAAAAGTCTGAAACATGACCCAAGTCAAGAATCAGGGGGGTCATCACTGATTAAACTGAAAAGACCTGTCCTACAGTAGCTACTTCCCATATGATAGGGTGAATCTTTTCTTGGGAAGATAATATTATCTAGAGCCTCTATAATTCTCCATGCAGAATTTCTGCCATTGGATCTGGCATTTAGCAGGCATGCCAAGAAGCAGGAAAAGATGGTAAACAGATGATAGAATAGACCCATAGGTGTTATAGACATCAAAGTTATTAGGCATGATCTCTAAAGTAATAGTAATTGTCAATACTAGGTATATAGATGATAAGAAAGAAATTTTAGCAGAAAACTATAATATATCAAGAAGAAAAAGCAGAATTTCTAGAATTGAAATTAGGAACATGCATTTTTAACAGAAGATTAGAAATGCCACAAGAAATGATTAGACAAATGGAAGATAGGTCAAGAGAAAATGGTCATACTGAAGCACAAAGAAGAAAATTTTAAACTATAAGATATGGAGAAAAAAAGTACAAGAAGCATGGTGAATACAAGGCAAGGATCTAAATTATATGTAGTTAAAGGCCCAACAGTAGAGCAGCAAAAATAATGTAGAAAAAAATAATTTAAGAAATACTGGTTGAGGGTTTTCAAAACTGATGAATGACATCAAGCCCTAGATTGAAGAATTTCTAAAAAAGCCAATTATGATAAATACAGTTGGCCCTTGAACAACATAGCTTTGAATTGCATGGGTCCACTTATATGTGGGTTATTATTATTTTTTGGATACATGCAGTACAGTACTATAGATGTATTTTCTCTTCCTTATGATTTTCTTATTTTCTCTAGTTTACTTTATTATAAGAATACAGTATATAACATAAAGCATACAAAATATGTGTCGATCAACTATTATCAGTAAGGCTTCTGGTCAAACAGTAAGCTTTAGTTAAGGTTGGAGGGAGTCAAAAGTTACAAGCAGATTTTTTTACTGCATGGGCGGGGAGTCAGAGCCAGTAACCCTTATGTTGTTCAGGGGTCAACTGTACAAAGAAAACCACATCAAAGCATATTTTAGTTAGACTAAACTAGTGCAAACTAAATAAAGGAGATCAAAGCTAAAACAGTAAAAAGAAAAATGCAACAAAGAAACATTTACCTTCAAAGGAGTAATAAGTAATAAGGTTTACTTCAGACATCTCAACAAAACAATAGTAGATAGCATAGTACAATGGATTCATCTGATGGTATTGAAACAATTAGGTATCACATGCAAAAAAAAAAAAATCAAAAAAAGTAAACTTTAATCTGCATGTTGCACCATTTAGAAAATTAACTAAAAATAGATCAAAGATGTAGATATATAACCCCAAACTGTACAATTCCTACGGAAAATATAAGAAACTTCACTTACACAAAGATTTCTTAGCTACAAGACCAAAAGCATGATCCATAAGAGAAAAAAATAAAGATAAATTGGACTATACCAAAGCTAGAAACTTCTGCCCTTTGTAAAATAGTTTTAAAAGAATGAAAATCTGAGCCACAAACTGGGAAGAAATATATGCTTATCATATATCCTACAAAGGATTTGTATGTAAAATATATAAAGAACTCTCAAATCTCAGCCATATAAAAACAAACAATTCAATTTTAAAAATGGACAAAAGACTTGAATAGACATTTCACCAAAGAGGATATAATTATGGCAAATAAGTCCATAAACAGCTGTCAAACAACACTGGCCATTATGGAAATGCAATTAAAACCATAATGAGAAACTAACACACATCAATTAGAATGGCTAGAATAAAAAAGACTGAGCATACCAAGTGTTAGCTAGGATGCAATGTATGGAACTTCGATAAGTTGCTGGTGGGGATGAAGACTGGCACAGTCACTCTTGAAAATAGTTTGTTGGTTTCTCATACATTGAAATGCGCTCTCATTATATAGTCAAGCAATTTTATCCCTGGGTAGAAAAACGAAAACTTGTGTTCACACAAAGCCTACAAATGAATATTCATAGCAGCTTTATTTGTAATAGTTGAAAATTGGAAATAGTCCAAATGTCTTTAAATTATTGGAAGAGTAAACAGACTGGGATATATCTGTAGAAAGAAATGACTACTCATAAATAAAAAGGAACAGACTATTAATACATGCAACAACGTAGACGAAGCTTAGGCATTATCTTGTGTTAAAGACATAAATTTGAGAAGATTAGATAATGATTCCATTTATATGACATCTATGAAAAGATTAAATTATAGGAATGGAGAACTGATAAAATATATTACCTACAGAGGAATAAGGGAAATAAGTTGTGACAATTCTTATTAATACTTATGCAAATGGAGACAATGGAGTGACAAATTTAAAGTTTTGAAGGTAAAAATTAACAATCAAGAATTCTATAAGCCACAAAAATATCTTTCCAAAATAAAGGCAAAACGAAGACCTCTTTATACAAAGAGAGAGAGAGAGAAAGAATTCATTGCTAGCAGAAGTACTCTCTAAAGGGGGCGGAGCAAGATGGCAGAGGAGTAGGAGACCTGGATTTCATCTGGTCTCAGGAATTCAGCTGGATAGGGATCAAACCATTCTGAACACCTACAAACTCAACAGGAGATTGAAGAAAAGAATAGCAATAACTCTGAACAGAAAAGCGACCACTTTCTGGAAGGTAGGACGTGCGGAGAAGTAAATCCAAGGCGATATTCCGGAGGATAGACGGCGAGGGAGGGGGCCTCCATTGGCCGCTTCTGGCAAGTGATAGAGCCGCGGAGCACAAAATCGGAACTTTTAGAAGTCTGCTCCCCTGAGGGACGTCACTCCGGTGGCTAAGCGGGGGGTGGAACCCTCGTGGGACAGTGTGGTCTCAGGACCCTCGGGGTCACAGAAAGACCGGGGGTGCCTGAGTGCAGCAGAGCTCCCAGGTATCAGAGTGGGGAAGCCGGCTGCAGAGACGGAGCTGAGGAGTGGGCTCTCAGCTCGGGGTTGCCATAAACCATGATCCGTGGCACAGTCAGGCCACTGCTCCGCCAGCAGGGACCCAACAAGCAGCAGATCTGGGGAGACTCACCTTCCTTCCCTGGGAGGAGCGGCACGGGAGCACACCACAGGGATCTGCTGGGTTTGGAGACTCCACACCGAGTCGGGTGCCAGAGATAGAAACGCTCGGTCACAGACCGGGTGAGCAGGAAGTGCGGCTGGAGACCAGGGAGACGGGAGTGACTGACTGCTTTTCTCTGGGGGCTCACTGAGGAGCGGGGCCCCGAGTTCTCAGCTCCTCCCGGGCGGAGATTGGGAGGCCGCCATTTTCACTCTTGGCCTCCAAAGCTGTACGGAAAGCTTACAGGGAACATAAGCTCCCGAGAACAAACCCAAGCAGATTACTTAGCCCGGACCGGGCAAGGGTGGGGCAATTCCACCTCCAGCAAAGACATTTGGGAACCACAGCAACAGGCCCCTCCCCTGGAAGATCAGCAAGAACAGCCAACCAAGACCAAGTTTATCGATCAATGAGAATGGCAGAACTCCAGCGCTAGGGGAAAAATGCACATAGAATTCATGGCTGTTTTACCATGATTCTTTAGTCTTTCAAAGTTATTTTTTTTTTTGAATTTTTCTTTTTCCCTTTTTCAACCAACATCTTATCAATCCCTTTTTTAAAAAAAGATTTTTATTTTTCATTTTTACAGTTGTATTCTATCCCTTCATAGTAGTTACCCTTATTTTTGGCATATATATATAAGTTGTTCTCTCTTTAAAATTTTGAGATAGTTTCTTCTAACAGATCAAAATATACCCTAAATCTCTAGTGTATGGTTTGTTTTACTCTGCTGCCTGATCACATTCTCTCCCTTTTTTTTTCTTTCTTTTTTTTTAAATTCCTCTTTTCTTTTTTCAAACAACTTCTTATCAGTTCCTTTTATAAAATTTTTTTATAATTTTCATCTTTACAGTCATATTCCATCCCTTCATCATATCAACCCTTATTTTTGTACATATATAAGTTTTTCTTTCTTTAAAATTTTGGGAGGCACTATCTTCTAACAGACCAAAATATACCCAAAATCTAGTGTGTGGCACTGATCTAGGCACCAGCCTGATCATATTTGATCATATTCTGGGTTTTTTTGTTTTGTTTTGTTCTGTTTTTTGTTTTGTTTTGTTTTTATCTTTTTCTTTTTTTTTTTTTTTTTGCTTTTTCTTTTTTCTTTCTTTCCCTTTCTTTTTTCCCCCAGCTTGTCTTTTCTGATTTGTTTAGAGTATATTTTCTGGGGACGTTGTTACCCTGTTAGCATTTTGTTCTCTCATTAATCTATTCTCCTCTGGACAAAGTGACAAGATGGAAAAATCACCTCAACAAAAAGAACAAGAGGTAGTACCGACTGCCAGGGACCTACTCAATACGGACATTAGTACGATGTCGGATCTAGAGTTCAGAATCATCAATTTAAAGATACTAGCTGGGCTTGAAAAAAGCATGGAAGTTATTAGAGAAACGCTTTCTGGAGCAATAAAAGAACTAAAATCTAACCAAGTCAAAATCAAAAAGGCTACTAATGAGGTGCAATCAAAAATGGGGGTGCTAACTGCTAGGATAAATGAGGCAGAAGAAAGAATCAGTGATATAGAAGACCAAATGATGGAAAATAAAGAAGATGAGAAAAAGAGAGATAAACAACTACTGGATCACGAGGGCAGAATTTGAAAGATAAGCGATACCATAAGACAAAACAACATTAGAATAATTGGGATCCCAGAAGAAGAAGAAAGAGAGAGGGGCAGAAGGTATATTGCAGCAAATTATAGCAGAGAACTTCCCTAGTTTGGGGAAGGAAATAGGCATCAAAAATCCAGGGAGCACAGAGAACCCCTCTCAAAATCAACAAAAATAGGTCAACACCCCGACATCTAATAGTAAAACTTACGAGTCTAGGAGACAAAGAGAAAATCCTGAAAGCAGCTCAGGAGAAGAGATCTGTAACCTACAAGGGTAGAAACATTAGATTGGCAACAGACCTATCCACAGAGACCTGGCAGGCCAGAAAGGACTGGCATGATATATTCAGAGCACTAAACGAGAAAAATATGCAGCCAAGAATACTCTATCCAGCTAGGCTGTCATTGAAAATAGAAGGAGAGATAAAAAGCTTCCAGGACAAACAAAAACTAAAGGAATTTGCAAACACGAAACCAGCCCTACAAGAAATATTGAAAGGAGTCCTCTAAGCAAAGAGAGAGCCTAAAAGCAACATAGACCAGAAAGGAACACAGACAATATACAGTAACAGTCACCTTACAGGCAATACAATGGCACTAAATTCATATCATTCAATAGTTACCCTGAATGTAAATGGGCTAAATGCCCCGGTCAAAAGACACAGGCTATCAGATTGGATTAAAAAACAAGACCCATCGATATGCTGTCTGCAAGAGACTCATTTTAGACCCAAAGACACCCCCAGATTGAAAGTGAAGGGGGTGGAAAACCATTTACCAGGCTAATGGACACCAAAAGAAAGCTGGGGTGGCAATCCGTATATCAGACAAATTAGATTTTAAACCAAAGATTGTAATAAGAGATGAGGAAGGACACTATATCCTACTTAAAGGGTCTATCCAACAAGAAGATCTAACAACTGTAAATATCTATGCCCCTAACATGGGAGCAGCCAATTATATAAGGCAATTAATAACAAAAGCAAAGAAACACATCGACAACAATACAATAATAGTGGGGGACTTTAACACCCCCCTCACTGAAATGGACAGATCGTCTAAGCAAAAGATCAACAAGGAAATAAAGACTAAAAATGACACACTGGACCAAATGGACTTCACAGACATATTCAGAACATTCCATCCCAAAGCAACGGAATATACATTCTTCTCTAGTGCCCATGGAACATTCTCCAGAATCAATTACATCCTAGGTCATAAATCAGGTCTCAACTGGTACCAAAAGAATGGGATCATTCCCTGCCTATTTTCAGACAACAATGCTTTGAAACTAGAGCTCAATCACAAGAGGAAAGTCAGAAAGAACTCAAATACATGGAGGCTAAAGAACATCCTACTAAAGAATGAATGGGTCAACCAGGAAATTAAAGAAGAATTAAAAAAATTCATGGGAACCAATGAAAATGAAAACACAATATTCAAAATCTTTGGGATGCATCAAAGGCAGTCCTAAGAGGAAAGTACATAGCAATACAAGCCTTTCTCAAGAAACAAGAAAGGTCTCAAGTACACAACCTAACCCTACACCTAAAGGAACTGGAAAGAACAGCAAATAAAGCCTAAACCCAGCAGGAGAAGAGAAATAATAAAGATCAGAGCAGAAATCAATTAAATAGAAACCAAAGAATAGTAGAACGGATCAACGAAACTAGGAGCTGGTTCTTTGAAAGAATTAACAAGATTGATAAGCCCCTGGCCAGACTTATGAAAAAGAAAAGAGAAAGCACCCAAATAAATAAAATCATGAATGAAAGAGGAGAGATCACAACCAACACCAAAGAAATAAAATTATAAGAACATATTATGAGCAACTCTATGCCAGCATATTAGTTAATCTGGAAGAAATGGTTGCATTCCTAGAGATGTATCAACTACCAAAACTGAACCAGGAAGAAATAGAAAACCTGAACAGACCAAAAACCACTAAGGAAACTGAAGCAGTCATCAAAAATCTCCCAACAAACAAAAGCCCAGGGTCAGATGGCTTCCCAGGGGAATTCTACCAAACATTTAAAGAATTAATACCTATTCTTCTGAAACTATTCCAAAAAATAAAAATGGAAGGAAAGCTTCCAAACTCATTTTATGAGGCCACCATTACCTTGATCCCAAAACCAGACAAAGACCCCACCAAAAGGAGAATTACAGACCAATATCCCTGATGAACATGGATGCAAAAATTCTCACCAAAATACTAGCCAATAGGATCCAACAGTACATTAAAAGGATTATTCACCACGACCAAGTGGGATTTATCCCTGGGATGCAATGTTGGTTCAAGATCCACAAATCAATCAACGTGATACAATACATTAACAAAGGAAAGAACAAGAATCATATGATCCTCTCAATAGATGCAGAAAAAACATTTGACAAAGTACAGCATCCTTTCTTGATCAAAGCTCTTCAGAGTATAGGCATAGAAGTACATACCTCAATATCATAAAAGCCATCTATGAAAAACCTACAGCAAATATCATTCTCAATGGGGAAAAACTGAGAGCTTTCCCCCTAAGGTGAGGAATGTGGCAGAGATGTCCACTATCACCACTGCTATTCAACATAGTATTAGAAGTCCTAGCCACAGCAATCAGACAACAAAAAGAAATCAAAGGCATCCAAATCGGCAAAGAAGAAGTCAAACTCTCACTCTTTGCAGATGATATGATACTTTATGTGGAAAAACCCAAAGACTCCACCCCAAAACTGCTAGAACTCATACAGGAATTCAGTAAAGTGGCAGGATATAAAATCAATGCACAGAAGTCAGTGGCATTCCTATACACCAACAACAAGACAGAAGAAAGAGAAATGAAGGAGTCGATCCCATATACAATTGCACCGAAAACCAGAAGATACCTAGGAATAAATCTAACCAAAGAGGCAAAGGATCTGTACTCAGAAAACTATAAAATACTCATGAAAGAAATTGAGGAAGACACAAAGAAATGGAAAAACGTTCCATGCTCATGGATTGGAAGAACAAATATTGTGAAGATGTCAATGCTATCTAGAGTAATCTACACGTCAATGCAATCCCCAGCAAAATACCATCCACTTTTTTCAAAGAAATGGAACAAATAATCCTAAAATTTGTATGGAACCAGAAAAGACCCCGCATAGCCAGAGGAATGTTGAAAAAGAATAGCAAAGCTGGCGGCATCACAATTCCAGACTTCCAGCTGTATTACAAAGCTGTCATCATCAAGACAGTATGGTACTGGCACAAAAACAGATGCATAGATCAATGGAACAGAATAGAGAGCCTAGAAATGGACCCTCAACTCTATGGTCAACTCATCTTTGACAAAGCAGGAAAGAATGTCCAATGGAAAAAAGACAGTCTCTTCAACAAATGGTGTTGGGAAAATTGGACAGCCATATGCAGAAGAATGAAACTGGACCATTTCCTTACACCACACACAAAAGTAGACTCCAAATGGTTAAAAGACCTAAATGTGAGACAGGAGTCCATCCAAATCCTAAAGGAGAACACAGGCAGCAACCTCCTCGACCTCAGCCACAGCAACTTCTTCCTAGAAACATCGCCAAAGGCAAGGGAAGCAAAGGTAAAAATGAACTATTGGGATTTCATCAAGATAAAAAGATTTTGCACAGCAAAAGAAACAGTCAACACCACCAAAAGACAAGCGACAGAATGGGAGAAGATATTTGCAAATGACATATCAGATAAAGGGCTAGTATCCAAAATCTATAAAGAACTTATCAAACTCAACACCCAAAAAACAAAGAATCCAGTCAAGAAATGGGTAGAAGACATGAACAGACATTTTTCCAAAGAAGACATCCAAATGGCCAAAAGACACATGAAAAAGTGCTCAACATTGCTCGGCATCATGAAAAAGTGCTCAACATCGGCTCAACATCCAAATCAAAACCTCAATGAGATACCACCTCACACCAGTCAGAATGGCTAATATTAACAAGTCAGGAAATGACAGATGTTGGTGGGGATGTGGAGAAAGGGGAACCCTCCTACACTGTTGGTGGGAACGCAAGCTGGTGCAACCACTCTGGAAAACAGTATGGAGGTTCCTCAAAAAGTTGAAGATAGAGCTACCATATGATCCAGCAATTGCACTTCTGGGTATTACCCCAAAGATACAAATGTAGGGATGTGAAAGGGTACGTGCACCCCCATGTTTATAGCAGCAGTGTCCACAATAGCCAAACTGTGGAAAGAGCCAAGATGTCCATTGACAGATGAATGGATAAAGAAGAAGTGGTATATATATATATATATATATATATATATATATATATATATACACAATGGAATATTATGCAGCCATGAAAAGGAATGAGATCTTGCCATTTGCAACGATGTGGATGGAATTGGAGGGTATCTTGCTGAGCGAAATAAGTCAAATAGAGAAAGACATGTATCATATGACCTCACTGATATGAGGAATTCTTAATCTCAGGAAACAAACTGAGGGTTGCTGGAGTGGGGGGGGTGGGAGGGATGGCATGGCTGGGTGATAGACAGTGGGGAAGGTATGTGCTATGGTGAGCACTGTGAATTGTGCGAGACTGTTGAATCACAGATCTGTACCTCTGAAACAAATAATACAATATATGGTAAAAAAAAAAAAAAGAAGGTAGCAGGAGGGGAAGAATGAAGGGTGGGAAATCGGAGGGGGAGAAGAACCATGAGAGACGATGGACTGTGAAAAACAAACTGAGGGTTCTAGAGGAGAGGGGGTGGGAGAATGGGTTAGCCTGGTGATGGGTATTAAAGAGGGCATGTTCTGCATGGAGCACTGGGTGATATGCACAAACAATGAATCATGGAACACTACATCAAAAACTAATGATGTAATGTATGGTGATTAACATAACAATAAAAGAAGTAATCTCTAAGAAATTAAAGGAAATTTTTCATGCAGAAGGAGCATGATTATCAGACTAAAACTTAAATCTACACATGTAAATGAAGGACACTGCAAATGGAATAATTAATTTTTTTAACTTTTAATTGACCTAAAAGAAAACTAACTTTCCAAAGCAAAAATAGTAGCAATGCATCATGTAGTTTACAGCATATGTGAAAGCAGAATGTATGACAAAAATAAAACAAAGGATTAAAGAGAGAAATTTTGGATATATTTTTAAAAGTTTCATAAATGACATAAGCACTAGTATATTATTCAAAGCTGGATTCTGATAAAAGATGTATATTGTAAACCTGAAGACAAGCAAAAATGTTAAAATAATCTTAGAATATAAAATGGGATAATAAAAATTGGTATTAAATACTGCAAGGCAGACAAAATGTTTAAATAAAATAAATATGGAACTAATATAAAATTGAATCAAGATGCTAATTTTTAGGGCACCTGGTTGGCTCAGTCGGTTAGTGTCTGGCTCTTGGTTTTGGCTCAAGTCATGATCGCGGGTTCCTAAGATTGAGCCCTGCATCTGACTTCCTGCTCAGCAAGGAGTCTGCTTCCCTCTCTCTCTCCCTCTGCCTTTCCCCCAGCTCATGCACTCTCTCTTTCAAATAAATAAGTCAATCTTAAAAAAAAAAAAGATCGTAGTTTTTAATCTAACAATCTTAATAGTCACAGTAATATGAATGTTCTAAACATACTAGTTAAAAACAGATTTTGAAATTGGATTTAAAGCAAGATTTAATGATATGTTTTTATAAAAAAACTCACTTTAAATGTAAAGACATAGATCATTTCAAAATAAAAGGAGAGAAAAATCTAGAATTCAGACATGAACATAAAGAAAAGCTGGTGTAGCAATACTAATTTAAGTAAAGCAGACCTCAGAACAGGGAAAGAAGTCAATTATAGAGGTTAGCATTACCCATGTATCATAACTGAACAAAAGCATCACTATAGAAAATGCAATGTAGATGCAAGCCTGAACAAAATACTAGAAAATCATGTGGGCCTCTTTCCAGGAATATAAAACTTGTGCAACATTCTAAATCCAATAAAATTATATCAACAAACTAAAAAGGATTAAAAAACACATGATCATTTCAAAGATGCAGAAGAAACATATAAGAAAATTTAATACATATTCATGATAAAAAAACAACACTCTCAGCAAAGTAGGAATAGAAAGGGACTTCCTTAATCTAATAAACAAAATTTTCAAAAAAAAAAAAAACCCCGATAATCCTACAGCTAACATAATACCAAATAAGGAGAGACTGAATGCTTTCCCTCTACATTTTAGAATAAGCCAAATTGTCCCCTCTTATCACTTCTACTCAACATTCTGATGGAAGTTCTAACCAGTCAATAAGGCAAGCAAAAGAAACAAAAGGAATACAAATTGAAAAAGAAATCAAACTGTCTCTATTCACAGGTGAAATACTTGTCTATATAGAAATTGCTAAAGTATTGATGAAAAACCTCCTAGAACTAATAAGTGCATGTATCAGGATTATTATACAAGAAATTTAAAATTTTAAATACAATTTAAAATATCCCCCCAAATAAGATATTTAGGCATAAATCTCACAAAATGTATGCAGAATCTGTATACTGCAAAGTATAAAGTATTGATGAAAAAATTCAAAGAAGATCTAAATGAATGAAGAGATATATTGTGTTCATGGTTGATATTTGATATGATTTGATATTGTTAAGACATCAATTATGCCTAATTCATTGTATAGGTTCAAAGCAATCCGAATCAAATTCCAGGATGCATTTTTTTGTACTTACAGACAAGCTAATTCTAAAATTTACATGGAAAGGCAAGGGAACTAGAAGAGACAAAACAATGTTTGTCAATATATTTGAAAATTTACAATTAAAGAAATTCCATGATTCATATGATTTTGTTTTGATTAAATATGCCAGTTTGTATTTTCCTGCACTGGGAGTTTTTGTGTCAGCTATAAAATATTCTAAGGGGGAAAAAAAAGAAAAAAGAAAAAACGTTTAAAGTAATGGGGAGAGGTAGCTATAGTGTAGAGGCCTCTTTCTATTAAAGAAATGAAAATATGTCTAAAAAAATTCCATAAAAAATACAATTTACCAAAACTGACACAAGGCAAAATAGACAGCCTGAGTAGTTCTATTCCATTAAACAACAATAGCGACTGAATTAATAACTAAAATCCTCCTCACAAAATGAACTCCAGGCCCAGAAGTCTTCCCCATTGGAATACTTACAAGTATTGAAGAAATAAATAATTCTAATCATTCCCAAACTTCTCTAGATAATAGAAAAAAATAGGAATTTCCCAATTTATTTGATGAGGTCAGCACAACCTTGGCTTCATAATTTGACAGGAAATGACAAGAACATTATAAGAAAGGAAAGTGTAATAGGAAAAGAAAAAAAAAAAACATTGTTGAGGAAAAAATAAAGTTGTCTTTATTCATCAAAACATCTTGATTCCTGCAGAAATACAAGAGTCTAAAATCCATTTTAAATGGGCCAAAGACACAAATAGAGATCTTTCCAAAGAAGACATACAGATGGCTAACAGACATATGAAAAGATGCTTATCACCACTTATCATCAGGGAAATACAAATCAAAACTAAAATGAGGTATCACCTCACACCTGTCAGAATAGCTAAAAGTAACAACACAGGAAACAACATGTGTTGGTGAGGATGCCCAGAAAAGGGAGCCCCTTGCGCTGTTGGTGGGATGCAAACTGGTGCAGCCACTCTGGAAAATAGTATGGTGGTTCCTCAAAAAATTAAAAATAGAACTACTCAATGATCCAGCAATTGCACTAGAAGGTATTTACCCAAAGGATACAAAAATACTGATTCTAAGGGACACATGCACCCCATTAGCAGCATTATTTACAATAGACGAATTATGGAAACAGCCTAAGTGTCCATCAACTAATAAATGGATTAAAAAAAAAAAAAGATGTGGTATATATACACGAGGGAATATTATTCACCCATCAAAAAGAATGAAATCTTTCCATTTGCAATGATATGGATGGAGCTAGAGTGCATTATGCTAAGTGAAGTGTTAGTCAGAGAAAGACAAATACCATATGATTTCACTCATATGTGGAATTTAAGAAACAAATGATCAAAGGGAAAAAGAGAGAGAGAGAGAGGCAAACCAAGAAACAGACTCTTAACTATAGAGAACAAACTGATGGTTACTAGAGGGGAAGGGGGTGGGGGGATGGGTTAAGTTGGTGATGGGGATTAAAGAGTGCACTTGTGATGAGCACCAGGTGTTGCAAGGAAGTACTGAATCACCATATTACACACTTGAAACTAATATTACACTGTATGTTAACTAACTGGAATTTAAATAAAAACTTAAAAAAAAGAAAAAATAAAATCCATATTTTAGCATAACACAATTGACTTAGCATGTCACTGGACTTAACATCAATGAAAAAGTAAACTTTATTTTCATATACTGGCTACAAGATTTACAAATACTTAACCCACTCACCATAACACTAAAAATCTTATATAGCTAGGAATAAATCTGATAAAATATGATACCTACATAAAAACTACAAAAGACTGTTGGGTGATATTAAATAGTTAAGTATAGCAACAAATTATATTTTTGACTATAAGTTCAGTACTATAAAGATATCAATGCTCCCTGAGATCTATAGAATCAACACAATCATCATAAAAAAAAACCTGACATTTTTCTTTTGTGGCAGTTGGCTAAATTTTACTTAAAAAGGCAAAAAACCAAGAATACCCAAGATGATTATGAAGGTAGGAGAGCTTTGCTACTACATACCCACTCTTCTTGTTTCACTGACAAAATTCCAATTTTGTTTTAGGTACCAATGTGCCCAGCTAGAGGTGACTGTGGGACATGGTTCTGACTCATGAGATGTAAGCACATGTTGTTTGTTAGAATTCCAGGAAAACTCTTTTCAAGCTGTCAGATTCAGTTGACAGGAGAATGTTTTGTTTTTATTGTTTTTTCATTTTTGCCTAAAATCTGAAGATAAAGTGACTGAGAATATGGGAAAGCAAATGTGGATAAAAGCTGCCCATGGAGAATGATTTAGTGAAATAGGAATAGAACCTTGGTCCCCCAAATTATTTTGAAGCTGCTATAGCAACCCAAGAGTCCCAACCTCCAGAAATCTTGTCATGTGTGAAAAATAAGACAGCTATTTGCTTCATCCACTGTAGTTAGTTCTCTATTACTTACAGCTGAAGGCAATTCCTAACAGACATAAAGTTTAATTTCTATGTTAATTAAATTGAATTCACTGAACATCTACTATTTTTAAAAGACTTATTTTTAAAGAGCAATTTTTAGGTTTACAACAAAATTGAAAGGAAGGAGCAGAGATTTACCATATATCCTCTGCCCCCACACATATATAGCCTCCCCCATTATCAACATCACTCAACAGAATGGTGTCTTTTTTTTTTTCTCTCCAAGGATGAACCTACATTGATACATCATAATCACAATCGCCCAAAGTCCCTAGTTTACATTAGGGTTCACCCTTGGTTTTGTGTGCTCTGTGGGTTTGGACAAAGGTATAATGACATGTACCCACCATTGATGTATCATGCAGAGTATTTTCACTGCCTTAAAAATCCTCTGTGCTTTGCCTATTTATCTCCCTCACCCAACCCCTGGCAATCACTAGTCTTTTTACCCTATCCATAGTTTTGCCTTCTCTAGAATGTCATATAGTCAGAATCATATAGTATGTAGCCTTTTTACATAGGCATTCTTTCACTTGGTAATATGCACTCAAGCCATGTCCTTTCATGGCTTGATAGCTCATTTCTTTTTAGTGCTGAACACTATTCCATTGTCTGGGTGCATGTACTTATCCATTCACCTGCTGAAGAACATCTTGGTTGCTTCCAAGTTTTGGCGATAATGGATAAACTGCCATAAACATTCATGTGCAGGTTTTTGTGTAGACATAGTTTTCAGTTCCTTTGGGTAAATACCAAAGGGTATGATTACTGGAAAGTATGGTAAGACTATGTTTGGTTTTGTAAGAAATCATCTAACTGTCTTCCAAAGTGTCTGTATTGTATTGCATTCCCACCAGCAATAAATGAGAATTTCTGTTGCTCCACATCCTCACCAGCATTTGGTTTTGGATAGTGTTTTGGATTTTAGCCATTCTAATAGGTATGTGGTAGTATCTCATTACAGTTTTAATTTGCACTTCCCTCGTGACATCTGATGTGCAGCATCTTTTCCTATGCTTATTTTCCATCTTCTAGTATATATTTTTTGGTGAGGTGTCTGTCAAGGTCTTTGGCCCATTTTTAATCAGGTAAAGTTTAATTTTAAAAATTAGATTTATTATATTTATTTATTATTCCACATGAAGTGATGATTTGTTGATAGCACAAATGGCTGACAATATCAATCACATGCTAATAAAACACTTCTATGGTTAGAAAATGACTCCTTTACTCTCCTTACTATCCATGTAGCCTTCGGCAAGTTTGTTTTGTGACTTAGATTCCTTATCTTAGAATGGGGATTAAAATAGGGTTGAGGTAAGGATTAAATTCACTTCAGAAAAGTTCTTAGAACACTGACTTATCTTCCATTTGCCCCTATAAGATATATAAAGGCAGAAATTTTTGTTTTATTATTCACTATTGTTTAGTACATAGTAAGTACTTTCTAAATATGCATCAGGCTGATTAGTCCATAATAAGTACTCTTAATTATGCAACATACTGATTAGAGGAAAGAATAAATGAATACATCTAGGTATAAATTAAACTCACACAAATGGTTGCTTTGTTATTATTGTAAGTAATAGTAGTGGCATATATGGTATGCTTAAAATAGTTTGCAGTGTCATTGACTGAATTCCTTGTGAAATATTTTGGGATGTTGCTGTGTGTATGAATGCCACGTATTTTGTAGTAGGACAATAGTTTAGACCCAGCATGAAGGATAGAAATAGCTTCACAATATTGGATGTGACATTTTCTATTTTCAGAAATAGAAATTAACTATTCTTCACCCTCTGTCATTTAATGAACCTCTTCACTTACCTAAATTTTTTGAGGAAGGCAGAGGCTTAGATCGTGAGGTGAGTGACACCTGTAACTAGTTTTGGAGGGTCATCCAGGGCAGTTCCTTGAGGCGACACACCTGTGGCGAGGGGGCCCATTAAGATATCTCCAAGGTGGGGGGCGCCTGGGTGGCTCAGTCATTAAGTGTCTGCCTTCAGCTCAGGTCATGATCCCAGGGTCCTGGGATCGAGCCCCGCATCGGGCTCCATCCCAGGGTCCTGGGATCGAGCCCCGCATCGGGCTCCATCCCAGGGTCCTGGGATCGAGCCCCGCATCGGGCTCCATCCCAGGGTCCTGGGATCGAGCCCCGCATCGGGCTCCATCCCAGGGTCCTGGGATCGAGCCCCGCATCGGGCTCCATCCCAGGGTCCTGGGATCGAGCCCTGCATCGGGCTCCCTGCTCATCAGGAAACCTGCTTCTCCCTCTCCCACTCCCCCTGCTTTTGTGCCCTCTCTCGCTGTGTCTCTCTCTGTCAAATAAATAAATAAAATCTTTAAAAAAAGATATCTCCAGGGTGGGGACTGATGGTTAGTCACAAGTCTTAGCTCCACTGTTCTCAAAATAAAAGTTTGTTTTGAGGCTTAACCTGGATTTCCAGGTTCTCTATCATGCAAGCATACATTTCAGGGAAAGATTAGTCAGAAAAAGCTCACTATGAATTGTTGCTCTATTAAATAGTCATCCTGACTGGAAGACATTTTGGTTGCAAATTGTTCATGAAAACCTAGCTCTGCTTCTTAATCCTGCACCTAGATCAGTGGCTTTAGAAAGAAATTGTAGTGGCAAGAAAAGGTGGGAAGAGCTGTCAGAAGCTTCCTTCCCCCATTTTCCAGGAAAGTGGGTCTGCTATGGCACTCAGGAAAATACTGAAGCTCTCCTGGTCTGTTTCTCCCTCTTTATACCATCATTTAAGGTACTATACTGCATCATCTGATTGGTTTTACCCTCCAGTGACTCCGTCATCTGTTCTTTCTCCTCATTCCTTGCCACTGTCTTATTAAAACAAAGCTCAAATGACTTATCTGAACCAATTCTACAGCTGATATGTCTCTCCCACCTTCAGTCTTGCAAACCCTCCACCAGTAACTTCTTTATATTATCATCAGAGTGATCTTTCCAAAATTCAAATCTCTTCCTCATAGAATCCAATTTTCTTAAGGATGGATGGCATGAAAGTTTTTCCCCATCTGGACCCAGCTTTCTCTCCCCAAATCCCTCTTCTGGCTAAAAATAACAATATCCCAGCAGTGGCTTTCCAATCATGTCTGACAACCTCATGCCCATGGACATTGGATGCCTGTTCTCTGCCCTGAAGCACCTTTCCTTCCTGATATTTTGGGACATCTGCTCATGCTTCAAACCCCTTTTATCTCTCAGGGGTCCTCCATGAAACCCTCTTGGACACTCCTGTCATGTATACAACCTTGAACAGATAACTACAGTTTCTCCTCCACCATGTGCGTGCTTTGTCTCTACAGGGAAGCACTGCATTTGAATCAATGTAGTATGCATCTAATTAACTGTTTCAACTAGGATCTCAGGAGATGCTGAGATGATCTGTAACAGGGACTTCCATAGTGGGGTAAAAATAATACAGGATGAGGCCATGAGGAGTGGATCAGGTTAAATAGAGTCCAAAAGATGAACCAAGGGTAAATCTGTCTAACTAAAACAAGGAGGCATTGGGGATGGGGAAGAAAGGAGTGTATGGGGAGGGAGGGACTGAGCAGCAAGGCCTGGGCTATCACCTGTGCAGAAATGTGAGACATTCTTGGTATCAGGGTGGTAAAAGAGTTTAAGACTAAGCAAAGCTAATATCTAACTTCAGGTAGTTGAGTTACTTTGATGTAAACTCCTTTGTTGATCCAAATCTTCAGTGAAATCTATTATATACTGAATAGCCTTGCCTACATGCCTTTTTTTTTTTTTTTTTTTTAGGTATTAAGAGAAAAGAATTGGTTCCAAAAGTAAAAGAACATTCCTGGGAGACGAATTGTCAGTAGAATCTGGTGTTTAGGGAAAGTTATCTCAGCACTAGAGGGGACCAGGAATTGTGAGTTCCCCAGGGAATTTGCAGATGCTGTGCAGATTCTAGTCAATTTTCCCCAGAAAGAAGGACAGCAGCTGGAACCAATATCAGTTAGATGACAGAGCAGTGGGACCTAAGCTTTCCACTTGTCTTGATCTTTGTATTCATATGCTTGGCACAGAATGATCATTTAGTTGGACTGACTTGAACTGGATGGTTGTGATATGTGCAAATTGAAGTAAAGACATTTTCTAGACACTTAACACTAAAGCAAATTAAAAACATAACCAAGCAAAAGAAAACACAAGTTTAAAAGTTCAAGCTATTGGGCTAAAAAGCCAATATGATGTCTTGAGTAATTATGAACAACTTATAAGATTGCCTTGTTTCTCCCTATCATAGTATATCGGTGGTAAGTCTTTGAGGGTCACTGAAGGTAAAGTTAGGGTTACAAGTGGAAGTGTTGGGAGAGGGAGATGAATTTGACTTTGAATATTCAGTAAACGTTTTATCTGCTGATGATCAAAAGCAAGTATGTCCTTAGAAACAACATAGTGAGAATATTTATTATGCAGTGGTTGACTCTGTTTTGTCCTTATTAGGTTTTGCTATCTTATCCCCAAGGATATGGACTTTATGGAAATGGAGTAATAAAAGTAATTGTTTTATAAGTTTATTGTCTTCTGAGATTTATGTGATGACCTCTGCATATAGCTAACACCCCTCATTGTCTCCAGTTATTGCTAGGCATATTTAATTTACTTCATGGAAAATACTAATAAAAACTTATATTCCTTATAAACTTGCAAATTTTTCTCAAAGGGATTCATGAGTAAATGAAGCTCTGCTTCATCCTCATAATACAAAGAGACATTCTAAAACAGTGACTGCCACAGCACTTGATGCCGTCCCCTTTTGTGTGACTGTCACATGTTCTGTGGAGGAGACAATAACAGAGTAGAAATGAAACCCCATTGGTGGTACGGATAGGAAGGACTGAAGCTCACAGAGCAGATGATCTTTGTTGGCTGATGCATCAACTGAAGGAAACAGAATTGATCAGAGGACAATAATCATCCTAATCATCAGGATAATAACTAATTGTCATTGACCACTTACTCTACACCAGGCATTTAGAAAGAATTCCTGAAACCTGAGACAAACTTACCAAATGGTTACTAGCTTGCTTAGATGTAAGATCTTCAACATAAAAATACTTCCTCTTCCCAAGCTCAAGAATGTAGGAGGTTAAATGGGATTTGGCAATGGAAACCCTGCTCAAAAACATGAGTCCACATCCCCACAGCCTCTTGCTTCCTCTGCATTGACTATTTCTGAGGATATAAATCCTTGAGGATGTATCTCCTAATCAACTGCCAAGGCTGCTCCCACCTGCTACTTCACCTAGACCAAGTTGTTTGCCACTGTGTGCGCTAAGGGGGAATGATGCTCACTGCAGGGAGGAGGGGAAGAGGAGGAGGATGAAGAGGGAAGAAGGGGGAGGGAGTAAGGAGAGAGAAGGGACGGGAGGGGAGAGAGAGGGAGAGGAAAAGGAAGAGGGAGAGGAAAAGAATGAATCTGTGAATAAAACTCAAAGTCAGAATTTTATGTCTACTGTTACTTTTTCTTAAGCCTTCTTCCTAAAGACTTGATATATATATTTTTTAAATAGCATATTTGTATTTGTAACTACTATGAATGTGTTGGTGAAGTAGACCTAGCTGACAGCTTTGGAAAAGAATATTCCCCATTTCTAAAGAAAATAGTATTCTTTAGCCTTGAGTCCTGCTTCTAAAAGCACATACATGGAATTATGTGGGAAGAAGCAGAATGCCCAGGTCGGCTATTCCAGCCTCAGTGGTCTCTGTCATGCAGGCACTCATCCATTCAATGTGGACTGAATACCCACAATGTACCAGGCCTTGTTCTTGGGATCCCATCATGAGGGGGACATGACTTTGCTCTAACAAGGCTTCTGGGACAGTTGATTGTCTTTGCCCTCATCTGGAAGCCCATCCCTGAGCACATTCAGGCTGAGGATAGGCTGCCCAGCCTTGGAGTGGGGAGCTTGGCTGTGTCCCCTCTGTGCTTACTGGCAAGGCACTGCATCTGTTTTCTAGGGGTTTCTGTGTGTCTTCTGTTCTCTAGTTCATCTTTGGGAATGGAGTCTTGGAGGTGAAAGGAAAACTCTCCATTTAGTTTGGGGTGGCTGCAGTGCCTGGGCACTCCTATACAACTACCTGTGAACTTCAAATTTGAGTCCCAAAGGGTGATTTTTAGAAGACCAGTTGTCAGGGGTTATTCCATCACTGTCCAGTATGGCAGCTTTGATCTCTCAGCATTAAAACTGAAAGATGCTAAAGAATGATAAAAATAATACAGGTGTACCGGATTTGCATAAAAAACATACCTTAAAAAGTTACGTATGAATATCAGTGTTCATTTTTATTTCTCCTGAATGAAGTGGTGTTTTAAATGCACTAATGAGTGAAGCTTACTCTCTAGATGAAACTTGGACAAGTGTATGCAATGCCATAACATCAGTCTACACAAACACAAGTTTTTCTCCTTGATTAATCTATTTTATTATTTGGAGGTAAAAAAGAGAAAGCTTGAGCCCTGGTCCTATTACTAGTTGAATAGGCCTAGGCAAGCCATTGACATTCACCCTGGCTTTCATGAGTGTGCATTGGCCCAGCTGGGGACTGGCTGAGAAGAGATTTTGTCCTCAGGTCACACTGACAGCAGAGGGACGAGAGCCAGGACTGAGGAAATTTGTGCTGCTGTCTGCCCTTAGGTTCTGGACCTGCCCAGCAATGCCAACACAGGGTCTGCCCTCCAATGGTTGCCCACCAGAGCTCAGTTGCAAGTGGGAGAAATGTGCTTTTAAGAGAGCTGCATAAGGCTGAGAGGGGTCTTTGGCCACTTTTAAATTCTTCCAAGTTTGTGCGTGGTACAGTGCAGGAAAGCATTTTGCCAGGAGTGGGGGGTGTCTTTTAAAAATTTTGTGGTAAAATACACATAACGTAAAATTCACCATTGTAATAATTTCATGTAAATGATGGGTGTTACCAGCCTTTTCTGATCCCTTTGAAGCATGGCTGTCTTCATGCTCTGCACCCCTAGCTCTGCTCAGCGGCCCACCTAGTACCTGGGCTGCACAGGCCTGCCTGGACCCTGCCCTGTCCAGAATTCTTGGGTTTTGTGGTGAGTTTTTCCACCACAGCAGAGCCCTACTCTCAGACCCTCTCAGTCCTCAATCTTCACCCCATGGTTTCAAGAGAAGCAGAGACCCCTGAGAGCCTGGGAACAAATAGTCTCCAGATCTCAAAAGTTTTACACTGTTTTTAAAAAGGTTACTTACCACTTCTTGAAAAAAATGAACATATCTGCCTAAATTCTGATATGTATTGTTATAAAAATTCTGCATTGTTATTTTTCTGGCCAATGAGAAAACCCTGGAGCTGTATCATGTACAATAGAATAGTTCATGCTAGACATACTAGGATTAAAACTACCTTTTTTCCCCCCTAGTTAAGTAAACTACACAATTCTGTTACAGCAATTGACTTCACTTATTTTTTTATAATTTTATTTCCATTAGAGTACTTAATGGCAGATTCCTTTAAATATGAAGTTTGTTTACAACAAAAAGTTGAAATACGCCACATTTGTGATGCTTTTACAGATTAGGTTTGTCAAAGATAAACAGGGGTGCCTGGGTGGCTCAGTCGTTAAGCATCTGCTTTGGCTCGGGTCATGATCCCGGGGTCCTGGGATCGAGCCCCGCATCGGGCTCCCTGCTTGGTGGGAAGCCTGCTTCTCCCTCTCCCACTCCCCCTGCTTGTGTTCCTGCCCTTTGTCTCTCTCTCTCTCTCTGTTAAATAAATAAATAAAATAAAATAAAATAAAAAAAGATAAACAAAGCTGGACACTATTTAAGCTGGTAAGGGTAGATTTTGTCCAGTAGTAACTATTGCAATAGGCAGAGCATCCAGCATGAAGTAAACTCAACTTTGCTAAAACAAAAGGCAGAAGATTTTCTAAAGGCTGGCGTGTGCTAAGGGATAGACGATGAGAAGTGTGGAGTGTTTTAGTCTGTGTGACTTAGGCCATCAAGGCTTATTAACTGGTTTTTATCTGGAGGAGAAACATACTTCTCCTATCTTTATGATGGTAGGCAGTGGTGTGGGTAGGCCTGTACCCTCCCATAGGGGCTGGGAGCAAGAAGAGAGTAATCTCCTTGAATATTTGCATTTCAACAATACAGCTCTTAGGTCCTTGAGGAAACAGCTCTGGTGATGGAGGAGTTAAATCTCAAAGGGCAGAGAAAGGATTTACAACTTGAAGCTTTCTAAAATAACTGTTCTAAGAGAAGGTACAGGGGACTATCTGGCTGATACCAGGTTTTGGCTGGTACTAATAAGTAAATTTGGCCAAAACAAATAAATCCTGGCAGCACTGAGCCTTCTCAGGCAGGCGTTTTAAGGAGGGTCATCTGAGGGACATGGCCTTAAGCTGCTGGAAGCCATGCTAGAGTTTGATCAAATCATTTCACACAAGGGCTTGGATGGAGTCATTCCATGCCAAGAGCTCTTTTGTAGTTCTCAAGCTTCATCAGTGTTTGAATTCTACCACTGAATTGAGTTGAAAGCAAAGAGAAAGACAACATTTTTTCCTAAGCCGAGAGGATCGGCATACGTGTGTGTGTGTGTGTGTGTGTTGTGTTTGCACACATGAGTGCATGTGTGTAAGTGCAAGCTTATGTGTGTTTCTTTTACAGGACAATGTATAGAATACCTCAGTGAGTGAATGATTCAATATATCCAAACTCTGCAACTAGTATTTTTACCTAGTGTCTTAGTTTGCCCCAATCTTTAACTTTGGAGATGAAATGAAATGAACATTTTAGAACAGTCTATGGTACCCAAAGCCTCAGGTATATGGCTCTCACAGCCATACCCCTGGGGAGAGTGCCCTTCCTCTGGAGTGCTGCATACTGCTGTGACATATCAACAACGAAGACGACAGTAGCAAGAGCCAGGACCCCAGACCTATGCCGCACACTCTCCACACACAGAGCCCCATTCTGCAAACCTGACACGTTACCTCATTTCATCCAGGCTGTTCCTGTCTTCAACACACTGGCAAATGGAGGGATAGAGAGGTAGACTCAGACAGTATTAAAGGTTTTCAAACTTTAAGCTTTGTTTTCAGTTTTCCTATCTTAAAAGAAGCCTGCTGTGTAAAACCTTCCCAGAACCTCTCTGGCTAAGGTGACTGTCTGGTAGGGTTCCCTGATGCTCCCCCACACTCCAAGGACCTTGACAGAGTGCAGTATGGAAAATACAAACTCAACCCTTGGCATCATTTTCTGCTTTTAAACATTATACATCTAATATCTTCAAAACTACCAGTTTATTAGAAAAATCCTAATGTCTTTTTACAGAATAGAGCTAAAATTTCACCAATGTGTAATATCCATTATAAAATCGTTCTGCTGGAAATCCCTCCCTGACCCCCAACCCCCAAATAAAACTGAACCATGATTTATAGGAAAATAACCCAAAGACATATGTGCATCTTTGTACTGTGACTTCTGTAAGGTCTGAACTGAGATCAGTGAATCTGTTTCTCATTGCCTAAATAGCACCCATGAACAGGTGACAAGTTTGGGTTTATAATAAGGCAGGTCAGGTGTATTCTAAATGCAATAGGATTATTTTCTCACATTTTTAGAGAGCTTGGAGGCATATTTGATATCTCCAAACGTAAGCCCTTTGGTTTACGGAGGACCATCTTGGTGCTGGGTCATGGTGTGTGTTTAGTGGCCTTAGCTGGCTTCATTCCTAATGTGGATTTCTATTCTTTTCCTCTTTATGTGTGCTTTTTCCTGGTGGTTCACAAATAAATAGGAAAAGAAGCATTGAGAATCATAAAAATGATTATATTAAAATGGGTAATAAGCCTGAAAATGCTTATTACCTGTTGTACCTACATGTGCATTGCCCATGAGGGACTTCTTTCTACAATATTTGTTTTTTAAGGGAAAATTACAATATCCAAGGTAGTGAAATTTTATTTTTTTCTGGAGAACATGTTTGGTGTATACTTTAAAAATGAGACAAAACAACCTGCCTTTGGGGAAGGTATTTAAAACACCAGAATACCTTTCTGGTATCTTCTGGGATGATTTTCACCCATTCCTCTGGGTAGAGCCTCCGTTTTCTGCCTTGTACTGGTGGTAGTGAGTTTGTCAGTGCGCTCATTGTTTGACAGATCGAAGGGTTTTGCCTAAAGAAATAACGCAGATCTTTAGCCTGCCAGTGGCCACCTAGCAGGACGTGGTATACAGTGAAAAGTAGATTGCCTCTGTACTCACAGCCATGCAAACCTTTTAGTATCCCTGGGTTTTTGCCCAATTGACCAACAATGTAATAGTTGTCACTCAGGCTTCTCAGCTTTCTTGGCACAGGTGATTGAAGTGCTGATATTTGATCTGAATTTTATCTAACACAATTTCAAATATCTATAAATAGGATTATCTTGTATGAATTCTGATATTTATGCATTCTTTATGCTCTTACATGATTTTAAAGATAGTTCTTGGGGCTCAGCACTCTAGAAATACATAGGAATTGATATGTCTGAATTTGAAATGTGTCATTTTGTCACATATGAAATAATTAGTTTAATTGCTGTTAAATTCGAGGTAATGTGTGTGGAGATGTCTGGTGAATTTTAATTGAATCAGAGTCTTTTCATTTCCAATGACCTTTGAAGATACCATAAGATTAAACTATGTGAAGACAATTCTGACTTGGCAAGAGCAGTCACTACCTCTCAAATTTTAAGGAGCCTATAAATGCAGATTTATTTCGGTGGGTCTGGGATGGGTCCAAGGCTGCATTTCTAATAAGCATCCAGATGCTGTGGCTATTGCTGGTCCATGGAAAACCATGTGCTGTTTTTATTGGTCAGCTACAGGGTTTTCCAATATTGCTTGCTGGTATTTGAACTGCAAGTGTTCCCCACCCCACTTCCACTTCTGTTCACCTGCGTGGCAGAGACTCTCACTGACCAAACTCCAAGCTCCCCATCTTTCTTCCTAGGCAGACAGCTGGACACTTCCCACCTCCTGTGCAGTCAATTGGGTGTGGCCCTGCTCTTTGGCTCTGCCTCATGGCATGAGTGCCACTTGACAACCCAGCCCATAAACAACTTCCACCTGTGAGCCTCACACTTTCTCCCCCATCCACTCGATAAGTGGAAAAGAAGAACAGAGCCATGTAGGAGAAGCAATGTGTATCTCCACACATTGAATGGAGCCGAATCCCTCTGCTGGCCTGTCTAGGCTGCAGTGTGAGAAAGCTCTGATTATGTGAGGAGGCTGAGATTTCAGACTTTGTTGTATCAGCCTCCTTGGCAAATTCGGTGTCTGAGGTCAGACTACTTAATTCTGGGACCGTACTGCTTGCAGAGAAGATTTGCTACTTCAATCTCATTTCAAAAATACTTCTAAGCCTAGGGCATCTGGGTGGCGCTGTTTGTTGAGCATCAACAGTTGGCAAATCTTGATTTCGGCTCAGGTCATGATCTCAGGGTTGTGAGATTGAACCCCACATGGGGCTCTGTGCTCAGCACGGAGTCTGCTTGAGATTCTCCCTCCCTCTCCCTCTGCCCCTAACCCCTGAGCGCGTTCCGTCTCTCCCTAAAATAAATTTAAAAATCTAAAACAAAAACAAAAACTTCTCAGCCTCAAAGATATACCTATTTAATTTATGATTTGCATCCCCCCTTTCATTCTAAGGGGACAACTAAAGAGCTTTGCTCAGATATCACATCTTCCTCATGTTACCTCTACATTAACTCCTCCCAATTTAGTTGGATAAATGTTTTACAAATGCATATTGTGAATAGTGGGTCCTACTCCAGACCTAATAAAATCAGAATCTACAGAGGGGGCACTTAGGAGGAACTTGACTTTAGCAGGAGCCCCAGGTGTCATGCTTATCAGCAGCTAATTTTTGGAAATGAGGAATTAGGCAAAGTAGGCTTTGTGGATGGAAGGAGGAAATGGATTGGAGAGGACTGGCTTTTTTAACTTTCCATCTTTAAAAAGGCTTTCTTTGTGGAAGATTATTCTCAACTTTGCATTTTTCTTACTTGTTTAGTTTATTCACTTATCCCCCCCCTCCAGGGGAAAAATGTATAGGAGTTAAATTCATAAAATTTAACTTTCTGTCACCAGGTGATCTGTACTTTTTTGCATCTTGCTTTTAAAATGCCAGATGCTGCATCTCCTTGGGTCAGGTATATGCACCTGTCTGCTGGCCCCATGTTTGCTACTTCACTCAATTACGGTGATTTTCTGCTCCATATTGTGTTCATATGAGGAGATTTATGCTGTATTCAAACCTTGAATGGCAGGCTGAAGAAGGTGAAAGGGACAGACAAATCACATTAAAGGTGAGTGTCCAGAAACCTGTCAGCCCTCTTTTTCATGAGTCTGTTAACACTTGAATTGCTCTGACACTTCATTTCTTTTGCCTTTTATTTCTATTCCATTGGTCCTCAATGAATTATGGCTATTATTAGACAGTGTGGATTATCTGACTGGAGAGTTGTGGTGTGTTTGTCCATCATTGATTATATCATTATACCATTACCATTTAAACATTTGCCACCAATAAGAGCATTTGTTTCTAGACCATTCATAAATCTATGAGAACATCTTAAGTTCTGGCAAGTCGTATTGGCCTGAAAAGCAGAGGTGATGCTGTGTGGGCTGCCATGGCAATCAATAAGGAGTGCAAATATGTGAATGGCCATATTGGTAGGAAAGGCAAATTCACATCAGAAATACTTATCTATTCCGAAGAAGAGGAACCACTCACCACTAGCTCAAGGATGTGTTCTATGTAATGAGCCTGCCAGATGGATGGCTAGTGTCCCTAAGGAATGGTGCTGTATCAGAGGCGTAGAGTTGGTCTCCTCTGGTGACAGATGGGCTCTCATTGGTGGCAGATCATTTCTGGTGAAGGAAAGTCCATTGTCTTGAGCCTATGCATGTCCTCAATCCCTTCTGTCATGGTTACTTTATATATGGACTTGATACCATGAGAATCTGTACCTGCTTCTCATGCAAAATTGCTTATGCTTTCCACCTCTATTAAGGCATGGTGTCATACATAGCATCTCCATTTATGATGGGCCTATCAGGCCACATATCTTCCTTGGCAACTCACAGTCAGGCATTAAATCTCTACAAGCACACTAGCAAACCAGGAAATGCTACTGGAATGGAGAATGGTTGTCAATAGAGGGGCACAAGTCTTTGCTCCAAAACTCAAGGCATAGGCATTGTGATTTTCCTATTACAGCCTGTCAGAGATTCCATACAACATCCCTGTTTGTCACAGATACCTTAAACACCATTGGCTCTGCTGAGTCACAAGGCCTACTGTGCACTTCAGCCTGTACCTACTTCAAATACTTCTTTTGCTATGGGTTCTACCCCCAATTTTCAGTTTTATGGGCTATGCAATAAATATGTCAAAACATTATATCTACATGTTTTATATATTGCTTCCAAAGTCCAAAGAGATGTATCAAACATTTATTTATTTATTGTGGGTGACTGAAGATGGAACAATTTGTCTCTACATGTAGGGGAACTATCTAGACATGCTCAAGGTCAGCTGGCTCCTGGGAAAGTCACTCATATAGTGGGACTCTGGGCTTCCCCAGAATTTATTGGACTCTGGAATAAGTCTCTTACTAAAGCATCTAGGATCCTTAATTCTGCCATTTGAAAGACCTAAATAATTTTGAATCCATTGAAATGGACTAGTATAATGCTCTGTGGATATCAATATAATTAAGGTCCCAGAGGGATTATGACAGAAGCACATGAGTTTACATTGTTCTCATATTAGAGTCAAAGTGTATTACTGGTCATTGCAGGTGAAAGACAATCATTTTTTAATGTGTCTATTAATTGGGACTAAAATCAAAACATTTCCTGGGTTAGTAGCTGCACACTAACTGCCAGGGACTTTGTTCATTTGCTCCAGAAAATATATCACATCTGGAATAGTCTGTGAATGGCATCGTAACTTGATTCATTGTATAACAATCCCCAAAGTCACTTATTACAAAAAGTCATTCTCTAAGGTCTGTCTAGCTTTTGTACCAGACACATGTGCAAGTTACAGAAGGGTGGTAGAATCATCGCCCCTTCATTTTTTACATCTTAGATGGAAGGAGATTGAAACTCCCCCAGGGATATCACAATATTTTGGATTTACTATTTTGGCAAACTGGGGCAGTTAGGCCAGCTTCCACTTGACCTTCATACTGTAGTAGTCCTCACTCCATGAGTCAGCAAATGTGGAAGCAAACTGACAACCTGTTCTGCATCATGGGGAACATTGTATGGAACACAGTCAGAAAGAAAAAGGCACTTTGTCTCCTACCTCAACTGCCCCAAACAAATAAAACCATGAGCTTTTCTGTTACTGATTTAATAAGAACATGTTTATCCCTGACTTCTACATTCTTGACATTTAAAGGTATGGGATACCCTTTGTTGATATTGTGTTAACCATGATAGAAAATGATTGCTTTTGGAGTGCCTGGGTGGTGCAATCAGTTAAGTGTTGGACTCTTAGTTTTGGCTCAGGTCATGATCTCAGGGTCCTGGGATTGAGCCCCGAGTCAGGCTCTATGCTCAGCACAAAGTCTGCTTGAGATTCTCTCTCCCTTTTCCCTCTGCCCCTTCCACTCGTGCTCTCTCTCTCTCTCTCTCTAAAATAAATAAATAAGTCTTAAAAAAAAGAAAATGACTGTTTTTGTCACATGAACAGTTATATCTTGGTTACTTTAGTAATCTGGTTTTATTTCCTTTAAATACCATCGTGTGTTTCATTCGGCAAGATTTAGCTGTGACTTCACTGGAAAACACTTTTGCACATAGAATGCTTTTTCTTATTTATTTCTTTGAGAGAGAGAGAGCTTGAGAGGAGGTGGGGGGAGGCAGAGAGGGGGAGGGCATGGGAGAGGGAGAGAGAATCTCTCCACACTAAACACGGAGCCAACTCCAGGCTCGATTCCACCACCCTGAGACCATGACCTGAGCCGAAACCAAGCGTCGGTCGCTTAACTGATTGAGCTACCCAGGGCTCGATCCCACAACTCTGAGACCATGACCTGAGTCAAAACCAAGAGTAGGATTCTTAACTGACTGAGCCACCCAGGCGTCCCTAGAATGCTTTTTCTTAAAGCCTTTGTCTCTCAGTCTTCAAAGAACAAATGTGTGGAGATTCCATCAGATTTACAGTATGTGTACTTCTATTACACATTAAGAGCCTTAGTCCTCTGGGCTCCTGGAGGATTGGCACAGGCAAAGAGAAAGAAGAAAGACTGTTTATGCCCTGACTTCCATAACCCCACTGTGACCTTGGACCTAGTGTCATTTTGTGTTCCCAGGGAATTTTTAAAATTCATAACCAATATCAAATAACTCTAGAAATTCTCCTGACACAGTCACTCTGGTGAATAGCTCTTTTTCTCTGGGAAAAGCTTAGAGGAGGAATCTCAGGATATACTTTTAGCCATGATGCAGGGTCCCTTTCAAAGGGATCTGGTTCATGCTCCACAAGGGGACTCTGACTCTGTGAATCAGCTTAAACCAGGGCTGCAGTAAGGGTCCATTAACTTTTATTATGTCAGCATGAGTTTCTGCCTGCTTGCCCTAGAACTTCCCTGATTATATACATCAAGCGATGCCTTTGTAGGCTTTGCATCTATGTCATTACTACAGACTTTGGCATCAGTTAGTCACTGTCTCAGATGTTTGTGGATTGACATGCTCTGATTTCTCCTCCATTCCTAGGGCTTATTATGATCATTAAGTCCACTGCCCCTGAAGGTTAAGTCACACCACCTGGCCCTGCTACTCCAAGATTTAATAATTCCAACTGAAACCAGAGATCTCAGGTCCATGGTAGCACATCTCCATCATCTGCAGCCTCTCCTGAGCTTCCATGGATGCTGGAGTTCCCTCACCAATGACTTTCTCAGCCTCTAGGTGAGGGGGTTATCCCTAAGTGTCCCTGTTTGTGGTTAGATGGTGGATGGATTAGTTGCACATGATGGACCCATTCCAATATTCCCACCTCGCAAAGACTTAGGCTTTTCCTCTATGGTATATCAAGGAAGTGCTGGCATCTCAATTTCTTTGGCTAAATACCACTGTGAATCCAGGTTTAAATAGTCATTTTTCTTGATTAGTTCATCATTAACCTTAAAAATTAATTGCTGGTGCTGTTTAATCCCTTCATATATAAATGCAGCCAGCCCAGCCTTATAGTTGGTCCCTTCTAGTTCTAAAACCCTTAAAATAACTTCCAGGCAGGTTTCCCAGTATCCTTTCAATACAAATATTTAAGATACTGCTGTGTCCCAGGTGTATCTGCCATCTCCCCTAGGAACAGACCTGAGGCACTCCTTCTGGCCTGTGCTTAGATGAGACTTTGCTTTGGGCCTGGACCAATGAGGCTAATGGCCCAGGGAAAGTCAATGAAAGGTTTTCAGAAAAGAGAATCTAGTTTGGTGTGAGGTGAGAAGTTTAAACATGCCACTCCAAGTCTCAGGGTCCCAAATCTTGAGACTTTATGAAGTTTCTCTTTCACCTAGAGTTCTCGTTCTGCATCTAGTACCTTCAGCTCCTGAGCATGAACTCTCTTCTTAATTTATAAGTCAAGCAATCAAGTGAGTGAACGTTCTATGTATTACTTTTTAGTTGAGAGTAGCTTTTATTGGATCTCTATCAAGTACAGATCACCTCAGTGTGCCATTTTAACACATTCTTTAGATGCCCCTTTGAAAGAGATGCTCTTTTCCAAACAATGGTGTGTTTAAGTTAGTTAAAAAGTGAATTGCTACCACAGTAAAAGAACTGTCTCAGAAGTTCACTCCACAATATCAAGGTTTTCAAGACACTGACTGGCTGTGTGTAGCCGCTAAGCACAGGAGGTTTGAAGTGTTTGAAGTCATATTTCTAGCCTTTAAATAATTTTTTCTGCATTTTTTTAGGTTTACAGTATTGGACAAGTTATTTTAACCCACATCTTAGTTGTCTTATCAGTACAATGGTGACAAAAACAGTACCTCCATCAGAGGGTGCTGGAAGGACTGAATGATTCAATGTGTGCAGAGTTCTTAGTACATAGTCCTCCATACATGAGACCTGTTGTTATAATTTATCTCTGAAGGGGCCACAGGCAAGGGAGAATGTGACAATTCTAGTAAGAGGAAGCAATTAAGAACATGAAATGTTCACCAGTGTTTAAGCACAGATTGAAGTAATCCTAGAAGTAATTGCTGAAAACCCCAGACTAGATACCTTGGAGAGGTCTAATCAACTTCTGAAAACACAGTATCATGTTTGGAGTCCTCTATTAGGACTGAGAGCAGAGGTAGAAACACGCAGAGGTGGTAGAAAATGTCTCATAGCCCCCTCCCTACCTTCCACCAGCACAGTGCCCATCTGAGAAGAGGTGGAGTCCTCTTGTTGAAGAGTCCAGTCTTGTTGAAGTCATAGTATGTGAGCTGGAGGATCTGGGGTTGTTCATTTTTAGTAATATGTGCTCAATTCAAAGGGACTAGAGTATAAATTTTCTGTCTACCTGCAGTGCTGGTAGTTGCAATTGATTTGTGGTTTTTGTGAAGGTTTGCCTTTACGTAATGTGGGGCTGCAGCACCACCCCACGGAGCCAGTGTTTGGACATTGGGGGTGGCCAGCTCTCCTTTCCAGATGCATAGAAGGTGTAGGATCCCTGCCAACACTATTTAATCCACTCCCAAGCTTCAGGTGAGGCCCCAAAGGCTGGCACCAGCTGCCTTGGCTTGGCTGGAGTGGGGCCTCCTGCTCTCTGGGATGGGTTCGAAATCTCTGTTCATGGGCTTTGGCAGGAGTGGAAGAGGAAGGCATTTCCTTTGGACACTGTCCACTTGTAACCTTTCTGCCAGAGAAGACACTTAACCTCCTCCCCTTTAACATTTGCAGAATCTGTCCCTATGTGGGGCTGAGCAGGGAGCTGAGCCCCCAAAAGGGGCAGTTGTTGCCATGCCCCTCTGGTGGGCAGAGTCATACAGAATTGCACCCTTGACCTCCACCCCAGCCTGCGTTTCCCCAGCCTCCTGGTCGGCCACCCCAAACCAGAAAGATGCTCATTCCTGGCTCAAGTATTTTTGACAACATGTGCATTTATTTGTATTAGAAGTACAAACGTAGGAATCCAAATACAAATACAGAGGGTGGCCCAGCCACCAGGCCCAGCTGGCTCAGGGCAGGGGGCCTAGAGGCTGCGGCAGGACCGTACGGGCGAAGCGGGGCGCGGTGCCGCCCGTGTCGCCAAGGCACGTCGGGCGCTAGTGCGCCCTCGTTTCACTAGGACACCACGAGCTGAGCTGCACGGTTAGCGGGGAGTTACATCCTTGACAGAGGGGAGGAGAACAGCGGGACCTCAGTACCGTCTTGGGACAGTAGAGAAGGGACCGAGATAGCCCGAAGACTGGGAGTCAGGGCTTCCAAGCCCTTTTAGGACGACAGGGGAGCAGGGGCCATTGGAGGCCACTTGGTGAGGGCAGGGACCCTGGCCTGGTCCTTGGTCCACTTGCTGGAGAGGGTTGGGTGCACGCACTTGAGCAGGGTGGACCCCTTCTTGGAGCAAGCTCATCTGCACTGTGTGCTAAGAGCTGATTCCAAGATGCTCTCAGACTCTGGAATCCCTCTACCTTCCTCCCAACTGAATGAGATGGTTTCACAAGCAGGAAGGATTCTACTGAGGCAGAGAGCAGACCCGTGCTTTTGCCCTTCCTTTCTGTCTAGGGCATCCCCCAGGGCTCAAGATGGTTTTACTTCCTACACAGGCTTCAAAAAGAGAGGGCAGTCCATGCACTATGGCTAATTCCTATGTCACATGGTTCACACCAGACCTGATAGATGCTTTCTCACGTTATATTGGAAAGCTGTGTCCTAAACAAGTGTGAGGATGGCTATTTGCCACCTACATCTTGAGAACTACTTGTAGCCTATCAGATGATATTGACCACCTGCACAAATGATCAAGTAATCACTCAGATGTGCACTCAAGTGAAAATATGATCAGGTGTTCTCAATAGGAGGCAGGCTTGTTTGAACTCAGAACCAACTTCTGATCAGGTTTTAAACTTGTTTTTTTTTTTTTTTTTTAGGAGAGAATGTGGTTCCACATTTCCAGAAAATGTAGAGATTGTCAGTTTCTCTCCCTCTCTCTCCCTCTCTCTCTCTCTATCTCTCCCTCACTCCCTTTTCCTTAACTAAATGCTTAGTAAGCTAATACACTACCACTAGGAAACTGTGCTCCTTTCTACTTGTTTCAACTACATTTGGGGTGATGGGTAGAGTAATACACATGTTAATAAGTTGTTCCAGTTTTACCACTGTACATACATACACAAATACACACATCACTGCATGTAAACACAAGATGGCCCTTTGCTTCTTACAAGACAACCCAGGCCCAATCCCTGGAAATTATTACTCTTCTAAAATCTTCCACAGAAAATGAGGAATGACCCTTTCACTCAGTCCAGGAGCTGCTTGTAAAGAAAAACATGTCATGTGGTTTTACAAATATATGCATGTAAACATTGTTCACTAGCACAAAATTAGTCATTTTGAAGGTCAAGAATGATTGAAAGTATCTTTTACACTGTTTTCATAGAGTTATTCTGAACAGATAATAGTAAACACTGTAAATTTAATCAATATATTTTGCCTGTGTCTATTTCTATCTCAAAGTAAAAATCTCAAGATAAATTAGGGGGAAATCAAAGCCCAGACCCAAATTGTATAATATGAAGCATATTGATTGTCCTTTTGGCGAAGAAAATCTGTGGACACCACAGATGCATCCATTTTAGGGAAAAAGTTCTTAGCCAATACATATGTTATCTTCATGAAAAAGAATACAAAAGCCAAGTGAGATAAAACAAAGCAAACAAATACAAAACCCAAAATAAATGAAAGTAAGTGGAGTGTTCTCCTAAGGAATTGTTTCAAATTTTGTTTGAAGAAGGGTAGATAGAACTGGGAGGACACAGAGAAGTTATGGAAATGTTTTAGGAAAGCAACATTTTAAGCTATGATCTGTGTATTTAATATTTAAACTAAAATGAAACTTATCCATTTTCTTCTTAATTTAAGTTCTAATTTCATTATGATTTGGAAAAAACATTAAACCTTTGTTTTGGATCAATAGCTAAGGACTAGTATGGAACAAGAAAAAGGATATAGATGATGATGGTGGTGATGGTGATGGTGATGGTGGTGGTGGTGGTGGTGATGGTGATGAAGGTGATGATAGTGATGGTGGTGATGGTGGTGATGGTGATGGTGGTGATGTGATGGTGATGGTGATTATGGTGGTGATGATGGTGATGGTGGTGATGGTGATGAAGGTGATGATAGTGATGGTGGTGATGGTGGTGATTGTGATGGTGGTGATGTGATGGTGATGATGATGATGGTTATAGTGATGCAGCATAGTGTATTTCTTCTAAAATCTTATCCTATGTGGCTGGGAATTCGAAAATTTAGTCAGCAAATTATGTGAATTTTCTATCATTACTTATCTTGTAATTGCATTGAAAGTTACTTCCGAATGCAGGTTTTTTTCTTTTCTTTTAGAAGTTTTTCTATAGATTCCAGGGCTACCCTGCACTAGCCAGTGCATGGACTAAAGGAATGGGGCATGTTAACTAAATGGTGGATGGGTTGACTGGGACTGTCATGGCTAGATAGAGGATGGGGCGGTCTGATCTCCCCATCAAAGTGACTAAACTGTTACTCTATGTATTGGGGGGCTTTCACTCAGTTGACAAACTGACCTCCCCAAACCCCTGCTCTTATAAATATGAACAGAGCATAATAAAAAACTATTATAATAAATTCTAATCAAACCAAAGCTCTTGTCATTTGTTCCTGAAAATCAGTCTGACTGTGAGTTAGGACTTCTACCTTTTAATGGAAATTGGGAACTTTAATTATATTGTGAATAACTGATTAGTGGGAAAAACAAAGAAGAAACTCCAAATAACTAGAAAAGAGGAAAAGATAGCAGCTACCTTCTCAATCTGGGGGATTTCATTATTGACAATCAATCTTCACTATTCTTTCCAATCTGTTGAGTTTAAACTGTTCAACAGACATAGAGGACCTTACTTCCCTGCAGGAACCATTATCACCCTCACTTTGTGGGGCTGATCCACTGGGGTGGAAAACTGTGTCGTGATTACAGATTCGAAAAATGAAGTGGTGAGAGTAGGCCGTTATCTGAATAATTCAAGTACAACAATTTACATTTCCTTCAATTACCTGAATGTTGCATTCAAGCAGTGTTTGCTTTGTGTGTGTGCATGTGTGTGTATGGAAGTATGTATGCGTGTGTGCATGTGTGTGTGCACGTTTGTGTGTTTGGTCTTCCTAATTTTCTAGCTCATGTTCCTATATTATACAATCTGAAAAACCTACTTGATTAGCTCAAAACATTGAAAACTTGTTAGTGACTGTTCAACTAATTTTTAACACTGATTTAAACTAGTCTAAAATTTGGTTTTTATGTGAGCAGAGTAATAAGAAGCTTAAGGTATTTTATTGCCAACATTAAAAACCAAAGCATCATTTAACTAAAGGACATTTTGAAAAAAAAAAAACAAAACAGTAGGGAACAACCTCTCTTTTGACTTTACTAGAACTAGACCAGGCTTATAGCCTGGAATTGCTGACTTGTAATCAGAAGAAATTTTAAAAGGAGGATTCGAAATGCTCTAGTCTCTAGTCTTCAAAACTATCAGACATTTTTAAAAAGCCAAGTTTTTATTCTCCCAGAAATATGAATGTCTGAGTTGTTATCCTGTTATCTCAACATATACATGTTTTCTCCTTATAATGATAGAAATTTATTTTTAAGTAAAAAGTAAGTCAAGAAGGAATTACAAGAAGGGATTTGTCATTTAGCCTGAATTGTTCTTTTTTGGTTCTTTGTATGTTATTATACAATTTGGAGGTACTTCTAAACCATGTGAACCTGAAGGTTTCCTACAGGCAAATTTGAGAGAAAGAAACAAGTACAGATTGCATACTTCCTCAATTTTGGGCAATTTGAAGGGGACTCAACAGAAATTTGTGAATTTCACATTTACAGTGTATTTACAATCTGTTTCCCCTCCTTATTTCCAGACCCCCTTCTGAATATTTTAAAAACAATAGTGTTCTGAAGCCCAAGACTAATGATAAACATTTCAATGTATATTTATATCTATGTTTATCCCAAGTCATTCACTAACTTTTCTTTTTTTACAGAAATTGATGATGAAACTTCATATGTATATAGTTCATAAACTCTCAGAAAAAGCAGACAGTTGCATATATGGAGAGATTTCAAGGTGCTTTGTGTCTTGAGAACATTGATCTCATATAGTGATAAGTATAATGGTTGGAAACCAATTATAATTCTTCAAGTTTGCAAAGTAAATCACAGAAAGTTCTCAGTGATTGGCAGCTGAGATAAAAATGATCAAGGAAGAAGAGGTTTTGTTTGTCTTGTTTTCTAGCCCTTTAGATAAAGAGTGCCCATTGCTTCCTAGTTGTGGCAAGTATTTGTTAATGCAAAATGGGGTTGTCAATTACCCACCTTTGCTTGCAGACTGTGATATTTTGCAGAGCAGCAAAAATATGTCTAGACACTTTTACTGCAGCAAGCTATGGCCAGGTAAAAAAGACTTGGTGTGAAGGTTCTATGACTTTTAGGTTGGCTCCAATTTCCCTTATGGAGCCTGAAAATACTTTGCCATGGAGAACAAGCATTTTTACAATTGAAGCCACAAAAACTGTGTTCTTAACTGATTGATAGACAATTAAGGATAAGACTGCTTGGCACATAAAAAACTGAAAATCCTGTCTCCATCCATTCATAAACAATAAAAAAAACCTGGCATGAAATACATGTGATCACAGGAAATGGAAAATCTATAAGATGTGTATGATATAAGCTTTGTATGTTACTGTAAGGCATATTTTGGGCAAATTAGGGGCAGTATTGGCTGGGTCCAGAGTAAATTATAGTAACATTTTCCTTCTCTGTCCAGTACCTGAGAATCTCTCCTCTGGTCATTGGTGTTGAGACTTTGTACAGACTGTACTTTCTAGGCTCTGAAGAGGCATTTTTCTCTAATTCCATTAATGTGAAATGCCTTCTCTTAATCTCTCAACCTGGATGCATCTTACAGGAGAGACAGTCACAGTTGTAAGTATGATCCACAGTGGTAAGAAATTAGAAATCCTTTTCAAAATACAGAACTCTCATTTCTCCAATTTACAGTATTTCTGAAAGTAAGGAACACAGTAGCACCTTCAGGATACCAGTCACTCAGACAACTTCCCCACCAGCTGCCACAAAACCACAAAAGTATTTCTCCAGTCTAAATGCAAAGCAAGCTGGGCAGAGCTGTAAGGGTGCTGGGTCTGTGCAGAACAGTCTTACATCCATATACCTCACACAAATCCTACTAACCAAGCATACTGGTGAAAGAGAGTCCTTCAATTTAAGAGTGATACATTTCCCTCACATTCTTCCTGTGCCTCTCCTCTTCCTTTCTCCAAAAGGTAAACTCATACATACTTAATAAGCAAGCCCCTGAGTTCTGCATCTGCATGAGGTACATGCCACTCTCCTCTATTGTGGACTGAAGGCTCATCTCAGGAGTTGAAATTGATAAAGAGAACTTGAACAGGCAAGCCTGCAGAGACACTGACATTAATGTGTTCTGAGGGGATGTCTGAGTTCTTTTTAGTCAGAACCCATTGTGGGTAGATTGCTATATGTACAGAAATGTATTTTACATTTTGTGAGTGAACATCTATTAGACTCTCTTGAGATGAAAGTTTCCCTTCATGGAAAATGAATGATAACCTAATGTGTTTAGATCAGCAGGATGACTGAGGTCAGGGAGAAGAGAATGGCTGGATTCAGAAAACAGGTTATTGATACGTATATCCTATATATATAATTTCATAAGAGTTGCCAATGATACCTAAATATTGAGTGGCTTTGAAACAAGAAGCATCAATAAAATTTTAAAGGTAAAATTGGGCCAAACTTATGTTATAAAAGTGTTCTAAGTTTATTTTCCTTCCAAGAAGAATTTCACTAGAAAGTTCATTTCCCTCCAGAACTTTTTAAAAGACATAATGGGTTGAAATTCATCATATTTAGATATTATAAATTCATAAAATTGAAAATTATGTTTGAAGAAGACTGACCTTTGGCCACCTTCCATGGGTACTCAATGCTTTGGTGGGACATGGAGGAATTACTTTGGTCAGGGTGCCTCCAAACCACCACTGCCAGGTTAAGAAGGTGGTTTATGCATAAGAAACAGAACAAGGGTGCTAGGAGGTGAAATTCTCCAATAGAGTAGAAATTTTATTAAGCCAATAGGTTCAACCTGGTTCTCCACAAATATTTATTGTTATTTTATATTTTAAGCTGAATTTGCTAGATCGAACCCAATTGGCTTGTGGTCTATGTAGCAACTATCAAATCAAATGGCAGGGAGTTGACAGGAAGAAAAGCAATGGGCTTGAATATCTCACACTATTTATAGACTAAGTCCTTGAAAACTGGGTGATCATATCCCAATATACTTGCATTCACTTGATATGAATGATGTTCATAAAAATAAACAGATTCATCTAATTTTACTTTTCTAGCCTCTTCCACTCCCATCCCCTTCTGTCTGGTCTGCGTCCAGTAAATTGTGTGAAATCAGTACTTTTATATATTCTCTCTGTATATTATTTTACCTTTTTTTCTGAGTAATAATCATATTTACAATAGACAATTAAAATAAAATTTTATGGTTTCCAATAAAATTAATTCAGTTTTCTGGGTGAGAAAAATGAGAAGCACAGAGATACTGGTACCAAAATTTTAGTACCAAAATTTTAATAATGCCAAAGCATTATTAATGAACTATAGGACTTTCTTTTTCCCTATCAATGGTGGGAAACTTCTGAAGAGTCTTGTGAAATACATACTGGCATCCAGTCATAACAAAGAACTAACATCAAGAAGCAAGTTAGTTTTGTGTTATAAAAATATCAAAAGAGTAATAATTTCAGGGGATTTTTTCTTTGGGATTTTGCTACATAATCATATTTCAAAGTATAAAATAATTTTTGTTCATCAAAATATATCATTGATGATAGCCATTGCCCTTGTTTTTGCATCTAAGTTTGATTTGACTTGAAAGTTAATATTGCCTAAGAAATTTTTAAATTCTATCTACAATTCTTTCACACTCTGGAAAACATTTTCAAGACAAAATCTTGTGAATGCTATATATCTGTCTTTGCAAGATGAAGATAATCACTGACCCTGTAATAGCATAACATAAGCAAGACGCATACTCTGGGGTAGTGTTTTGGTCTAGTAAAACACAACTAAGGTAAAGTGTTGAACTCCAGCTGAACTAGTCCCAGAACCCAAAGGTAAAAATACTGCTGACTCTCAGTAGTTTGGAATAAAGTAGTAACTGATGTTCAGAGACAATAAACATCATTGAATTCAGCAACATGAGAATTTTTAAAATCCTATTTTTTTCTCAACTGGAAACTTGTGGATGCATATACACCCTTCCCAAGCCTAGGGTGAGATTATTTGATAAAGGAATGCTAAGTAACAATGATGGTGCCAGCATAAAAGAGGCCACAGGGAGAGGAAACTGGGTCAAAACTCACTGCAGTTCACGTTTGAACTCAGACTGCCCAGGAACGTGGAGCTGAGGTCGGCATGAGTGTGTACCAGCAAGCGGTGGCTCCACGAATGTGGGCACTGGTACATCCAAGGGCTGCAAAGGAAAGTTATCGAAGGGGTCTTGGCCTGAGAGATCTTCTTGGATATTTGCTTGCATGTTTTACAGGTTTCTTGGCAACAATTGGCAACGGCTTCCAATATCCAAAAACCATTCATAAACATCACCAAGCTACAGATTTAATAAGGGATTAGCAAGAATATCACTTTAAAACTCAATTAATGTGTGTGTGCACACACATGTGTGTGAGTGTGAAATACCTAATAGAAATATTTGCGACATACTCCTGTACTGCTCAAAGGTAATGTATAACTTCAGATAAACTGAGCAGTGTTCCTTCCTTCCTACTGCAGTTGGTCACTACTGGTCTGGGGAGGGTGCAAGGTAAAGAGGGAAACCTAGTGCTCTTCACTCGTCGCCATAGCAACATTTAGAGATACAGGTATCCAACCCAATAGACCAAGTTGAAGAGCAGGAACGATGTAGGGAAAAAGACCCGGGAATATGAGTCCAGCTCCAAGATGTCTATGTGAATACGCCCTTTTCTCCAAGATCCTGATTTGCATTCTTCATAGCAGCAGAAGAAGCTCTGACAGTCTTTGCCATCCAGACACTCATAGACACAGGTATCTTCAAATTCCTGCCAGTACACAGAATTGTTTAAAGTGATCATTGCAGGTGGTGGTGGCCTCATGTCAAGGAGAGAATAGTTCTGTAGGCAACAAGAACAACACAAAAATCATCATGAAATGCAATAAGAACAGCCCAAGGTGAATCAAGCAATAGGTGTATGTTACGTCTGTCCTTTAGATAAATAGAATAATGCCATGCCCCTTCCCACACATCCCCCATCTCTGTACTGGACAGTTTGATCTTTGAGAGTTCAGTCTGCCAATTCAATATTTGCAAATTTAATGCAAAAAGAGTACAGTGCAGTTTTCAAAACTTGCATATCTCAGCTTATTGATGAGGGAGGCTGAGCACATTTTCAGATGTGTATTAACCATTTCAAGTCTCTGTTCTGCCTACTTTTTGATTGATTGGGAGTAAATATGTACATATTGTATATAAACCCTTAAGTGTTAAGCAGTACATTTCAAATATGGAGAGATAAATTTGTTTTTTACCTAAGTAGTAAACAGTAAAAACTATGCTATATAAGAATGATGAGAGAATCTTCTTGTTCCATGTAATTTATGTAAAAAATTAGCTTCAAGTGTGTGGTGGCCAGACACCACTTGTCATATCAAGAGTCACAGCCAAAAATGTGTACAATTGGAATGTTTTATTTTCTACTTCCCAAGCTCTCCTCCTGATGTGGAAAAGTGACTGTAGGGCAGGGAAAGGAGAGGGGATGACTTATGTTCACTCATAAATGAGAGGAATCACTCTTAAACTTTGAGAAGTGGCTTCTCAAAGGGTGAAAGGTAAAGAGGGAAACCTAGTGCTCTTCACTCGTCGCCATAGCAACATTTAGAGATACAGGTATCCAACCCAATAGACCAAGTTGAAGAGCAGGAACGATGTAGGGAAAAAGACCCGGGAATATGAGTCCAGCTCCAAGATGTCTATGTGAATATGCCCTTTTCTCCAAGATCCTGATTTGCATTCTTCATAGCAGCAGATTTGTCAATTCTTCAGACACTTGTTTGAGTTCTTCAAAATAACTCTGGATTATGTATTAAATTGAAGTCTGTCAAGAGGATATATTTCTAAATTTGACTGAATAATGTGAAAGAACTAAAAATCATAGTTGCCTTTCTGCTTTAGTGTTATTTGTGCTGGTTGAACTGAGGGACTGAAGTGTGCCAGTGAAAGCAGTGGAGCCTGAAATCAAGGGAGAAGAGGATGCACAAACCCAGTTCTCAGCTGGCTGGCTAGATCCTTTGTCCCTTGCTGGGAGAGAGACCTTTCAGAATTCATTAGAAGGCATCTTGAGTACCTCTTATGCAGTTGGCCCTGCAACATGGATTTCAGCAGTGCAGATCCACTTATAGGCAGATTTTTTTTTTCAATAAATACAATCCCAGTACGGCAAATGTATTTACTTTTCCTTGTGATTTTCTTAATAACATTTTTCTCTATCTTATATTAATGTAAGAATATAGTATATAATACATATACAAAATATATGCTAATCAACTACTTATATTATTGGTAAGGCTTCCACTCAACAGTAGACTATGAGTAGTTAAGTATTTGGGGAGTCAAAAGTTATTGACTGCACAGATATTTGACTGCATGTGTTGGGGGTCGGCACCCTTAACCCCTACATTATTGGGTCAACTGTATCTCCTTTAAGGATCAGCTGTATTTTTATCAAAAACAATTGTTACAAGGAAACATTGTGCCCCTTTCTTTTTTCTTATGGATGTTAATTTGAATATGTCCATAGAAGTCTGGAGTCAAAAACCAGGGAAAAGCAGGTAAAAGTGTAGAGCATGAAGCATCACAACTGGTAGCCTTTTGGGGCACCCTTTTTGTTTTTTTAAATTTTTTTTATTTTATTTTATTATGTTATGTTAATCACCATACATTGCATCATTAGTATTTGATGTAGTGTTCCATGATTCATTGTTTGCGTATAACACCCAGTGCTCCATGCAGAAAGTGCCCTCTTTAATACCCATCACCAGGCTAACCCGTCCCCCCACCCCCTCCCCTCTAGAAGCCTCAGTTTGTTTCTCAGAGTCCATAGTCTCTCATGGTTCGTCTCTTTGGGGCATCCTTTTAATGGCCAGTCAAGAGTGTCATGGTGCAGCCTTCTACCTTCCTCCACAATTCTGGGCAATGGACAGAAACAAAAGCTTTGTTGTTCTATAGGCTCTACTGTGGACACATTTCTAGGGGTATAAAAATCACCAGGAGGGGTCTGCTGGAAAAAAAAAAATGTAGTCCGCTGCATTTGAGGATTCTGCATCTTTTTGGCAAGCTTCAGTTTGAAAAATCTGCCTTTATTAAATAATAATTGCATGTGTGTTTTGACAGTTTTCAGTCAGATATTCATCTTTTTATTTCTTCAGCCCTCTGTGCCTGTGTAGTGACACAGAGATGAGTAGCCAGCTATTACCGGCAGGGTAAAGGAAGACGTTGATGCAGAAAAGGCATCAGAAGGCTCTGAAGGGGTGGGGACAGCTCACTAGAGATCTAAAGGGTGACAAGAGATGCTGTAGGCAAATAAGCAGCAAGATTTCTGGGGGCAAGAGAAACCCCTATTTCACTTCTTCATTTAACAAACTAAAAACTTATGATCGTTGAAACATATGTAAGCCTGATCTAATAATTAAGAGAGTTCTATTTATATTTTTATAGCTCACTTTTGAAATAAAACTAATTGCATTTTATAATATTGCAATAAAACTCGGGATGCTAAGAGCCCTAAACAGCCATATGTTAAATTGCTTAAATACTTTTTTAAATGCATACCTCTCATTTGTCATAAAAATTTCAAACTGTGCTCAAAATGGAGATTTTAATTATTGAGTCCTCAAGGTCTTCTGCAGCCCAGTGGGACCGTGACTCATTCCTGCTTTGCCTGCATATATAATGCAGTCCTACGACTTCCCTGGAAATGCTATGCTTCCTGGGTGGCAGGTACTACTGCACATATGAAGTGGTTAGCCTTGCATTTTACAGGTTAGGAAACTGAGGCACAGAGATGTTCAGACAGCTTGCCCTAACGTGCACGCGTGATTGTTAGTGGGGCCTGGCTCCTGTCCTGAGCAGCTCAGAGCTGCTCATCTCTGTGGCTGTTGGTGATAGCAGCCCTTTAACTAGCCTATCCCTGTGGAGCTTTCAGAATAGTACTGAAGACATTGACAATTATCATCCAACCTTGGAAAACTGCCTTTTTATTCGGCTATTTTGTGAACTTTTGTTGAAGGTCTCTCTGTGTCTTCTCACCTGGCCTAGAGCCTTTCACTCTGAATTGTTTTTCTATGTACTTTCTTCAAGGTCATTACACTTTGCCTCTTAAAAAAACAACAACAAACAATTATAGCTTTGTGAAAAATTCTTTTTTCTCTATGTTAAAAGATTCTTTCTTTTGGCAGTATCTTTTTTATACCAAAGATGTCAATATTTCTTCTTCCACTCCCAGCCCCCTGGCTATGTGTGTGGTAATGTGCTTTCTGGACCTCAGGCTATTTGTTCTGACTTGTCTCCGTTACAGCATCCCCACTCCCAACATTTTCCATTACTTTTCAGTCTGTTGCTATTTGGAAGCATTTGCTGGCAAATCTGTTCTCTGTGGCTTCCCACAGCTGTAAAAGTGGCTTCACCACTCACCTTCTGTCAGAACTAAAATGATGCACTTGCAGAGTATAGATAACCAAGCAGTCTCCTTGAAAAAGTATGTTGAAATGCACTAAACATAAATTACTGATCAGCAGTTAGAAAACCATGTATGGGTGGGCATAAAGCATTCAGTGTAATTAGTGAATTGATATGTATAAAGGGATATAAGCAGTTATATATAAATTTTGTTATATAATAAAAAAGGTAGTCCACATCAGCGATTTTAAAAAACATTTCTCAATTTTTCAATAGTTAGGTTCTTACCTCAAGCCACATACTAAAAATTCAGATGCATTAATAGTTAAATATAACAATACTATAAATTGTTGAAACTTAACCGATATTTATAGAGCTTAATTTCTCCATATTTCAGTTTTCTCATCAGTAGAATGGGTTGTTGTGAGGCTAAAATGAATTGATACATGAAAACACTTAGAATATAGTGTCCAAAAGAGTAAGTGCTCAAAAGAAAGTGAGGGGGAGTTAGATCATTCTAAGCAAGATGCAGAGACCACAAAAGGGAAGGCTGATAGATTTGGCAAAGGTGATTTAAAATCATGTGCGTGGAAAAAAGCACAAGAAATGAACAGTGACAACATTGCGATTAAACTGAAATAAAACTGCACAACAAAAAACATATTAATATCCTTAATTATTTGGTATGTGACTATATAAGTTTTATGTCATATAAAATACAATATACATAATATATAATATAAGTAACTGGCAGATCGTTACTTTAAAAAAGTTAAAAGACAAAAAAGTTAAAAAGGTTATATAAAAAATTTTCATAAAAGTCAAAAGACATAAAAACAAGTCACAAAAACAGAAATGCAAATAAAAAATAAACAAGCGAAAATATTCAACTTTATCAGTAATCAAAGAAATGCTAAGGGAACAGTTTGCAGAAACCATTTTTCTGTTTGGCTATCAAACCTAACACAGGGAGAGTTCTGGGAGGTGGGTGTCCCACACTGCTGATGGAGCCAAGCAACCCTTTTGGCCCAGCCATTTTGCTTCTAGGAATTTATATTAAATTAATAGTCACAGGTTTATACAAAACTGCGGTGATAAGAATATGTATAAAAGTGAGAAGGTGTGGATTAGCCCAGTATCCAACCTAGATTGTCTATGCATCAATCATGAACATATAATGCATCATTAAAATGATCATATAAAATAATATTTATAACATAGAAACTTATTCATAATATATTTTGAGTTAAAAAACAGGAATATGTATGTATATGCTAATCCCTAGGTAGAAGGATTATGATTAATTTTTTCCCTTTATTTTCCAAATTGGATATTTAAAAAGCATACACATTTTTGAAGAGGTTATATACATTACTCATTGTTCTTCAATACATGCATACATAAACAATAACATATCATTCAATCTTAGTTTAAAAGAGTTCTCAGAAATATTTGCACCTTCAATGCTATACATACGGAGGGGGCTTGTAGGCTTATTCTCTCATGAATCCATCTTGAGGAATCTGGATGTAATAACTACAAGAAAAGCAGAAAAAAATAATTAGAAAACTTCTGTGGAAATCTGCATCATAGATCACCTTCACTAAGAGCAATCTTTGAGGTATGATTACATCAAACCATGTCACTGGTAGGTGAAGCTGAAGAGGTGCATTCAGGTCATATTCATATCTTCAGAATATCTGTCTTGTTTTTTTAACATCTTGTTGAAGTAGCTATTTATATAACATTGTATAAGATCCTTAGGAATAAGGATCATTTATTGCAAACTGTCCTCCCACTACTTTTCCAGAAAATCTTTGCTACTGGAACTCACTGATGTTTTCTTCTTAGTGGTAGTTGGTTTTCTACAACTTGAATAGTAGTTGAGGGTGGCGTACTCCATCAGAGCAGCAAAGACAAATAAGAAGCAAACGGTCACAAAGAGATCCATGGCAGTCACATAGGACACACGGGGCAAGGAATTCCTGGCAATGGTGCTGAGCGTGGTCATCGTCAGCACTGTGGTGATGCCTGTGCAGGGGAAAGTTATCAAGTTGTAAAAGGAGCCATACAAAATTCCTCCACTCCAACAGTGTTTTATTTTTAGGTCAATCCTTCCTGACATTACATAAATATAATAATACTTTAATTTTAATGTCTATATAATTTTGCAAGCAACATTTCCATAAAATTTATCATAGTCCATACATTAACATTAAAATACCTGAATTAAGTCAACACCTTTCAATTTATTCAGAAATTTTCAAATTGTTTCACATTTTGTCTTTTAAATATTTTTTAAATAACTGAGGGTTCTGGGGGGGTGGGGGGATGGGTTAGCCTGGTGATGGGTATTAAAGAGGGCATGTTCTGCATGGAGCACTGGGTGTTATGCACAAACAATGAATCATGGATCACTACATCAAAAACTAATGATGTAATGTATGGTGATTAACATAACATAATAAAAAAAATTACACACACACAAAAAAAAGATAGTTTGCAGTCCTCCATACATTCTGTCTGTTACACATCTCACACTGTTCTTCTGTCCAGATAAACTGTTTCCTTTCTTACTTTTTCTTTCTGCAATTTATAAATTCCCACCTTTCTTTAAGACCCAGCTGAAGTACCTCTCTTAATGAGGTGGCATTGCTTATAGCACCCCAGGGAGAGTTGATAACATGCAAGTCTGCACTACCCTTACCTTCTATATGCCTGATTTCTGCATTAGCACAGAGAATTGCATGTCTTTATAGTCTTGTGTCTGTCTCTCTGAATAAATTGTGTGATCATTACAAGCAAAACTGTACCTTGCTCATCTTTGCTTACTTGTCATCAAGCGTGGTGCTTAGCACATTTTAGGCATTTCAATGAATGCTTCACATGGAATGCATTGATTCATTGATTAATTAGTTAATTAATAATAGTGTTGGTCTGACTTTGACTATTTTATATACATGTGTCAATACTAAAGATTATTTATTTATTTATTTTAATTTTAAGATTTTATTTATTTATTTGACAGACAGAACACACAAGCAGGGGGAGCAGCAGAGGGAGGGAGAGAAGCAGGCTCCCCACTGAGCAGGGAGCCTGACGTGGGGCCCATTCCCAGATCCCGGGATCATGACCTGAGCCAAAGGCAGATGCTTAACTGACTGAGCCACCCAGGCACCCCACAGTGGCGACTTCTTATGAGAGCAGACTTTTTTTTTGGTGAGGTTGGAGGCTGTGGTGAAAGGATACTTACAGTACTGTTTGTAATGCTTTAATGTTTTCACAAGGAGCAGGTATCTACATATACCTTGGGTAAGGAACACATCAACTTGTTTTAATGTTCCAAACTTATCAAATACACGAGCACACACTCCTTGTATGGGAAACAAGGTGAATAGCATGACTGTACAAGGTGAATATAATTAAAAAAAAATGCAAGTTCGCTTTTGGAATCAGCAAGATCGGTAAGCAGTCTACTGCACTAGTCTGTGCAAGAGACAGGAGTGGGTGAACCAGAGCACTGGCAACAGAAAGGGAGGGAAGGATTTAAGATATTTGGCAGGTTGAAGATACAGCAGAAAGGAAAATTGATGGAATGAGGTCTTTAAAGAACTCTGAATGGATTGTTTCCAGGGTACAATGGAGCAATTAACCTTGAACTGCAAATGAAGATTTGGAGTGGCTTTTGAGGAAATGAACAAGGGAGTTGACCGGACATTTTGGGTAAAAACTGCTTAAATGCTAATCAATAGGAGCTAGTTAAATAATTTAGGGTAGATCCATAAGCTGCTGGGTTTTCATTTAAAGAATAAGATGGAATTCATTCACATTTCGAAAGATCTCTAAGGCAGAGTGATTAAAAAAAAAAAAAGCAAGTCAGAGAATACTATACTCCCAAATAGACAAATACACATGTATTTCTAAAAGTCTGGAGAGAAATCAGGTTACCCATAGAGTGGTTTCCCAGACAACAGAAAAGGAAATGATAAAAAAATATAAAACTAAAAATTAAAAAAAGAAAGAGGAATGGGACTTAGCTGGGAAAAGCAAACTTGCATTTTTTTTTTAAATACTAAAGATTTAAACAAAGACTGTGGAAAAGAATCAGAAAACAGACACATATGTGATGGATGGTTTAAAAGGAAAAACGAATTAAAAAAAGAAGGGAGGCTACTAAATGTGAAGAAGAGTGAAATGACTGGGTGATTATTATACAAAAGGAGTTAAGGCTAACTCTCCTCTAGATGAGCTCCTGTAAAATCAGAACCTGCTAGAGCTCTGGACAGGCAGGCTAGTGACATGGACTCTGGAATCATAGGAATATTGACGTAACACTCACTACTTCTGTGCTTGGATGAGAATACTATAAAATATCTACCTGGCAGAAATACTCCGTGATTGGGTAGACATGATGGATAAATACACATTAGTTCCCACCTTTGCTGAGCATCACAACTCCTAAACAGTGCTTCCCTGTACCTCCTCAGGGAGGTTAGCCAGGGCCAGTTGGAGAATGAGGCTAACAGCATAGGGTGGACAGCTTAGCCATGTGTAAAAGGATATTGACCTGGAAGTCAAAGCCCTCAGCCTTGCTCTGGGCCTTCTCAGCATTTGGTCATGCAAAATCACCTACCTTCTTTGAATCTGTTTCTTTAATCAGTACAGTGAAAACAGAATGCCAGGCTCTCCTAACTGTAGGTGGGAAAAAATGCTGTGTAAAAAGTCTACACTGATGGTAGATGTGTTTTTATAAAAAAAATGATTTTGTAATAAATATCCAATTTAACTTTAAAAAATGTGGTGACTATGTCATGTCTACAGAATATGTAGGTCAGAATTTTTTCACTAAATTTGGGGATTTTAACTTAATTTCTTAAAAAATTTTTATCGCATTAATTTTCTCTTCTCATTCTGGAACCCCAGTTATAGTTATACATCTTCATATTGTCCTACAGATCATTGAGGCTTTGTTCATTTTTTAAAATCTTTTTTTTTAAAGATTTTATTTTATTTATTTGACAGAGAGAGAGAGACAGCGAGAGAGGGAATACAAGCAGGGGGAGTGGTAGAGAGAGAAGCAGGCTTCCTCTGCAGAGCAGGGAGCCCGATGCGGGGCTCAATTCCAGGACCCTGGGATCATGACCTGAGCCGAAGGCAGTCGCTTATCGACTGAGCCACCCAGGCACCCCTTAAAATCTTTTTATCCCTCTCTTCTTAAGATTAGATAAATTTTATATGATGGTCTTCAGTTACACATGACCTTTTTTTTCTGCCATCTTCCATCTACTATTAAGCCCAGTTAGTGGATTTTTCAATTCAACTATTATACATTTCATTCTAGAGTTTACTTTTTAAAATACTTTACCTGCTGTGATTATCCATCTGTTCATTCATTAACATTATTTTTTCCTGTAAGTCCTTTAACATTGTTATAATAGCTGCTTTAAAACTCATGTCTGCTGATTCAACACCAGATTTGTCTTTTTTATTGACTATTTTTTCTTGATCATGGGTCACATTTTCCTGCTTCTAAGAATGCCTAATAATTTTTTATTGCATACTCAATATTGTGGATGATACATTACAAAGATTATGAAGTATATTATCCTTTTTTAAACCATGTTAAATGCTTTCTTATGACAGTTAATTTACTGGCGGTTCTCGTTGATCTTGTTATGGCTTGGTTTAAGCTTTATTTAGAGGGGGTCTAGAGTACTCCTTTAGTCTTAGACACAGCCTTTTCTGGTGTCTCAACTAAATATTCTGGTGTTAATGACATTTCTCCACTCTTCTGGACTGTAAATCTATTATCTTCCAGCATTATGTATTTCTAGTATCTCTATCTCCTCAATGCCCCTGTGGTGACTCTTTGACAGGACTTTCATAGCTTCAAGTTGTGCAACCATTACTACATATTATACTGTTTGGAAGCTGATTTTTCAAGTCATGCTTACTATGACACCTGGCATTTGTAATTGTGAGGTCATAAGCTCAAGAATAGTTACTAAATTTGTGTTGTGACTTTACTGGATGATTTATCAATTCTATTATGTATTTTCTATAAACATGCAAAACTAACACTGGTAGGGGCATTACAGGCTAGTTTATCTTGATCAAAAAGTACTTTGTTGGTTGAACGAACAAAGAATAAAGTAACAAGTACAGAAAAAACACCATGTAATATGAGAGACTTTGCAAGGATTTTGAAATTGGGGGAGGTCCCTCTTCTGAAAAACATTTTTCAGGGAAAACAACCTTTATATTCAGTCTTATATATTATCTGTTTTCACAAATCAAAATATTGAAAGTTAGGTATTACTCCTATCATAAAGAAAAATTGATAAAAAAATGTTGCACAATTCTAAAACCACTGGAACTTAGTGTTTTATTAAGAGGACTTTGGGGGTCAGACGAAAACTCATGAAAAGACTTTAAGCTTTAGTGTGTAGATTATAGCTGAAAAGAATGATCACTTTCTTGTTTGATGGTAAAGTTGCTATAGACAATCAGAACTTTTGTTATTGAGAGACAATTTTACTGATATTATGTCTTTAGTCCTCAAAAGTGTGTGAAAAGTTGTATCTCTTTACACTATTGTAATGAGACTTTTCAGGGTGGCAGATTCCTAGGATGTGACTAATTTTTAGGATGACATCATCCTTAGAGCATAATATCAGATGATGCAATTGATTTGTTCTTAATCTCTAACCCCAACTTATTTTAAGTGGCACACTTGGAATTCTACTGTCAGAAAGAAGAGTCTAACTTGACTACTTGAAACAATCTAAGCACAGTTTAAGGAGCCCTCAAATTAGATCAATTACATTTGAACTAAGTCTCTTTCACTGGAAGTATTTTTATGAATAGTTCTGTATTAATATTAATTAATACAAAATGGTGGGAAAGTTTTATTTTTGTATTTGAAACTCACCTAATGCTGTTCTTGCTGGTGTAGCATCTTTTTTGATCCAAAATGACACCCAGGATAAAACCACAGTCAGTATACAGGGAATGTATGTTTGAATAGTGAAGTATCCCATTCTTCTACTCAATTCAAAATATATGGTCATGACAACATAATCACCTGTAATAAAATATTGTCAAAAGTAAAACAACTTTCTTTGATTAAAAAATAATTCAGGGAAATAATTTTGTTAAATGTATGACTTGGATAAAAATATGCAACTACAATAAGATCAAACTGTGAAAAAAGGTCAAAATGCTGGTGTTCTTAAACTTAATTTTTATAAACTTTATTTTATCCATGGCTGTGCAAGACATTTTACTGGTCACTGGAAAAGACAAGCAAACATATTAATTGATAGAGGAGACAGACATGCACATCTATTCTGTGATAGACCATTACTCAATGAGCTATTATTGCTTAGGTCCATCTGTATGTTTCATGTTTAAAATCAAGGGTAACATAACAAAATCCATCAAGCAGATCCATAGTCATTTTGTTTTTTTAATAGTAACAAAGCTAAACATAAACTTTAATACATAAATTTTTGTAACAATTTTATATTTCTATTTTATAGCATGATTTTAGCTTATCAACCTTGTATTTTATGTTTTATTTAATATTTTTATGTTGATCTTAGATTCCTTTCATGGCTCCAGCAGTTAGGCTGTGCCAACCCAGGAAACAAACAGAAGAAATCATTTTATGACATTCTGCTTCCTCCTACTACAGCAAAGCCACACCATAAAAGAGCTGTTACTAGAGAGTCCATAAGATTCCCTGAGGGGTTAGGAGAGGGTGCACACTAAATACATTAGACATTTTATTCCAAAATCATCTCTATTTATGCCCTTTCTAGGCAACCTCCTGTTGAGAGCATGTCTGTCCCCTTCCTCCCACTTGACCTTCACTCTTCAACATGCTGGATTCAGCCTTTTGGCACTTGAAATTCACCATGTCCAGACCTGAGCATGTCCAGTCTCTCATGGTTCATCTCTCCCTCCGATTCCCCCCCTTCATTTTTCCCTTCCTTCTCCTAATGTCCTCCATGCTATTCCTTATGTTCCACAAATAAGTGAAACCATATGATAATTGACTTTCTCTGCTTGACTTATTTCACTTAGCATAATCTCCTCCAGTCCCATCCATGTGGATGTAAAAGTTGGGTACTCATCCTTTCTGATGGCTGAGTAATATTCCATTGTAGATATGGACCACATCTTCTTTATCCATTCATCTGTTGAAGGGCATTTCAGCTCTTTCCACAGTTTGGCTATTGCGGACATTTCTGCTATGAACATTGGGGTGCATATGGCCATTCTTGTCACTACATCTGTGTCTTTAGCATAAATACCCAGGAGTGCAATTGCTGAATCTCTTTTAAACATCATTGTTAATGGATGTCCACTATCACCACTGCTATTCAACATAGTATTAGAAGTCCTAACCATAGCAATCACACAACAACAAGAAATAAAAGGCATCCAAATCGGCAAAGAAGAAGTCAAATTCTCACTGTTCGCAGATGATATGATACTTTATGTGAAAACCCCAAAGACTCCACCCTAAAACTGCTAGAACTCATACAGGAATTCAGTCAAGTGGCAGGATATAAAATCAATGCACAGAAATCAGTGGCATTCCTATACACCAACAATAAGACAGAAGAAAGAGAAATTAAGGAGGTGATCCCATTTACAATTGCACTTAAAACTATAAGATACCTAGGAATAAATCTAATCAAAGAGGCAAAGGATCTATACTCAGAAAACTATAAAATACTCACGAAAGAAATTGAGGAAGACACAAAGAAATGGAAAAACGTTCATGCTCATGGATTGGAAGAACAAATATTGTGAAGATGTCAATGCTACCTAGAGCAATCTACACGTTCAATGCAATTCCCAGCAAAATACCATCCACTTTTTTCAAAGATATGGAACAAATAATCCTAAAATTTGTATGGAACCAGAAAAGACCCCAGAGGAATGTTGAAAAAGAAAAGCAAAGCTGGCGGCATCACCATTCCGGACTTCCAGCTCTACTACAAAGCTGTCATCATCAAGACAGCATGATACTGGCACAAAAACAGACACATAGATCAGTGGAACAGAATCGAGAGCCTAGAAATGGACCCTCAACTATATGGTCAACTAATCTTCAACAAAGCAGGAAAGAATGTCCAATGGAAAAAAGACAGTCTCTTCAACAAATGGTGTTGGGAAAATTGGACACCCACATGCAGAAGAATGAAACTGGACCATTTCCTTACACCACACACAAAAATAGACTCCAAATGGTTGAAAGACCTCAATGTGAGACAAGAGTCCATCCAAATCCTGAAGGACAACACAGGCAGCAACCTCTTCGACCTCAGCCGCAGCAACTTCTTCCTAGAAACATCGCCAAATGCAAGGGAAGCAAGGGCAAAAATGAACTATTGGGACCTCATCAAGATAAAAAGCTTTTGCACAGCAAAAGAAACAGTCAACAAAACCAAAGACAACCAATAGAATGGTAGAAGATATTTGCAAATGACATATCAGATAAAGGGCTAGTATCCAAAATCTATAAAGAACTTATGAAACTCAACACCCAAAGAACAAAGAATCCAATCAAGAAATGGGCAGAAGACATGAACAGACATTTTTCCAAAGAAGACATCCAAATGGCCAACAGACACATGAAAAAGTGCTCAACATCGTTCGGCATCAGGGAAATCCAAATCAAAACCTTAATGAGATATCACCTCACACCAGTCAGAATGGCCAAAATTAACAAGCCAGGAAACGACAGATGTTGGCGGGGATGCAGAGAAAGGGGAACCCTCCTACACTGTTGGTGGGAATGCAAGCTGGTGCAGGCACTCTGGAAAACAGTATGGAGGTTCCTCAAAAAGTTGAAAATAGAGCTACCATATGATTCATCAATTGCACTACTGGGTATTTACCCCAAAGATACAAATGTAGTGATCCGAGGGGGTACGTGCCCCCCGATGTTTATAGCAGCAATGTCCACAATAGCCAAACTGTGGAAAGGGCCAAGATGTCCATCAACAGATGAATGGATAAAGAAGATGTGGTATATATATACAATGGAATATTATGTACCATCAAAAGGAATGAAATCTTGCCATTTGCAATGACGTGGATGGAACTGGAGGGTATTATGCTGAGCGAAATAAGTCAATCAGAGAAAGACATGTATCATATGACCTCATTGATATGAGGAATTCTTAATCTCAGTAAACAAACTGAGGGCTGCTGGAGTGGTGGGGGGTTGGAGGGATGGTGTGGCTTGGTGAAAGACATTGGGGAGGGTATGTGCTATGGTGAGTGCTGTGAATTATGTAAGACTGTTGAATCACAGACCTGTACCTCTGAAGCAAATAATACATTATATGTTAAAAAAAAAAAAAAGAAGAAGAAGATAGCAGGAGGGGAAGGATGAAGGGGGGGGAAATGGTGGGGGAGACGAACCATGAGAGACTGTGGACTCTGAAAAACAAACTGAGGGTTCTAGAGGGGTGGGGGGTGAGAGGATGGGTTAGCCTGGTGATGGGTATTAAAGAGGGTACGTTCTGCATGGAGTACTGGGTGTTATATGCAAACAATGAATCATGGAACACTACATCAAAAACTAATGATGTAATGTATGGTGATTAACATAACATAATAATAAAAAAAGTTCATAAACATCATTGTTATTTCTCCCAACTTGCTCTCCTTCTTATGGCCATGTCTTCTAACCCCCTCACAGAGGTATTTTCCCTTGGTCTCCTTTCAAAATATCCTAAGTTAATACCCTTCAAAAGCCAGCCAAGGCCTGGTAATTAGCAAGCAATGTTCAGTACAAAAAAAAAAAAGTTTGCCCTGGGAAGGCTTGTCTTTTCTTTTATGACATCTGTTCATGAAATTAAATTCTTCATTTTAAGGAATTAAATCTATCAACCTTTTATGTTATTGTTATTGCTCTTGAGAATCCGTTTCCTATCCTAAAATCATAAAGATATTGTGTTGTTTTTGTCTATAAGTTTTGTTTTTATTTTTAGATGTAGTTGATTCTTCTTCAAATTAAATTTCTTAAATTTCATGATCAGTTGTCACTGCAACATTCATTGTCACCCTCAGTCATCCACAATGCCATCTCACATGTCCATATAAGTATGGATATGTTTTAGTCATGTATCCATATATGTATGGATCTATTTCTACATGTCGATTCCTGCACAATCACCACATTATCTTAATTGTTAAAACTGGGAGACACACCCTAAAATGACCCCAAATTAATCACACACTGCTGGTACAATTCTCTCATCTTGAGTGTAAGAAGAACCTGTGATTTTGTTTTAAACAATAGAATGTAACCTGTCACTTCCTTGATCAGGTTACTTTACAGAGCAAAGGTGAATAGATTTTGAGATCTCTTGATTTCAAGCTAATCCAAAGAGAAATTATCATGGGTGGACCTAAGGATTAGGACTTTCATGAAGAGAGATTCTCCTTCTGGTCTTGAAGAAGTGAGCCACCATTAGCTCTACAGCTACAAATAATAAACTCTGTGAACCACCTAATGAGTTTAGAAGTAGATTCTTCCTTAGTCAAGCCTCCAGATAAGAACGAAGCTCAGCCAATGCAGACTTATGAGAGCCTAAACAGAGGACTGAGCTAAGCCAAATCCATGCTTTTTACTCACAGAAACTGTGGAATTATAAATGTTTTATTTTAAGTCACTACATTTGTGGTAATCTGTTATACAGAAATGAAAAATTAAGGGAGAGTGACATCAACAAGATGGCCAAATAAGATGTCCCTCAAACATATTCCCCCTCAATAACACTAATTTGGCATCCATCCATCTTTGTGCCTTTGTGGGAGCTGTGGGATCCAAGTAGGAGACTATGAAATCCTGGTGTTATTCAAGAATGAAGACAGCCATTTTGAGAAAACAGACTTTTACTGAGGCAACTGACTTATTGAACCTAAATACAGCTCTGTTCACCTGAGGACTCATCTACAGCTTCACTTGTAATTGGTTCTGTTGCTAGCACCATATGCCAAGGGACCCATGAAAAGTCACAACTACTGTGTGTGGGGTAATAGGCATATAGAACTCAGTCCCAGCTGTGGACCATAAAATGGCTCATGAACCAGCTCTAGCCCTGTTGGTCACTATCTGGGAGTCTCTGAAGAACAATGACTTAGACATTCACCCACAGATGAGAGAGCCTTTGTGGAAATCCAGAAGTCAATGGAGATATTAAAGCACACTGCTGGAGCAAAAAAATCTGAGACTGGACACATTGAAGAGGAATAGTTTGACTTTAGCCATATCACCCATCCCCCAAAGCAGCACAGCTCAGTGACAAGAGAGATCTTCTTGGTCTGTGATTTCTCCCACAGGAGAAAGTGAGAAAGTGTGACTTAGTGCCTGGCTTCCCCAGCTGTGTGGGATGCTGCTAATGAGGCCCATTTCTCTCTCCTCTCACACAGAGTGCTGAGTCCCGAGCTGCATGCATGGAGAGTGGTGAGCACTGAGAGAATAACAGCTAGGGCTTGGAATGGAATATAATAAAGGGACACAGATCCTACTAAGTCTCATGGATTCTATCAAGTTGCTGGGGAAACCTCACCTATGGACCTCCCTAACTGGACCACAGGCACCTCTAGTGCTCTGTGTATCACTCCCTCCCCCAACAGTGGCTAGCTCCCTGTGTACATTCTCAGTAGTGGTGAGAGCAAGCTTTAGCAAATGGCTAGTGAGCACATACAGAAAGCTTGCCCAAATCCGTAGGCCTGAGAGAAACTACAAACTTGAGCACTCAGCAAAGCACTAAGGAAAGCAAAAGAGAGGCTGTCAGCACCCGCTATGGCTTTTCCCAATTGAGAGAAGGTATACAAGTTTAAATATTATGTCAGGAGGAAGAAAAGATGGCAAAGGAGTAGGGGACCCTATTTCAATTGGTCCCTGGAATTGAGCTGGTTATCTACCAGACCACTCTGAGCACCCATGAAATCAGCCTGAGGTATAAGAAGATCTGGATCTCTACAAACAGAATATCCCAGGCGGTTGGTTTTGAGATACAAAATGGGGAGCCGTGATTCCGCGGGCAGATATAGGAGGATAAATGGCAGCGGGAGGGAGCCTGGCCGTGGGGATCCTACAACACCAGTGAGCGACAGCCTCGCACGCTGAGGACAGGGCACAGACTCTCAGACTGGTAGCGGTGGGGAAGGACTTTAGGGCAGCCCCTGGGGAAGAAACCCAGAGCAGCAAGGTCGCGTGTGCGAACTGGGAGTGGCTGGAGGTTTTAGAAGCACAAAGGGCAGAGACGTGCCATGACCTGGAGGCAGGACTGGGAGTGCTGCGGAAGGGTGCACAACCCAGGACGCTGCAGTTTATAGTAGCACAGACAGAAACAGAGACAGTGTGGCCTGGAGAGCTCACTGAAGAACAGACTGCGATCTCTCTGCTCTGAGGCAGAGGGTTGCAAATGGTCTCTTCTGCTCTGACTCTCGGAAGAGACACGGAAAGCCGCCAGGGAAAGCCGCCAGAGAACAAAAGCCCCCCCAAACTGATTCTCACTGAGCCCATCCCCTGCCACAGGGGGCAGGGCAACTCTGCCCAAACAGGGTTGCCTGAGTAACAGCACGGCAGGTCCCTCCCCCAGAAACCAGGCTGGGAAAACAAGAGGACAGCAACCCTAAGGTCCCTAGAAAACAGGTGCATCTTGCTTGGGTTCTGGTCAATAATTTGGACTCTATACATTCCCTCAACCACCCATCAACAGAATGACTAGGAGAAGGAACCCCCAAAATAGAAAAGACTCAGAGATTATGACTTATGCCGCAGATTTACAAATGGATGCAGATATAATCAAGATGTTGGAGATGGAATTCAGGTTAGCAATTGTGAACACAATAGCTAGAATGGAGAAATCAATTAATGGCAACACAGAGTCTCTAAGGGCAGAAATGAAAGCTGAACTGTCAGAACTTAAAAATGCTATCAATGAGATCCAATCCAATCTAGATAATCTAACAGCTAGGGTAAGTGAGGCAGAAGAACGAATAAGCGACCTTGAAGACAATTTAATAGATAAAAAAGGAAAAGAGGAGACCAGGGAAAAACAACTCAGAATCCATGAAAATAGAATCAGAGAAATAAGTGATACGATGAAGTGTTCCAATGTCAGAATTATTGGAATCCCAGAGGGAGTGGAGAGAGAGAGAGGGCTAGAAGATGTATTTGAGCAAATCGTAGCTGAGAACTTCCCTAATCTGGGGAATGAAACAAACATTCGTGTCTTAGAGGCAGAGAGGACCCCTCCCAAGATCAAGGGAAACAGGCCAACACCCCGGCATGTAATAGTAAAACTCACAAAACTTAGAATCAAGGAAACCATCTTAAGGGCAGTTAGGGGGAAGAGATTCCTTATGTACGGAGGGAGGAACATCAGAATAATGTCAGACCTATCCACAGAGACCTGGCAAACCAGAAAAGCCTGGCAAGACATATTCAGGGTGCTAAACGAGAAGAACATGCAGCCAAGAATACTTTATCCGGCAAGGCTTTCATTTAGAATGGATGGAGAGATGCAGAGCTTCCAAGACTGGCAGAAACTGAAAGAATATGTGACCACTAAGCCGGCCCTGCAAGAAATATTAAGGGGTGGTTTATAAAAGGAGAAAGACTCCAAGAGTGCTATACAATAGAAATTTACAGGGACAATCTATAAAAACAACATCTTCACAGGGAACATGATGACAATTAATTCATATCTTTCAATAATCACTCTCAACATGAATGGCCTAAATGCTCCCATAAAAAGGCACAGGGTTGTAGATTGAATAAAAAGACAGGACCCATCCATACGCTGTCTACAAGAGACTCATTTTGAACCTAAAGATACATCCAGACTGAAAGTGAAGGGATGGAGATCCAACTTCCATGCCAGTGGACCTAAAAAGAAAGCTGGGTAGCAATTCTTATATCAGACAAAGTAGATTTTAAACTGAAGTATAGTTAGAGACACAGAAGGACACTATATCATTCTTAAAGGGTCTATCCAACAAGAAGATTTAACAATTATAAATATCTATGCCCCCAACATGAGAGCAGCCATCTACGTAAGCCAACTGAACCAAAATAAAGAGTCATATTGATAACAATAAGTTAATTGTAGGAAACCTCAATACTCCACTCTCAGCAATGGACAGATCATCTAAGCAGAAAATTAACGAGGAAACAAGAGCTTTGAATGACACACTGGAACAGATGGACCTCATAGATATATACAGAACATTGCACCCTAAAACAACAGAATACTCATTCTTCTCGAGCACACATGGAACTTTTCCCAGAATAGACCACATACTGGGTCACAAATCAGGTCTCAACCGATACCAAAAGATTGAGATTATTTCCTGCATATTCTCAGACCACAGTGCTTTAAAACTGGAACTCAATCACAAGAAAAAATTTGGCAGAAATTCAAACACTTGGAAGCTAAAGACCACTCTGCTCAAGAATGTTTGGGTCAACCAGGAAATCAAAGAAGAACTTAAACAATTCATGGAAATCAATGAGAACGAAACACATTGGTCCAAAACCTATGGGATACTGCAAAGGTGGTCCTAAGGGGGAAATACATAACCATCCAAGCCTCACTCAAAAAAATAGAAAAATCCCGGATTCACCAACTAATTCTACACCTTAAAGAACTAGAGAAAAAGCAACAAACGATACCTAAGCCACGCATTAGAAGTGAAATAATTAAAATTAGAGCAGAGATCAATGAATTGGAAACCAGAAACACAGTAGATCAGATCAATGAAACTAGAAGTTGGTTCTTTGAAAGAATTAAGAAGATCGATAAACCACTGGCCAGACTTATCCAAAAGAAAAGAGAAAGGACCCAAATTAATAAAATTATGAATGAAAGGGGAGAGATCACAACTAACACCAAGGAAATAGAAACAATTATTAGAAATTATTATCAACAACTATATGCCAATAAACTGAGCAATCTGGATGAAATGGAGGCCTTCCTGGAAACCTATAAGCTGCCAAGACTGAAACAGGAAGAAATTGACAACCTGAAGAGGCCAATAACCAGTAATGAGATTGAAGCAGTGATCAAAAACCTCCCAAAAAACAAGAGTCCAGGGCCTGAAGGATTCCCTGGGGAATTCTACCAAACATTCAAAGAAGAAAGAATACCTATTCTCCTGAAGATGTTTCAAAATAGAAACAGAAGGAAAACTTCCAGACTCATTCTATGAGGCCAGCATTACCTTAATCCCCAAACGAGGCAAAGACCCCATCAAAAAGGAGAATTTCAGACTGATATCCCTGATGAATATGGATTCCAAAATCCTCAACAAAATCCTAGCTAATAGGATCCAACAATACATTAAAAGGATCATCCACCACGAGCAAGGGGGATTTATCCCCGGGATGCAAGCGTGATTCAACATTTGCAAATCAATCAATGTGATAGAAAACATTAATAAGAGGAGGGAGAAGAACCATATGGTCCTCTCAGTTGATGCAGAAAAAGCATTAGACAAAATACAACATCCTTTCCTGATTAAAACTCTTCAGAATACAGGGATAGAGGGAACATTCCTCAAGTTCATAAAATCCGTCTATGAAAAACCCACAACGAATATCATCCTCAATAGGGAAAAGCTGAGAGCCTTTCCCTTAAGATCAGGAACACGTCAAGGATGCCCACTCTCGCCACTATTGTTCAACATAGTACTAGAAGTCCTAGCAACAACAATCAGACAACAAAAAGAAATAAAAGGTATTCAAATTGGCAAAGAAGAAGTCAACCTCTCTCTTTTCGCAGATGACATGATACTTTATGTGGAAAACCCAAAAGACTCCACCCCCAAGTTACTAGAAGTCATACAGCAATTCAGTAATGTGGCAGGATACAAAATCAATGCACAGAAATCAGTTGCTTTCTTATACACTAAAAATGCAACTGTAGAAAGAGAAATTAGAGAAACAATTCCATTTACAATAGCACCAAAAACGATAAGATACCTCGGAATAAACCTAACCAAAGAGGTAAAGGGTCTATACTCTAGGAACTACAGAACACTCATGAAAGAAATTGAAGAAGACACAAAAAGATGGAAAAATGTTCGATGCTCATGGATCGGAAGAATAAACATTGTTAAAATGTCTATGCTACCCAGAACAATCTATACCTTCAATGCCATCCCGATCAAAATTCCAATGACATTTTTCAGAGTGCTGGAACAAACAATCCTACAATTTGTATGGAATCAGAAAAGACCCCGAATCGCCAAGGAAATGTTGAAAAAGAAAAACAAAGCTGGGGGCATCACGTTGCTCGATTTCAAGCTATATTACAAAGCCGTCATCACCAAGACAGCATAGTACTAGCACAAAAACAGACATATAGACCAATGGAACAGAATAGAGAACCCAGATATGGACCCTCAACTCTATGGTCAAATAATCTTTCACAAAGCAGGAAAAAACATGCAATGGAAAAAAGACAGTCTCTTCAATAAATGGTGCTGGGAAAATTGGACAGCCCCCTGCAGAAGAATGAAACTCAACCATTCTCTAACAACATTCACAAAGATAAACTCAAAGTGGATGAAAGACATCAATGTGAGACAGGAATCCATCAAAATCCTAGAGGAGAACATAAGCAGTAACCTCTTTGACATCGCCCACAGCAACTTCTTTCAAGATACATCTCTAAAAGCTAGTGAAACAAAAGCAAAAATGATCCTTTGGGACTTCATCAAGATGAAAAGCTTCTGCACAGCAAAGGAAACAGTCAACCAAACAAAGAGGCAACCCACAGAATGGGAGAAGATATTTGCAAATGACACTACAGATAAAGGGCTAGTATCCAAGATCTATAAAGAACTTCTCAAACTCAACACCCAAAAAACAAATAATCAAGTCAAAAAATGGGCAGAAGATATGAAAAGACACTCCTCTGAAGAAGACATACAAATGGCTAACAGACACATGAAAAAATGTTCATCATCATTAGCCATCAGGGAAATTCAAATCAAAACCACATTGAAATACCACCTTACACCAGTTAGAATGGCAAAAATGGACAGGGCAAGAAACAACAAATGTTGGAGAGGTTGTGGAGAAAAGGGAACCCTCTTCCACTGTTGGTGGGAACGCAAGTTGGTATAGTCACTTTGGAACACAGTGTGGAGGTTCCTCAAAAAATTAAAAATAGAGCTACCCTATGACCCAGCAATTGCACTCCTGGGTATTTAACCCAAAGACACAGATGTAGTGGAACGAAGGGCCATATGCACCCCAATGTTCATAGCAGCAATGTCCGCAATAGCCAAACTATGGAAAGAGCCGAGATGCCCTTCAACAGACGAATGGATAAAGAAGATGTGGTCCATATCTACAATGGAATATTACTCAGCCATCAGAAAGGATGAATACCCAACTTTTACATCCATATGAATGGGACTGGAGGAGATTATGCTAAGTGAAATAAGTCAAGCAGAGAAAGTCAATTATCATTTGGTTTTGCTTATTTGTGGAACATAAGAATTAGCATCGAGGGCATTAGGAGAAGGAACGGAAAAATGAAGATGGGGGAAATCAGAGGGAGAGATGAACCATGAGAGACTATGGACTCTGAGAAACAAACAGGGTTTTAGAGGAGAGAGGGGTGGGGGGATTGTTTAGCCTGGTGATGGGTATTAAGGAGGGCACGTACTGCATGGAGCACTGGGTGTTATATGAAGACAATGGATCATGGATCACCACATCAAAAACTAATGATGTATTGTGTGGTGACTAACATAACATAATAAAATTTAAAAAAAATAATAAATATTATGTCACAAGAGGGAGCACACGCACTCATGGAAAAAGTATGAGAAAGACTCACAATCCTTAGCAGGGTTAATGGAAGGTATTTGTCTCCCAAAGTCAGTATGTAAAGACTGGAGGAAGTGACTGCTACTTCAAATGCAAAGAAAGCAATGCAAGACTTAAAGGAATATAAAAAATTAAGGAAACATGACCCCAACAAAGATCATGATAATTTTCCAATAACCAACCCCAAACATGGAGATCTGTTATTTACCCAATAAAGAATTTAAAATAGCTGTTTTAAGGAAGCTCATTGAACTACAAAAAAACAGAAAGACAATTTAATACAATCAGGAAAACAAGACACACAAAAAATGAGAAGTTTGACAAAGAGATAGAAATCACACACACACAACACACACACACACACACACACACACACACACACACACACACACACACGAGAACCAAACAGAAATTCTGGAGCTGAAGGATACAATTAATGAGGTGGGAAAAAAATGCAATAGAAAGCATCCACAGCAGACTTGATAAATCAGACGAAAGAATCTGTAAAATAGGAGAACAGGACCTTTGAAATTATTCAGTCAAAAAAGAATAAAAGAAGAAGAATAAAAAAGAGGAAAGAAAATCTATGTGATCTATAGAATATCATTAATAGAAACAATTTGCCAATTACTGGAGTCCCAGAAGGAAAAGAGACTCAGATGTGGATAAAAAATTTAATTAAATACATAATGGCTAACTGAGACTTCCCAAATCTGGGGAAAGATTTGGACATCCAAGATCATGAAGCGGATAGGTAACCCCAACATTTAATTCTAAAACAATTTCTCCAAAATACATTGTAATAAAACTGACTAAAATGAAAGAGACAGAACATTAATAGAAGAAAAAGAAAAGAAAATAGTTCTCATAGAAGGGAACCCCAATGAGTCTATCAGCATAATTCTCAGCAGAAACCTTGCAGGCCAAGAGAGAGTGGAGTGGTATGTCCAAAGTGCTGAAGGAAAAAAAAAATCTGCCAACCAAGAACTTTACCTTGCAAGTTGTCCTACAGAAATAAAGGCAAGATAAAGACTTTCCCAAACAAACAAAAGCTGAGGGAGCTCATCACCACTAGACTTGCCTTAAAAGAATGCTGAAAGGATTTCAAGTTGAAACAAAAGGAGGCTAATTAGTAACATAAAAACATGAAAATATACAACACACTGGTAAAGGTAAGTATATGGTCAAATTCAGAATATTCCAATACTGTAATATGGTGGAGTGTTAACCACTTTAGTATAAAGGTTAAAAGAAAGAAGTATTAATAATAATTATAGTTACAATAATTTGTTAATGGGTACAAAAAAAAGAGGCAAATTCTGATATCAAAAATGTAAAAAAATTAAAGGAGGAGGAATAAAAGAATAACATTTTTAATGCAATAGAAGTTAGCGTAAAATAGATTGTTAGAGCTGTAAGATATTTTATTTAATCTTCATGTAACTGTAAGACAAAAAGTTACTATCCTACAGAAATAAAGGCTACTATAGATATACAAAAGATAAAAAGAAGGGAATAAAAGGATACTACAATGGAAAGTCATCAATTTACAAAGGAAGACAGCAAGAGAGAAAGAAAGGAATAAGGGGATTATAAAACAGCCAGAAAACAATGAATAGGATGGCATTAGTAAGTACATACTTATCAATAATTACTTTAAATGTAAATAGAATAAATTCTCCAATTAAAAACATATAGTGGCTGAATAGATTAAAAAGTAGATCTAACTATATGCTGCCTATAGGAGACTTCAGCTTTAAAGACATACATAAGCTCAAAGTGAAGGATGGAAAGAGAAATTCCATGCAAGTGGAAACAAAAAGATAGCAAGGTTAGATATACTTATGTCAGACAAAAAAGACTTCAAGTCAAAAGTTGTAATGAGAGACAAAGAAGCTCATTATGTAATGTTAAAGGAGTAGATTTATCAACAGGATATACTAATTGTAAATATAAGTGCACCCAACATTGGAGCATCTAAATATATTAAGCAATAACTAACAATTCTGAAGAGAGAAATAGACAATAGTACAAATATAGTAGGGGGCTTCAATACCCCACTTGCCACAATGGGGAGATCATTCAGATGGAGAATCAATAAGGAAATGTTCGACTTGAACTATACCTAAGACCAAATGGACCTAACAGAACATTCCATCCAACAGCAGCAAGCATACACATTCTTCTGAAGTGCACAGGGAACATTTTCCAGAATAGATCATGTTAGGTCACAAAAAAAGTCTTACCAAATTCAAGAAGATTAAAATCATACCAATTCTTTTTCTAGTCTATGGCCGTACCACCCTGAATGTGCCCGATCTCGTCTGATCTTGGAAGCTAAGCAGGGTCGGGCCTGGTTAGTACTTGGATGGGAGACCAATTCTTTTTCTAACCACAATGGTATGAACCTGCAAATCAGCAACAGGAAAAAAAATGGGAAAATTTGTAAACATGTGGAAATTTAGCCCCACACTCCTGAATAACCAGTGGGTCAAAGAAGAGATCCAAGAGAAATAAAAGCAATTCTTGAAACAAATAAAAATGAAAACATAACATACCAAAACCCATGGGATGTAGCAAACCCAATTCTAAGAGGGAACTTGATAGTGACAAATACCAACTTTAAGAAAAAAGAAAGACCTCGAATAAACAAACTTACTTTTACATCTCAAGGAACTAAAAAAAGAAGATCAAATTAAGCCCAGAGTTAGTAGGAGGAAGAAAAAAACAAAGATCAGTCCAGATATAAATGATAGGTCCATACCATCCACTGGATCCTCACCCTAAGCATAAGCATGGTTTAGTCCCTCTGTAGTCCTGAATGCCAAGTCTCAGCAAAGATGGGATTTGGGACACAACACTCGCCTTTGATGAATCAGCCAAGAATACAGGAGGAAACCATGCCAGGTGCAACCACTGGGATCCCATTGGAGAGCATGATTCTAGGTAAAACTTGACCCTCAGCCCCATCATGTGCTTAATTCCTGAACCTGAACATGAACCCTGAGCCTCACCCTAATGCTCACCCTCAACCAGCCCTCAGGGAGTTCTGGATGGTGCCATTGGATAGGCCCCTACTGACTCCTGGTCCATAACCCCAACCCTAGCCCTGGCTGTGGCACTGAGAGGGCCCAAACCCTAGTTCTGAGGGCACAATGGATTTGGGACACCTGGCCATGCCAGATGAATAGGGCAGGAACACAGAAGGAAACCAGGCCACTTGCAACCCCCAGGGAGTTGCTGGAGAGCATGATTCTAGTGAAAAACCTAAACCTCAGCAACATTATGAGGAACCCTCTGAGGCCAAACCAGAAGGTGGAGCCTCACCTTAATGCTAGTCCTCAACTCAGCCCTCGGGGCAGGTCTCTGCACTGCCATCGGATAGATGCCTACTACCTCCTGGATCCTCACTCTAACCATAGGCATGGCTTTGGCCTTACCTGGACCTGAATGCTAGGTCTGAGGAGAGATGGGATTTGGGACACAAGATTGGCACAGGACAAATCAGACAAGAATTCAGAAGGAAGCCGTGCTATGTGCAACCACAAGGATTCCAATGGATAGCATGATTCTAATGAGAAATTCACCCCCATCATATGGAACCCTAACCCTGAGCCTCACCCTAAAGCTCTTCCTCAATTCAGCCCTCAGGCCTGGTCTCCTGCTATCAGATAGGCCCCTACCATCTCCTGTACCATAACCCTAACCCTAGTCCTGGGTGTGGCCCTGACCTGGTCTGAAACCTAGGTCTGAGGGCATAATGGATTTGGGACACCTGCTCCATGCCAGACTAATCAGGCAGGAACACAGAAGGAAACCGTACCATTTGTAATCCCTGGTAAGTTGCTAGAGAGCATGATTCTAGCAAAAAGCCTAAACTTCAGCAACACTATGAGCATCCCCCTGAGGCTAAAGTGGAAGTCAGAGACTCACCCTACTTCTACCTCTCAACTCAGCCCTCAGGTTAGGTCTCCATACTGCCATCAGATAGGTCCCTACCATCTCCCAGGACCTCATCCTAACCCTAGACAAGGCTCTGGCCCTACCTGGCCCCAAATGCTAAGTTTGGGGAAAGACGGGTTTGGGACAGAAGACTGGTGCAGGACAAATCAGCCAAGAATACAGAAGGAAACCATGCCAGGTACAACCACCAGAATGCCATTAGAGAGTATGATTCTAGTGAAAACCTGATCCTCAGCCCCATCATGTACCTAGTCTCTGAAACCGAACATGAACCCTGAGCTTCACCCTAATGCTCCCCCTCAACTCAGCCCTTAGGGCAGGTCTGCACAGTGCCATTGGATAGACCCCTCTGACTCCCAGAACATAACTCTAACCCTAGCCCTGGCTGTGACCCTGACTTGGTCTGAACCTTATGTCTGAGGGCACAGTGAATTTGGGATACCTGGTTGATGCCAGACTAATCAGGCAGGAACACAGAAAGAAACCATACCACTTGCAACCCCCAGGATGTTATTGGAAAGCATGATTCTAACGAAAAACCTAAACCTCAGCAACACTATGAACATCTCCAATAAGGCCACACCAGAAGACTGAACCTCACCCTAAGGTTAGCTCTCAAGTCGGCCCTCAGGGCAGGTCTGTGCACTGCCATCAGACCCTAAATAGCCAAAGCAATCCTGAGGAAGAAGAACAAAAGTGGAGGCATCACACTTTCTGATTTCAAATTATATTACAAAGCTATAGTAATCAAAACAGTATAGTACTGGCATTAAAATAGTCAAATGGAACAGAATGAGAGCCCAGAAATAAACATCAATAAACATCCACATATATGGTCAACTAATATTTGACCACGAGGTTAAAAATATTCAATAAGGGAAATAATCTCTTCAATAAATTGGAAAACTGGATAATCACATGCAAAATAATAAAACTGATTCCCTATCTTATACCATTCACAAAAATTAACTCAAAGTTGTTCAAAAACTTCAATGTCAGTCCCTTAGAATATAAAACTCCTGGAAGAAAACATAGGGGAAAAATTCCTTAACGTTGGTCTTGGCAAAAATTTTTTTGGCTATGATACCAAAAGCACAAACAACAAAAGGAAAATTAAATGAGACTATATCAAACTAAAAAACTTCTGCATAGTAAAAGAAATAATCAACAAAATCTAAAGACAACCAATGGAATGGAAGAAAATAGGTGCAAACCCTATATCTTATAACAGGCTAATATCCAAAATATATAAGGAACTCAACAGAGAATAAATCTGACTAAAAATGGGCTGAGAACCAAATAGACATTTTTTTCAGAGAAGACATACAAATGGCCTATGAATACATGAAAAGATGTTCAGCATCCATAATATCAGGGAAATGCAAATCAAAATCATAATAAGATATCACCCTATACTTCTTAGAACAGCTAATATCAACATGACAAGAAATAACAAGTACTGAAGAGGATGTGGAAGAAAGAGAACTCTTAGCACTTTTGGTGGGAATATAAATCGGTGAAGCCACTATGGAAAACAGTATGGAGGATCCTCAAAAAATTAAAAATAGAAATACCATATAATCTAGCAACCTCACTTCTGGGTATATCTCTAAAGGTATCTCAAAGAGATATGTTCATTGCAGCATTATTTATGACAGCCAAGGTATGGAAACTGCCTAAGTGTTCATGTACAGATAAATGGATAAAAGAAGTGATATATATATATCATATCATTTACATATAAAAATTGAATATTTTCCAACCACGAGAAAGAAGGAAATTCTGCCATTTGCAACAAACAACATGGATGGACCTTGAGGGCATGATCTGAGTGAAATAAGTCAGACACAGAAGAAAAATACTTTATGATCTCATTTATAAGTAGGCTATAAAAATGCCAAACTCATAGAAACAGAGAGTAGAATTGTGGTTGCCAGGGGCAGGGATGGGGAGGATGGGGGAAATGGGAAGATGTTGGTCAAAAACTAAATACTTCCAGTTATAGGAATAATATGTTCTAGGGATCTAATATTCAACGTAGTCACTATAGTTATCCTACTGTATTATATACTTGAAAGTTGCTAAGAGAGTAAATCTGTAATGTTCTTACCACAAAAAAGGTAATTATGTAAGGTGACAGAGGTGTTCATTAATCCTATTGTGGTAATCATTTTGCAATATATACATGTATCAAATCAACATGTTGTACACCTTAAATGTACAGCAATGTTATATGTTAATATTTCAATAAAACTGGAAAAAAAGAGAGATGGAGAAATAATACAATAACATTGATTACTAGTAGAAAAATCCTCAACCTTAGTATTCTTCTCCAAGCATACCAAGGCTAGTTGTGGGTCTTTGTGTTTCTATATAAATTGTACAGTTTGAAAAGTTCCTTGGGGCACCTAGGTGGCTCAGTAGGTTCGCGTCTGCCTTTGGCCCATGTCGTGATCTCAGGGTTCTAGGATCATGCCCCCGTGGTGGGCTCCCTGCTCAGTGGGGAGTTTGCTTCTCCCACTCCCTCTGCCTTTCCCTCGACTTGTGCTCTCTCTCTCACTTACTCTCTCTCAAATAAATAAATAAAATCTTTTAAAAAAAGAAAAATTCTTTAATAAACACTTTGGGTATTTTTATTGGAGTATATCAATAAATTAATGTATCTTCATTTATTTATAGTTCAATGTGATTACCTGGAGGTAGAGCTCTTAGCAAAACGAAATTTTAGCCCTCATAAAGTATTACTTATTTCAATTTGAATATCCTTCAATAAGATATTGAGTTTTTCCCATACAGTCTTGGCATGTCTTGTGTTAAATTTAATTATTGATGGATATATATTCTGTTGTTATGGACAATGACATATTTAAATATGAATTATATCTCTACTTAAATTACATTTTATAACTCTATATTTCTGGCATACAGAAATGAAATTTAATATGGATCTTATATCCAACTACCTTTAAAATCTTATTAATTTGAATAATAATTTCTATGGATTCTGTCTTTTGGGTTTTCTATGTAGAATATCTTAACTTTAAACTTTCGAGTACCCCTAGTCATATATTGATAGAACAGAAGGAGTCATCTTGAGCATACTTCTGTTGTTTTAATTTTTTTCTTTCTTTCTCTCTCATTATAACTTTTAAAAAATTTTTTATGTTAATTCCATGTAGTTAACATACAGTGTTATATTATTTTCAGGTTACAATATAGTGATTCAATAGTTCCATTTATTACTCAGTGCTCATCAAGATAAGTGTACTCTTAATCCTTTCACCTCTTTCATCCATTTCCTCACCCTGCTCCCCTCTGGTAACCATCAGTTTGTTCTCTATAGTTAAGAGTCTGTTTCCTGTTGTGACCCCCTTTTTCTTCTCCTTTGTTCTTTGATTTGTTTCTTAAATTCCACATATGAGTGAAATGACATGCTATTAGTCTTCCTCTGATTGGATTATTTCACTTAGCATTATGTTCTTTAGATCCATCTACATTGTTGGAAGTGGAGAGACTTCATACCTTTTTATGGCTGAATAATATTCTATCATATATATATATAACACATCTTCTTTATCCATTCACCTATCAATGGACACTTAGGCTATTTTACGCTTTGACTATCATAAATAATGCTGCAACAAATATAGGGGTGCATATATCCCTTCAAATTAGTATTTTTGTATTTTGGGGGGTAAATACACCATAGTGTGATTACTGGATTGTAGTGTAGTTCTATTTTTAATTTTTTGAAGAACTTCCATACTGTCTTCCATAGTGGCTGCACAAGTTTACATTCCAAACAACAGTGTGAGAGCTCTCCTTTTTCTCCACATTCTTCCCAGTACTTGTTTCTTGGGTTTGTTTGTTTGTTTGCTTGTTTGTTTATTTAAAAAAATTTATTTGTTTATTTGTCAGAGAGAGAGAGAAAAGAAAGAGAGAACAAGCAGGGGGAGTAGCAGGCAGAGGGAGAAGCAGGCTCTCTGCTGGAAGAGGCTGATGCAGGGCTCGATCCCAGGACCTGATCATGACCTGAGCCGAAGGCAGACGCTTAACCGACTGAGCCACCCAGGGGTCCCTTGAGTTTTTTATTTTAGCCATTCCCACAGTTGTGAGGTGATATCTTATTGTGGTTTTGATTTGCATTTCCCTGATGATAAGCAATGTTGAGCATCTTTTCATGTGTCTTTTGGCCATCTGGATGTCTTCTTTGGAGAAATGTCTGTTCATGTAATGTGCTCATTTAATTGGATTTTTTTTGGTTTTTTTTTTTTTTGGTGTTAAGTTCTCGATATATTTTGGATACTAACCCTTTATCAGATATGTCATTTGCAAATGCATTCTCCCATTAAGTAGGTTGCCTTGTAGTTTTCTTGGTTATTTCCTTTGCTGTGCAAAAGCTTTTTATGTTGATGTCATCCTAATAGTTTTTGCTTTTGTTTCCTTTGCCTCAGGAGATGCATCTAGAAAAAAGTTGCTACATCTGATGTCAAAGAAATAACTGCCTGTGCTCTCTTCAAGGATTTTTCTGGTTTCAGGTCTTACATGCAGGTCTTCAATCAATTTTGAGTTTATTTTTGTGTATGGTGTAGTAAAGTGGTCCAGTTTCATTCTTTTGCATGTAGCTGTCCAGTTTCCCAAAAGCATTTGTTGAAGAGACTTTCTCTGATTGCATATTCTCATCTCTTCTGTCAAAGATTAATTGACCATATAACCATGGGTTTGTTTCTGGACTTTCTATTCTGTTCCCTTGATCCATGTATATATTTTTGTGCCAGTACCATACTGTCTTGATTACTACAGCTTTGTAATATAACTTGAAATCTGGAATTGTGATGCCTCCAGCTTTGCCCTTTTATCCCCCCAAGATTGCTTTGGTTATTCAGGGTCTTTTGTGGTTCCATACAATTTTCAGAATTCTTCATTCTAGTTCTGTGAAAAATGTTATTGGTATTTTAATAGGGATTGCATTAAATCTGTAGATAGCTTTGTGTAGTGTAGATATTTTAACAATATTTGTTCTTCTAATTCATGAACATGGAATGTCTTTCCATTTCTTTCTGTTGTCCTCAATTTCTTTCATCAATGCTTTATAGTTTTTAGAGTATAAGTCTTCACTTCTTTGGTTAAGTTTATTCCTAGGTATTTTATTACTTTGGTGCCTGTAAATGGGATTGTTTTCTTAATTTCTCTTTCTGCTACTTCATTATTGGTGTATAGAAATGCAGTGGATTTCTGTCATTGATTTTGTATCCTGTGACTGTAATTACTGAATTCATTTATGAGTTCTAGTAGTTTTTGTTTGGAGTCCTTAGGGTTTTCTCTATATAGAATCATGACATCTGCAAATAGGGAAAGTTTTACTTCTTCCTTACCAATTTGGATGCCTTTTATTCCTTTGTTAGGAATTCCAATACTATGTTGAATCAAAGTAGTAAAAATGACATTCTTATATTGTTCTTGACCCTAGAGGAAAAGCTCTCAGTTTTCCCCCATTGAGTATTATGTGGCTGTGGGTTTTTCATATAAGGCCTTTATTGTGTTGAGGTATGGTCCCTCTAAATGTACTTTGTTGAGGGTTTTTATCATGAATAGATGTGCTTCGTCAAATGCTTTTTTCTGCATCTATTGAAGTGATCACACGGTTTTTATCCTTTCTCTTACTGATGTGATGTATCATGTTGATTGATTTGAAAACATTGAACCATTCTTGCATCCCAGAAATAAATCCTAGTTAATCATGGTGAATGATTTTTTTAAAATGTATTGTTGGATTGGGATTGCTAATATTTTGTTGAGAATTTTTGCATCTGTGTTCATCAAGATTTTGGCCTGCAGTTCTCTCTCTCTCTCTCATTCTCTTTTGTACTGTCTTTATCTAGTTTTGGTATTAGGAGAATGCTGCCCTCAGAATGAATTAGGAAGTTTTCCTTCCTTTTCTATTTTTTTTTTTAAAGTTTGAGAAGAATAGTATTAACTCTTTAGATGTTTGGTAGAATTCATCTGTGAAGCCATTTGATCCTGGACTTTTGTTTTTTGGGAGGTTTTTGATTACTGATTCAATTTCATTGCTGGTAATCAGTCTGTTCAAATTTTCTATTTCTTCCTGCTTCAGTTTAGGTAGGTTATTTGAGTCTTTTTTTTTTTTTTTTTTTTTTATGAGTCTAGCTAGAGGTTTTTCAATTTTATTGATCTTTGCAAAGAACCAACTTCTGGTTTCATTAATCTGTTCTATTGGTTTTTTTTTGTTTGTTTTTGTTTTTTTTTTTATTTTCTATTTCATTTATTTCTGCATTAACCTTTTGGTTTTTCTTTGTTTTTCTTTTTTAGCTACTTTAGGTGTAAGGTTACGTTGTTTGAGACTTTTCTTGCTTCTTGAGGTAGGCCTGTATTACTATAAGATTCTCACTTAGAACTGCTTTTGCTGCCTCCCAAAGATTTGGGACCATTTTAAATTTCTCTCCATGTAATTTTGACTTATTTTTTTTTTATTTCTTGGTTGACCAGTTCATTGTTTAGTAGCATGTTATTTAACCTCCATGTATTTTTGTCTTTCCAGATTTTATTTTGTGGTTGATTTCTAGTTTCATAGCACTGTGGTCAGAAAAGATATATGGTATAACGTTGATCTTTTTTAATTTGTTGAGACTTGTTTTGTAGCCTAATATGTGATCTATTCTGGAGAATTTTCCATGTACACTTGAAAGGAATGTGCATTCTGCTGTGTTAGGATGGGATGTTCTGAATATATCTATTAAATCTATCTTGTTCAGTATGTCATTCAAAGCCATTGTTTCCTTGCTGGTTTTTTGTTTGGATGATATGTCCATTGATGTAAGTGGAGTGTTAAAGTCCCCTAAGTCCTCTACTATTATTATATACTATTTCTTAGTTCCTTTATGTTTTCTACTAAATGTTTTATGTATTTGGGTGCTCCCATGTTGGGTGCATAAATATTTACAATTGCCATATCTTCTTGTTGGGTTGTTCCCTTTATTATTATATAGTGTCCTTCTTTGTCTCTTGTTAGTGTCTTTTTTAGAAAGTCTATTTGTTCAATTTAAGTATTGCTATCCTGCCTTTTTTTGACATTCATTTACATGATAAATATTTCTCCACTTTCAATCTGCAATTGTCTTTAGGTCTGAAATGTGTCTCTTGTAGGCAGCAAATGGGACTTGAGTTTTTATCCATTCTGTCACCCTTATCTTTTGATTGGAGCATTTGGTCCATTTACATTCAAAGTAATTATTTATATGTGTGTATCTATTGTCTTTTTTTTACTTGTTTTGCAGTTGTTTTTGTAGTTCTTTTCTGATCCTTTCTTCTCTTGCTTTCTTTCACCTTTTGTTGGCTTTCTTTCTTTCTTTTTTTTTAATGTTTTATTTATTTATTCATGACAGTCAGAGAGAGAGAGAGAGAGGTAGAGGCAGAGGGAGAAGCTGGCTCCCCGCCTAGCAGGGAGCCCGATGCAGGACTCGACCCCAGGACTCTGGGATCATGACCTGAGCTGAAGGCAGATGCTTAAACATCTGAGCCACCCAGGGGCCCCTTTTGCTGGCTTTCTTTAGTGATATACTTGAATCTATTTCTCTTTATTTGTTACATGTCTATTACTGGTTTTTGATTTATGGTTACCATTAGGTTTGTATATAACATCTTCTGCATATAGCAGTCTATATTATTTGGTCACTTAAGTTTGAACCCATTCTTTACTCCTCTGTCCCTCAGGTTTTAGGTATATGGTCTCAATGTTATAAATTTTTATCTTGTGAATGCCTTGACTGATTTTTACAGATATATTTATTATCACTGTTTTTGTTTCCTACTATTCTTATTCTTATTTATGGTCTTTCCTTTCCACTCAGAGTCCCCTTTAACATTTCTTGTAGGGCTGATTTAGTGGTCATGAACTCCTTTAGCTTTTGTTTGTCTGAGAAACTCTTTATTTCTCCTATTCTGAATGATAGCCTTGCTGGATAGAGTATTCTTGGCTGCAGATTTTTCCCATTTAGCAGTTTGAACATATCATGCAACTCCCTTCTGGCCTGTAAAATTTCTGCTGAAAAATCTGCTAATAGCCTTATGGGGTTTCCCTTTTATGTAAATGTCTTCTTTTCTCTTGCTGCTTTTAAAATTCTCTCTTTGTCACTACTTTTTGCCATTTTGATTACTATTTATTTTAGTGTGGACTTCTTTTGACTGATATTGTTGTGTGATCTCTGTGCCTCCTGGATCTGGATTCCTTCCCCAGATCAGGAAAGTTTTCAGCTATTATTTCTTCAAATAAATTTTCTGCTCCCTTTTTTCTCTTCTCCTTCTTCTTCTTCTTCTTCTTCTTCTTCTTCTTCTTCTTCTTCTTCTTCTTCTTCTTCTTCGATCCTTATAATGCAAATGTTATTACACTTGATGGAGTCACTGAGTTCCCTAAGTCTATCTCATTTTGCATATATTTTTTTTTTTCTCTCACTTGCTCAGCTTCATTCCTTTCCATTACTCTGTATTCCAGGTTGTTAATTTGTTCCTCTGCTTCCTATAGCCTGCTATTTATTCCATCTAGTGGATTTTTAATTTCATTTATTGTTTTCTTCATCTCTGATTGGTTCTTTTTTATCTTTTTGTTAAGGGTCTCACTGATGTCCTCTGCTCTATTCTCAAGTCCGGTGAGTATCTTTATGATCATTACTTTAAACTCTCTATCCAACATATTACTTATTTCCATTTTGCTTCCATCCTGCTATAACTTTGTCTTGTTCTTTCATTTGGGACATATTCCTCTGTCTTCTCATTTTGTCTAATTCTCTCTGTCTCTCTGTGTTAGGAAAGTCAGCTACATCCATCTCCTGCTCTTGAAAGTAATAGCCTTATGATGAATAGGTCCTGTGGTGCCCTGCAGTGCAGTGTCCCCTTTCACCAGAACCTACTGCTTCAGGGGTGTCTTCTGTGTGTTGTGTGTGCCCTGCTGTTGTGTCCTGGCCACTTTTTCCTTCAGTGCAGTCATCTGTAGAGGCTCTCTTTGCCTGTTGTGGGCAGTGTTTTGTCCCCAGCCAAGGTGGGGCATGTAGTTTTAAGTGTGAGCACTGGTCTGCTTGGGTAATGAGACCTTCTTCTGCTGCTGCTGCCAGGACAGGGCCAGCCTGGGTAGAGCCACAAAATGCATGTGGGCAGGGCATACAATTTTAACAAGGTGGTTTTGGGCTTCTGTCAGCACTATTGGGACTGAGCCTGTGCACAAAGCGCATTCGGAGAAGAGGTGTTGGCAAGGTTTGTGCTAATCTTCTAGGAGAGGGGACCTGAAGTGTCAGGACTGGGGCAATTGTGACTTGTCAGGGCAGATCTGCTGATCTGGGTGGGGCAGGGCTTAGTGTAAGCAAGTTAAGTAGTGAATATTGGCACCCTGCTGGTTCCCACAGGTGGCCATGTGTTTATGCTGGGGGGCTAAAGGGGTTGGTGCCTGCCAGCTCCTTTTTTTCTAGAGAAGTCCCTCAGTGAACCCTGCCCCTCTGGGACATGCTCTGAGATTAGTAAATAACTCCCTCCTGTATGTCCCAGGTGTTTTCAAATCACTTCTTACACTGTATCTCCACAAGCTGTTTGTCTTGCTGTCACTTTAAGGGTAGAGACTCAGCTTCCTATCACCAACCCCTCACCCAGGCTGTCCCAGAACCAAATCTGCTGATTTTTAAAATTTTAGTTTTTAAGCCCTGCTGTTGTAAGAACTCATGAAATTTTGTCCCTCTTGCTTTTAAAGCCAATTGTTATGAGGATTCATCATCCCTGTGCTGGCTCCCTGGTGTGATAGTCTGTTTCTCCCACTTCTCCATGCCTGAGGCTCCCTCTTCCCAATGGACAGCCATGGTTCATTTAGCTCCCCACAGTGACTCTGCCTTTCCTACCCTCTTTGATATGGCCTCTTCTCTACCTTTGGTTGTGGAGTTTGTTCTGCCAGTCTTTGGGTCATTTTCTGGATTATTTATGCTGATGTGAGTGTTATCTAGTTTTTTCCATGAGATGAAGTGAGCTTAGGGTCCTCTTACTCTGCCATCTTCCCAGCCTCTCCTCTGTTTCTTTATAACTTTATTAAGACATCTCACATACTGTTTTCCTGGGACCTAGTCTCCAGATTCATGTCTTACTTCATTTCAGGACTTTTTTTCCCTAATAATATCTTTAAATATTTTATTTTATTTGGTTTGTTCTTTTCCCTTTCTCAGGAACATTAACTATGTGTTTGTAAACACTCTGTTTGATTTACATACCGATTATTTTCTTCTAACTAATTATTCCCTCTTGGGTGTACTCCTCAGTATTTCTAAACCTGTTGTTCATGTTCCTGACAATGTTTTTGGTGGATTAGATTTTATTATTTCTCCTTTTAATGTGGTTTTCATCTTTTATGATCTTATTTCTTCTTCTGTTTTATTTCTCCTGACCTCTCCCACCCTTTATATTTCTTTTCTTATTATCTCTTTCCAGCCTTCTTTTATTTCCCTTTGGCTATTTCATGTTTGAACTCAAACATTTTTTCTCCCCAATTACTCTAAAGTCTTAGGGAAATGTTTAGTATTTGCTTGGATTCTTAAGATACCTATCCATCACTTGAATTTGTAGTGTTTTATGTTTTTTCTTTTGTTTTGTGTCTTTGTTCTTTTTTTTTTTTTAATTCTCTGGTATCTTTGGATAGGTTCTATTTATACTTAAACTCAACGTTAATTGAAGATACTTCTTTGAGGTTCAGCACTACTAGAAGAATAATGCCAACTGAGGTCAACTTTGCACAAGTGATTGTCTAGAGATATTTCTAAAGCCCTCAACTGTCTACTTTCCCCAGGGGCTTTGTCTTTGAGCAGTATCTCCTTAATCTTATTTGTAGTGTCTCTTCCTCTATGCAACCTCTGTATATGAGCATGTCCATAGTTCAGCCCTGAGATCTTCCTTCTATTCCTTTTCTCTAGAGGATATCATCTAATTTCAGGAGTTTAAATACTATGAATGTATCACACAACACTGCCCAGTCACATGTATCCTAACATCATTTCAATATGTCCACACAAATGTCTAAAAAGCATTTCAAACTCTATGTGCCCCATGACTCCTGCTTCTCTTGCTTCCTACTCTAGAATAAGCAGCTCTGTCTGCAGTATAACCAGCTCAGCAAATGTCAGCTCTGCCCTTCTAATTGCTCAGACTTGAAATTTCAGAGCTATTCTTCATTCTTCTCTGCCTATCACACTATACATTCAACCATTAAAAAAGCATAAAAATATACTCAGATTCCAACCACATATTATCATATCCAGTGTGTAGTCATGTCCCACCTGGTTATTATAATAGTTGTCTAACTATAGTCTGCAGACTATTCTCCATCCAGCAGCCAACACAATTCTTTTAAAGTAGAGGGCAGATCAAACCTTGGCCAAGCTCCATCCAGGAACTTCCCATCTCATTCAGATAAACCCCCAAGATCTTAAATTGGACTATAAAGACCTCCATGGCTTGAGTTCCCTCTCCATTACTGACCCCAATTCCTGCTACACTGGCCCTCATACTATCCCTCAAACATCCCAGTTTTTCCTCCTTTGCTTTTGCATTTCTAGTTCCCAAACCAATCTCCCAACAGATCTCTGCATTTCTTTCCTCCTCACTGCCTTCAGGTTTTCCCCAAATAAGATCCCATTAGATCCTTGAATACCCTGTTTAAATAAAAATGGTTTTCTACAAACAGTGGGAATCCATTCTCTCCTTCCTTGTTCTATTTCTATTGCACTTATCAGCATCACATACAAGATATATTCATGTTTATTACTTTACCATCTATTCTCCCTGCCTCCTCGAATGCAAGTTTCATTAGGGAATTTTTTTCCTTTTCTTTGCTTTATTAACTCTTGCAGGCCCTCCATGGATGCTTGTTGAATAGCCAATTAATTTTTTCAGCATTGTGCAGCCCCTGATTTTTCATTGAACAAGACATCAGTGGAGAATTTTAAAGGATCTTTGTAAGACTTAGGGCTAGGTATAGTAATTTAGGGCTTCCTTTTCCATGATTAGTAGCAGTATGATGGATCTCTCTCTCTCTCTCTTTTTACTGATAGATCATTGTCTATTCCATGGAATAAGGCCTATTTCTATGATGCCTTCTGTGTCACCTTTGTCTCATTCACAGGTTAGTATACATACATATATTTCCTTGCTCTATCTGTGGAGAGGGCTTAGAAGTGATGATACACCATTAGCAATGAGCTAACTGAGGACCTAAACCTTGATTTATAGTACTATTCCCCAATAAAGAGAACCAGGGATCCCTGGAGAAATCTCTAATTTTTTTTTTTTTTAAGTGAGGGCAGAAAATAAACAAGATGAAGTTGGAGCTTCTGTGTAGTGCTTAAAGATGTGCTGAAGAAAATTAAATGACATGGTATGTCAAAGGACTCTTTAATCCTCAAGGCTGGAACAGTTTGAGAAGAAAAATAAATAGAACTGTATTGGATTGTAACCCAAAGTATAAAATAAATATTCATGAACCCATACTGATATAAATAAATGAATAAGTAAATAAATACTGAAGAAGGGACAAATCTCCCATGAAGAATATTACCAAATAATTTATGTAGATACTTTTACCTCAAGGAAGTAAAGCATACCTTCTTGCCTGATAAGTAGGTGTGATTAGTAACTTGCTTTCAAAAGGTACAGTAAGAAAGCAGAGAGAAGAAGTAACTTTACAGTGAAGATACACTATCTTATCATCACTGATAAGTAATGTTCAAGCACTTATCTTAATGTGATGTATTGAGAATGGTATCTCATCTCTGTGGTCTCTCTTCCCAAACCTTTAACACTAATCTAATCATGAGAAAAACACCTGAGAATCCTAAATTGAGGGACATTTTACAAAATGCTTGACAAGTACTTTCAAAACTGTCAAGTTTACTAAAAGCAAAGAACATCTGAGAAACTTTCATAGCCCAGAAAGCCTAAGGAAATATTATGACTGAATGTAATGTGGTATCCTGCTTGGGATCCTTGAATAGAAAAGATATTATGAACAACAATTATGAAATTTGAATACTTTTAGTTTATTTAATAATAATATATCAATACTGGTTATTTATTTATCTTTTTTTTTTTTTACTTATATACTATAGAAATTGAAAGAGATGTTAACAGAAGGACCTAGGTAAGGAGGGTACAGAAATTCTCTATAGTGTCTTTGCAAACTTTATGTAAATTTAAAATTATTTCAAAATAAAAAGTTTATTTAAATTATTTAAATTATTTAAATAAATATTTAAATTATTAAGATAGCATAAATTAGAGATAATATCTCTATTAGATACACTTGATTGTATGTTAATTGGGTTGAGACAAACATTTTTATAATTTATCTAGGTATGAATAAAGCATTTAGTATAGTGGAGGTATACAGTTTGTCTACCCCTCATTATTTCCTATGGAAAACTGCCATCTCCCATTTCATTTAGTTCTTGTAATTATGTAATCTACTCTTGGCTAACTGGGGCAATTTACTCACTTGCTTGTAGCGATTGCAAATTAATAATTTTTTTTGCAAACTAATAACTTTTATTGAACCATCTTTTACTGAATAATAACTTTTATTCAATAAAATTTATTTATAGTTTTGCAAACTAATAACTTTTGTTGAACCAACTTTTACTGAATAATAACTTTTATTGAACTATCAAGGATATAAGGTTTCAGGACAAATGACTAATCTGAAATCTTTAGAAAGAGAGACACTAGTAGGCATTTGCTTATTTAAGCATGGCTTACTTGAGATAAGCATCACCAAACACTATATAATCCATTAAGACTACTGAGCCAAAAGTGTTTACCAAATTAATAAACATTAAATGTAGGTAGCATGAAAATGTGAAGTCTCTGAGAGCCACAGAGATAACGGTTTCTCATCCTCTTGCAGGTTTCTTATCCAGAAATTTCACTGGCTTTCAAAGGGAGGATCAGGGAGAATCCTGAGAAAGCCTCTCCAGTGGCACAACCTGTGGGAGGGCAACAGTTTCCACTGCCAAAACTCATCGCTTCTCAGCCTTTTGGCTAAGATCAAGTCCACTGCCAAAACTCTACCCAGACACATATTGCTGTGTTCCCTGTGAAATATACCTTATTATACGGGAAGAGAACAGCAAGTACTGTTGCATTAGGGAACTGTTGGAAACCTACTGCAGCTGTGAGAGGGGAACTGTAAAATAAAGAAAACTACTTTCAGGGGAGAGTAGGAATACTTGCTAGGCTCAGCATTACGTTGGGAAGGGGCACAGAAACACTTGTAAAGTTCACACCTGAAGAACTAAATACACAAATTCTGCCTAAGACTAGATTTTAGTCAAAATATCAGATAACACCCACCCTCCCCTGTTGCAACCACTAATACACTAGCAAGCATTGAATAAAAGCAATAGTGTAATCCAGGTGGAGAAACTTGTAAGAGACAGATTATCTCTGGGCAAATGAAAAGAGAAGACCCAAATCCAAGTCACAAGACTCAAAGTCAAGTAGGAAGAAAACTTTAAACCTGGATCAACTTCGTACCAGCTAAGCAAAAACCCTCACACTAAAGGCTTAGGAGGATGAAAGGCATACTCATCTCCAAGCATACAAAACATTTACCTCAGTGTCTCCTATTCTATACAACATGTCCAACAATAAACCAAGAGTAGCAGTCTGAAGAGACAAAGCAGTCATTAGAAAGAGAACCAGACATAAAAGAAGTGTTTAAAATAATCATTTAATATGTTAAAGGCTTTAATGGAGAAGGTAGACAACATGCAAGACCAATAGGTAATTTCAGTGTATCAGTGGAAACTATTAAGAAGGAATCTAATGGAATTGCAGAAAACAAAACAACATAGTTAGGGGAGATGAAACATGCCTTTGATGGTTATATGAATAGACTTATCACAACCAAAGGAAAGAACCAGTGAGCTTGATAACAGTTGAACAGAAATTATCCAATCTGAAACACAAAGAAAAAAATAAGTTAAAAAAATCAGAACGGAGAAACCAAGAGCTATGGGACAATAACACACTGTCTACTATTTGCTATATTGCTAACTCCATATTCAAGCCAACAAAAACACATGAAATCCTTCTAGTGCTTTACTCTAAATTCCGCTTTTGGAACTGGCTAGAGAAAACTCTCATTTTTTTAAAAGATTCACGTGATTAAGCAAGGCCCATCCAGATAATTTCCATATCTTACATTTAACTGTGCCATGTAAATAACATAACCTAATCATGGGAGCAAAATACATCAAATTAATAGTGTGGAAGACTATGTAGAGGGTAGAAAACCTTGGAAGCCTTCTTAGAATTCTCCATATACAGCTGAAAAAGCCCTGGACAGGCTTGCCAAGGAAAAAAGATAAAGCGCAAAAAATCAGTATCATAAACGAAAGAGGGGGCAACATTATTTTATGATTAAAAAAATTAAGTGAAAAATGCCATATCAATAATTCTACAACATAAGTTAAATTTAACATATTCCTTAAAGACATAAACTACCAAAACTCATTAAAAAATAGATAATCTTTATAAACCTGTATCTATTAAAGAAGTTAAATTTCAATTAAAGATTTTCTAAATACACAACTCTAATCACAGATAGCTTCTCTATCAAATTTTATCAAGCATCAAATTTTATCAAGCATTTATAGTACCAAGAACACAAACTTTTCCAGAATATAGAAAAAGGAGCATTTCCCAATTCATTTTATGAGACCTGCCTTACCAATAGCAAAAATAGACACAGATATTAGAAGAAAAGTTAATAAAACTAATGAAGGCAGTTATCCCTTATTAATGTAGACACAAAAACCATCAACAAAATAAGAACAAAATTGAATCTAGTGATACATATAAAATACACATCATGACATGTAAGATTAATACCAGAAATGAAAGGCTGGTTCACATTAAAAAATCAGTCAATGTAATTCAGCTTAAACAGGAAAAATTATTTGGTCATTTAGGAAATGTAGAAGAACAATTTGATGAAAGGGAACATCCATTTATGAGAAAAATCTCAGACAACTAAAAATAGAAAGGAACTTCATTAATCTATAAAAAGCATCTACAAGAAAACAAAAACACTACAGCTAACATCATTCCCTCCCATTGAATATGGGCTAGACTTAGTGACTCACTTCTAATTAGTAGAAAATTAAAAAGGATAAAATTGTAACTTTACAGTGGAGAAATCTGGCAGACAGTATCCTAATAAAGAGATGAAGACTAATACCACCTGTAATAAGTAATGTTGATATCACATAATCCCTAATGTTATGTGATGAAAAGTGTCTAATATGAGAAAACATCAGAAAAACCTAAGCTGAGGATATTCCACAAAAGATTTTACCAGTAGTATCCAAAAGTGCCAAGGTCAATTTGCTTTTCATAAAGCAAATTGTCACAGATTAGAAGAGACTAAGGAGACATAAAAACTCAATGCAACATGGTATCTTGGACTGGATCCTAAAACAGGAAAAGGACATTAATGGAAAAATTGATAAAGTGTCAACAAAGGCTGTAGCTGAGCTAATAGTTTTGTGCCTATGTAAACATCTTAGTTTTGCCAACTTTGCCATGGCTATGTAAGACATTAAGAGTAAGGGAAAGTGAGGAAAACGTAAATGAGAAATTTCTTTATTACCTTTTATAATTCTTTTGTAAATCTAAAACTTTTTCAAAAGAGAAATAAAAAGCAATCCTGTCAACTTATAAGACTATACCAGCAAAAATATCGTCCAGACATATAAAAGTGGAAAGAATTCATCACCAACAGATCCACAAGAAATGTTAGAGGAAATCATTCACTTGGGAATAAAATAACAAATGGGAACCTGGATATATACAGGGAAACCGGCCCTCTAAATGGTAATCACATAGATAAAAGCCAAGGCCAGAAGTACCATTTTATATGATTCCACTTATATAGCTAGCATTCCTGAAATGGCAAGATGGAAATGGAGAGCATATTAATGGTTGCCAAGGATTAAGGAGGGAGTGAAGGAGAAAGGAAATGAGTATGGCTATAAAAGGGCAACATGAGAGATCCTTGTGGTGATGGAAATGTTTCACATCTTGACTGTATTACCAATCTGTGATACACTTTATAACTTGGTAAAGACTACATATGTATATATTACTTATATGTATGTCTTATATTTTAATCAATAATTATCTTAAAATAAAAAAGGGTAATTAAAAACACCCTTTCAATCAAATAATAAATCAAAATGTGAAGTATTTTAACTAAATGAAAATTATATTGAATGTAAATGTTGAATGAAAATGAACTTAATAAAAATCATCAGTGATTCTGATTCAGACTTTGCCAAAGGTGATTAGTTTCATTTACCTAAGCTATCTGATTTTTATTAAATCTAAGTCGTATGCTCTCCTTACCTTGAGCTTGGACTCTTTTGTTGGTGATTGTATCACCAGATCTGTGGTAGGCCCTTGGTCAGGTCCTCTCAAGTCAACTCCTGAGAATGTTTCAGCATGAATGCAAGACTGAGTCATGGGTAATAAAACAAGTGTCATTTTCTAAAGTTGGCATTTTCTCAATACACTATGACAATCTATTCTCATACTTGTAGGCAACTCCATTATAGAAAATCAGAGATGGAACTAAAATTAAAACTCCTAGTTTCTCATTTCCAGGTGTTCAAAGGTGCTTTAACACTATTAATCAAGACAACTTGGGCACAGCCTCAAGTGCCTGAAGTCAGATGAGGAGAGTTCACGTGGGATGTTTCATAAACATAATTTACTTCATATAAAGTCTGTTCAATTCTTCGTTTTAAAGCTTTGTGATTTTTCACAGCTGATGGAATTCCTTCAAATTCAGTGTCAGGGATGAACTGTCAGTTAGGGAGCCTGATTTAAATAGATTGTAGAAGAATGAGCCTCTTTTGCGATAGAACTCATTACATCTGTGATGAGGGTTTAAAATGGTTTTGAGGTGACTGATTTTGAGACTCTAAAAGGAGCCTCAAGGACTGGCCTCATGATCAGACCATAACTGTCTGCAGGGAATATTCCAGGAAGATTTGTGTGGCTTGCTTTGGAGAGGAGAATCTCTGTTCCTGGCACATCATTGTAGTTGAAGTGTGTGTTCTTTAGGGACAAACACGCTAGTCTGCTTCCACTACCCCAGTCAACATTTAGAAACAGGTCTTGGTTCTTATTTTGATGCAACAGTTACTCAAGGCTAAATCTATGGTCATCTTTTATCTTTTCATTCTCCCTTATTATAAGGTTCCTGAGTTATTTTTTTATAGCAAATACAGATTATCCCTGCAAATTACCAAAAATAATAGATACTTGGTTATATTATTAATATAGTTATTCAGTCTGTGGCACTGAACTCTGTAGATTTTGTACTACACTACTTTAACTTTATATAATAAGTGAATGTATCCTAAAATAAAAATAAATGAGATCAGAGAGTAGGCTGGGCAGATTTTCCGGATTTCAAATTGACAGATGGAACTTAACATAGAAGATGCCTCCAGAAAAGGCAGATTTTAGGGAGTGGGAATTTAAGGAACATCTTTATTTAACAAGACAGGTTTATGTCATGATTGCGCTGGCCTTGGGCCTCTGACGACAGATCTATCCCTTGTCTCTCCTTTGTCCCATTCTGTACTTCACAGAGACTGGCAACTGTGAGCTATTTCCCTAGCTCCTAGGTAAGTGGCTAAATGGTTGCCAGTGAGAAATGTAGCTGGCAGAGTGGAGAATGGGGGAAATCAAGTTATTTTCCCCTCTCCCTGGCTGTCTTGGCTATGTCTCAGGGACATGGAGCCCACTAGGTTCTATGAGACTGCTCTTAACTGGGCTTCCATGAGGCTATTTTGAACACTCCCTCCTTTGTCCCACTAATATGAGGGAATAGGGTCTTCCACCCTTACTAATCTCTGGGTTGTCTTATATCCCCTGGTTGCCTTCTCTGCCTTTCAATCACTTGTCTAACCAATTCCCTGCATTCAACTCTCTTAGCTGTTATCCTGGTCACTCTCTGACCAGCTCAAGTCAGCTGATATGTAAGGTATACTTCCCGTACAGAGAGACATATGCTTTCTTCTCCAAGTTCAACTGTCTTTTGTGCTTCTTCCAGACACCAGGTCCTCTTTCAGTGGCACTGTGCTTCTTCTAACAGCCTGCTTCCCAGAGCCACCTTTTCCACCATGTCAAATGTACCCTTTTGCTTGGTGAGTACCTGCTTGTTCATTCAGGTGTCAGTTTGAAGATTACTTTCCTGACCACTGGGGTGAGGTCAGGCTCCCCAGTTAGTGTCTTACAGAGAATTTTGCCCATGTATTTTCCTTAACTTATTACAGTTGTGATTTCATAGTTTTTGGTGACACTCTTGATTAATGTCCATCTTCCCTACTGACTACAAACTCCATTAAGAGCTGGGCTTTTGCAGGGTGTCTGGGTGGCTCAGTTGATTAAGTGTCTGACTTCACCTTAGGTCTTGAATTCAGGGTCGTGGGATAGAGCCCCACATCAGGCTCTGAGTTCAGTGGGGAGTCTACTTGTCCCTGTGCCCCTCCCCCTGCTCATGCTCCCTCTCTCTCTCTCTCTCTCAAATAAATGGATAAAATCTTTAAAAATTTTTTTAAAAAGAGCTGTCACAATTGCATTTCTAATGTTTAACAAGAGGCATTACTCAGAGGAGATGATTACTAATCATGTCAACCAATAAATGAATGAAAATCCAATTGCCACTTCAGAATGCAGTCAAACGGATGAGTATGTTAGGCAAGATATTGCCCTTATAGGAACAGCTGTGGACTCTGGTCCTGCCCTGCTTTCCTCACTCTTTTGGTAATATTCTCAGCATCTGCTAACTGTCTGATGTGCTTTGTAGACTCAAATGCAATAGTTTTGTTTTCTGTGCCTATTAGAATTGCTGGTATATTTACTCATCCATCATCAGAACTCTTATTTTGTAAAGAAGCAGAGTAGCATATTCAAGAGCACAGCCATAGCAACTGTATTACCTGGATTTTCACTAGGTGGCTCATCTCTTTGTGTCCCCATTTTCATCACTTGTGAACTAGTAATAATAATGGTATCTATATCTCCTATGGTTGTTGGGAAGATTAAATAAGTAAATAAATGTAAAGCCCTCAGAACAGGGCTAGCAGAAGGAAGCTGACAGCATATGTCAACTGTGTTTTTAAACTATGCTGATGTTGTAGACACTATATGACACCTTTGAGGACCAAGTAAAATTCATAATTTGTATCTAATTACTCCAATAAGGATTACAAGCTTAATTGCTGCTAATGCTCACTGCTTATCAAATATCCTCAGAAGTCTTGCTTCTTATGTGGAAATAAACATTTCCATTAAAACAAAGCTTTATATCAAACAGGAGTTGTTTTTTGAAAACAAATGTAAGACTAATTCTCAGATTGGAGTTGAACATTTTTTTAACATGACTTGTGCCCCTCACCAATGACTGGGTTGCTTATAGTCAGTAATATTTCTCTAGATTTAGTGCTATTGTTTCAATAATGGAAGATTTGAATGGAAAAGTGGATATTAGGAAGTCAGTCTCCCCTTTGGACTATATCTTATCTTCTGAGACTCCTTCTGGTAAATGTTCTATCTGAGATCAATTAGTGCTTAGAATGCAACCCTTCTCAAATCTGTTTCCAATATTTTTAGAATTAGTCTTACATCTTTGTATCAAATTAAATCCTAAAAATTCTAAGAATTGTCATGATGTGCAATTATAAATATGAAAAAAAAGTGTATGTTAAGCTTATGAGGTTAGTCATCTTGGGATGATGAAAGCATGGTACTTATTACCACTATAACTGACCAGGTTTGTTTGATAATAAATTCCTAATGGACAGGGAGCAAGATGGCGGAGGAGTAGGAGATCTGGATTTAGTCTCCTCTCAGGAATTCAGCTGGATAGGGATCAAACCATTCTGAACACCTACAAACTCAACAGGAGATCGAAGAAAAGAATAGCAACAACTCTCTGAACAGAAAAGCGACCACTTTCTGGAAGGTCTTTTCTGATTTGTTTAGAGTATATTTTCTGGGGACGTTGTTACCCTGCTAGCATTTTGTTCTCTCATTCATCTATTCTCCTCTGCACAAAATGACAAGATGGAAAAAATCACCTCAACAAAAAGAACAAGAGGTAGTACCGACTGCCAGGGACCTACTCAATACGGACATTAGTACTATGTCAGATCTAGAGTTCAGAATCATCACTTTAAAGATACTAGCTGGGCTTGAAAAAAGCATGGAAGTTATTAGAGAAACCCTTTCTGGAGAAGTAAAAGAACTAAAATCGAACCAAGTCGAAATCAAAAAGGCTATTAATGAGGTGCAATCAAATATGGGGGCGCTAACTGCTAGGATAAATGAAGCAGAAGAGAGAATCAGTGAGACAGAAGACCAAATGATGGAAAATAAAGAAGCTGAGAAAAAGAGAGATAAACAACTACTGGATCACGAGGGCAGAATTCGAGAGATAAACGATACCATAAGACGAAACAACATTAGAATAATTGGGATCCCAGAAGAAGAAGAAAGAGAGAGAGGGGCAGAAGGTATAATGGAGCAAATTATAGCAGGGAACTTCCCTAATTTGGGCAAGGAAACAGACATCAAAATCCAGGAAGCACAGAGAACCCCTCTCAAAATCAATAAAAATAGGTCAACACCCCGACATCTAATAGTAAAACTTACGAGTCTCAGAGACAAAGAGAAAATCCTGAAAGAGGCTCGGGAGAAGAGATATGTAACCTACAATGGTAGAAACATTAGATTGGCAACAGACCTATCCACAGAGACCTGGCAGGCCAGAAAGGACTGGCAGGACATATTCAGAGCACTAAATGAGAAAAATATGCAGCCAAGAATACTATATCCAGCTAGGCTGTCATTGAAAATTGAAGGAGAGATAAAAAGCTTCCAGGACAAACAAAAACTAAAGGAATTTACAAACACGAAACCAGCCCTACAAGAAATCTTAAAAGGGGTCCTCTAAGCAAAGAGAGAGCCTAAAAGCAACATAGACCAGAAAGGAACACAAACAATATACAGTAACAGTCACTTTACAGGCAATACAATGGCACTAAATTCATATCTTTCCATAGTTACCCTGAATGTGAATGGGCTAAATGCCCCAATCAAAAGACACAGACTATCAGATTGGATTAAAAAACAAGACCCATCGATATGCTGTCTGCAAGAGACTCGTTTTAGACCCAAAGACACCCCCAGATTGAAAGTGAGGGGGTGGAAAACCATTTACCATGCTAATGGACACCAAAAGAAAGATGGGGTGGCAATCCTTATATCAGACAAATTAGAATTTAAACCAAAGACTGTAATAAGAGATGAGGAAGGATACTATATCCTACTTAAAGGGTCTATCCAACAAGAAGATCTAACAATTGTAAATATCTATGCCCCTAACATGGGAGCAGCCAATTATTTAAGGCAATTGATAACAAAAGCAAAGAAACACATTGACAACAATACAATAATAGTGGGGGACTTTAACACCCCCCTCACTGAAATGGACAGATCGTCTAAGCAAAAGATCAACAAGGAAATAAAGACTTTAAATGACACACTGGACCAAATGGACTTCACAGACATATTCAGAACATTCCATACCAAAGCAACGGAATACACATTCTTCTCTAGTGCCCAATGAACATTCTCCAGAATAGATCACATCCTAGGTCATAAATCAGGTCTCAACCGGTACCAGAAGATTGGGATCATCCCCTGCATATTTTCAGACCACAATGCTTTGAAACTAGAACTCAATCACAAGAGGAAAGTCGGAAAGAACTCAAATACATGGAGGCTAAAGAGCATCCTACTGAAGAATGAATGGGTCAACCAGGAAATTAAAGAAGAATTAAAAAAATTCATGGAAACCAATGAAAATGAAAACACAACTATTCAAAATCTTTGGGATGCAGCAAAGGCAGTCCTAAGAGGCAAGTATATAGCAATACAAGCCTTTGTCAAGAAACAAGAAAGGTCTCAAGTACACAACCTAACCCTACACCTAAAGGAGCTGGAGAAAGAACAGCAAATAAAGCCTAAACCCAGCAGGAGAAGAGAAATAATAAAGAGCAGAGCAGAAATCAATGAAATAGAAACCAAAAGAACAGTAGAACGGATCAACGAAACTAGGAGTTGGTTCTTTGAAAGAATTAACAAGATTGATAAACCCCTGGCCAGACTTACCAAAAAGAAAAGAGAAATGACCCAAATCAACAAAACCATGAATGAAAGAGGAGAAATCACAACCAATACCAAAGAAATACAAACAATTATAAGAACATATTATGAGCAACTCTATGCCAGCAAATTAGATAATCTGGAAGAAATGGATGCATTCCTAGAGATGTATCAACTACCAAAACTGAACCAGGAAGAAATAGAAAACCTGAAGAGACCTATAACCACTAAGGAAATTGAAGCAGTCATCAAAAATCTCCCAAAACACAAAAGCCCAGGGGCAGATGGCTTCCCAGGGGAATTCTACCAAACATTTCAAGTAGAATTAATACCTATTTTTCAGAAACTGTTCCAAAAAATAGAAATGGAAGGAAAACTTCCAAACTCATTTTATAAGGCCAGCATTACCTTGATCCCAAAACCAGACAAAGACCCCATCAAAAAGGAGAATTACAGACCCATATCCCTGATGAACATGGATGCAAAAATTCTCACCAAAATACTAGCCAATAGGATCCAACAGTACATTAAAAGGATTATTCACCACGACCAAGTGGGATTTATCCCTGGGCTGCAAGGTTGGTTCAACATCCGCAAATCAATCAACGTGATACAATACATTAACAAAAGAAAGAACAAGAATCATATGATCCTCTCAATAGATGCAGAAAAAGCATTTGACAAAGTACAGCATCCTTTCTTGATCAAAACTCTTCAGAGTATAGGCATAAAGGGTACATATCTCAATATCATAAAAGCCATCTATGAAAAACCTACAGCGAATATCATTCTCAATGGGGAAAAACTGAGAGCTTTCCCCCTAAGGTCAGGAACACGGCAGGGATGTCCATTATCACCACTGCTATTCAACATATTATTGGAAGTCCTAGCCACAGCCATCAGACAACAAAAAGAAATCAAAGGCATCCAAATCGGCAAAGAAGAAGTCAAACTCTCACTCTTTGCAGATGATATGATACTTTATGTGGAAAACCCCAAAGACTCCACCCTAAAACTGCTAGAACTCATACAGGAATTCAGTCAAGTGGCAGGATATAAAATCAATGCACAGAAATCAGTGGCATTCCTATACACCAACAACAAGTCAGAAGAAAGAGAAATTAAGGAGTCGATCCCATTTACAATTGCACCCAAAACCATAAGATACCTAGGAATAAATCTAACCAAAGAGGCAAAGGATCTGTACTCAGAAAACTATAAAACACTCATGAAAGAAATTGAGGAAGACACAAAGAAATGGAAAAACGTTCCATGCTCATGGATTGGAAGAACAAATATTGTGAAGATGTCAATGCTACCTAGAGCAATCTACACATTCAATGCAATTCCCATCAAAATACCATCCACTTTTTTCAAAGAAATGGAACAAAAAATCCTAAAATTTGTATGGAACCAGAAAAGACCCCGCATAGCCAGAGGAATGTTGAAAAAGCAAAGCAAAGGTGGCGGCATCACAATTCCGGGACTTCCAGCTCTACTACAAAGCTGTCATCATCAAGACAGTATGGTACTGGCACAAAAACAGACACATAGATCAATGGAACAGAATAGAGAGCCCAGAAATGGACCCTCAACTCTATGGTCAACTAATCTTTGACAAAGCAGGAAAGAATGTCCAATGGAAAAAAGACAGTCTCTTCAACAAATGGTGTTGGGAAAATTGGACAGCCACATGCAGAAGAATGAAACTGGACCATTTCCTTACACCACACACAAAAATAAACTCCAAATGGTTGGAAGACCTCAATGTGAGACAGGAGTCCATCCAAATCCTAAAGGAGAACACAGGCAGCAACCTCTTCGACCTCAGCCGCAGCAACTTCTTCCTAGAAACATCGCCAAAGGCAAGGGAAGCAAGGGCAAAAATGAGCTTGGGACTTCATCAACATAAAAAGCTTTTGCAAAGCAAAGGAAACAGTCAACAAAACCAAAAGACAACTGACAGAATGGGAGAAGATATTTGCAAATGACATATCAGATAAAGGGCTAGTATCCAAAATCTATAAAGAACTCATCAAACTCAACACCAAAAGAACAAAGAATCCAATCAAGAAATGGGCAGAGGACATGAACAGACATTTTTCCAAAGAAGACATCCAAATGGCCAACAGACACATGAAAAAGTGCTCAACATCGCTTGGCATCAGGGAAATCCAAATCAAAACCTCAATGAGATACCACCTCACACCAGTCAGAATGGCTAAAATTAACAAGTCAGGAAATGACAGATGTTGGCGGGGATGCGGAGAAAGGGGAACCCTCCTACACTGTTGGTGGGAATGCAAGCTGGTGCAGCCACTCTGGAAAACAGTATGGAGGTTCCTCAAAAAGTTGAAAATAGAGCTACTATATGATCCAGCAATTGCACTCCTGGGTATTTACCCCAAAGATACAAAAGTAGGGATCCGAAGGGGTATGTGCACCCCGATGTTTATAGCAGCAATGTCCACAATAGCCAAACTGTGGAAAGAGCCCAGATGTCCATCAACAGATGAATGGATAAAGAAGAAGTGGTATATATACACAATGGAATATTATGCAGCCATCAAAAGGAATGAGATCTTGCCATTTGCAACGACGTGGATGGAACTGGAGGGTATTATGCTGAGCGAAATAAGTCAAACAGAGAAAGACATGTATCATATGACCTCACTGATATGAGGAATTCTTAATCTCAGGAAACAAACTGAGGGTTGCTGGAGTGGGGGGTGGGGTGGGAGGGATGGGGTGACTGGGTGATGGACACTGGGGAGGGTGTGTGCTCTGGTAAGCGCTGTGAATTGTGCAAGACTGCTGAATCTCAGATCTGTACCTCTGAAACAAATAATGCAATATATGTTAAGAAAGAAAAAAAAAGAAGAATGTAGCAGGAGGGGAAGAATGAAGGGGGGGAAATCGGAGGGGTAGACGAACCATGAGAGACGATGGACTCTGAAAAACAAACTGAGGGTTCTAGAGGGGATGGGGGTGGGAGGATGGGTTAGCCTGGTGATGGGTATTGAGGAGGGCACGTTCTGCATGGAGCACTGGGTGTTATGCACAAACAATGAATCATGGAACACTATATCTAAAACTAATGATGTAATGTATGGGGATTAACATAACCATAAAAAAATTAAAAAAAAAAGTTAAAAAAAATTCCTAATGGACAGATATCTTTTTCCTAAATTATAATCAAAGGCTAGAATAAGCCCAGCTATAACTCCAAAAGGTGATACTTCTCATATGAGTCAGTAGACAAGCCATGTGCATGGAGTAGTGCAAATTCACAATGATTACCACTGTAAAGCTGCTATCTTTCTGATATGGTATCAGATTTCTCAGATTTCTCCAAACATTCATGGCCAGAAGACATAGAACAATGTCTACAAAGTTCTCAGGGAAAGAAACTGACTAAGACACAATTAAAGAATAAAGGCAAGGGCAAACATTCTTAAACATAGAAGTCAGGGGATAAAGCAGTCGTGGGTCTTTCATGAAAAAAATAACTTAAAAATAAAACCCACCCCAATTAGTATTGCCTCAAATTAAGAATTCAAGGAAAAGGTCAAATTTTTTTCCTGAGTCTTTTGGGCCTTAAATGTTTTCAGCTTGAAATAATCTGCATGCCAAAGCAACATATCTTGGGGCCACTCCTTCTGAACCCTTATACTACATATAAATGAAATCAGTGGGAAAGCAGTATTTCCATTTCCCTTCCAAATAAGTGTTAAGTGACCCCCTAATGTTTTCATGACCCAGGACAAGATTACAAATAGAGACCCTTATTGTATACATCTGGAGGTTTAAATGGTATAAACCAATTTAATAAAGTCATAAAATATGTTTTATCCTCTTTATCCTCCTAACTTGATAAATATACTTTATTATGACCTAGTAGGTGTAGGTTCAAAAATGAAATTCCTGGATCCTTAGAATTCCATCCTGCAACATGGCACTATAAGGAAAGTAAGCTTCTGGTTGCTGGCCCCAAGCCTTCTGCTTTCTCCTTTCTCCTCCCATCTCAAGCTCCATCCCACAGCACAATAAATGTGGACAAGCCATCTTGCAAATGCAAGCTTCATACATATCCCATAAACAGTGTTAACTTGGCCATCCCTCAGGAAAAGATAAGCAAATGCAGCAAAATGTTAACAATTGATGAATCTAGGTGAAGAGCATACAGATGGTCATTGGATTTTTCTTGCCATTTTTCTAAAGGTTTAAAATTTTTCAGAATAAAAATGTAGGGAAAAATGAAGGTTTTTTTTAATTAAAAAAGTAAATTTCTAAGTTGGCCCTCCTTAAAAGAATTTAAATAGAGGACCTGTTCCAGGAAGGGAGCTATTTCACCATAGACAACTACAGTATAATATGAAGTAGGAGTGGCAGAAAGAAAAGAATTTAGCAGTCTGTTTGTTAAAATTCCCCTCTATATCCTGTTGTTCCTGCATAGCCCAGCAAATAGTTGTTAACCAAACGTTTATTCTTCATTTTTCTTTGAATTGCCTTCCTTCCCTTTGACTTCTGGAATGTACCCCCTTCTCCTTAGTGCAAGATAGCATACATAACTCATTTTGTCTGACTGCCTTCAAAATCTCATGTGTATGTGGTTTCCCTGTACATATGTAATTAAATTTTATTTTCTCCTGTTTTAAAAAAAAAAAGAACTCAGGGGCAAAGGGATATTACATCAGGAAATTCGGTAATCATTGAATTCACCTTAATATAGAAAGAATTTTTAAAACTTTGGAAAATTTCATTCCAGAAGATAATTTGAAATTTATGGAATCTAAAAGTGAAAAATCCTAATGTAAGGAATATGTAACCATGCGGAATATTAATGAGAAGAGAACTTAGAAAGATAGTGTCTCTGAGAAAGAGAAGAGTCTCTGGCATCTGGGAGCTGGCCTGATACTACTGGCCAGGGCTCCCTTGGGGTTGCTAGGAGTTGACATGACACTCACAGATAGGCATGTGGTAGCATCCAAAATCAGAGCCAAGCTCTACACCCTCAAACCTTCCCCCAGACACATGAATGCTATAATAATTCCTTTATGTCCCTCTTACTAAAATGCCCCATGGTTCCCCCACTTCATGTTCTCCCTCACTCAATGAGTAATAACTCTAGCTTGTTCAACTGTAGGTGTGTTCCTGATGACCTCTGGCTGTAGGGTATTGACACCACCTCAATGTCTTGGTGCTGAGACTATGGAGTCTATCTAACATTAATGAAAAAACATTTATTTGAAGTTTTAATTTCTTTACTCTTTAGTTTCCTATTATTCAATTAGAATCATGAGAAATTATATAAACTCTTTAACTTAGAAAATAGCATCAAATATAAAATTGTTATGAAACAATTTTTTATTTATTTTATTATTTTTTTAACATCATGCACATGCAATTCCCAACAATGTCCTTGAAAAATGTTTTTGTTGGTCTAGATTCTAAATAATTGCTATTGCTGCTGTTTTTTTAAATCATAATAAGTGTACTCTTTAATCCCCATCACCTATTTTACCCATCCCCCACCAACCTCCCCTCTGATAACCATCAGTTTGTTCCCTAAGTTGAAAGTTTATTTCTTGGTTTGCCTCTCTCTCTCTCTTCCTTTACTTGTTTTGTTTCTTAAATTCCACATATGAGTGAGATCATATGGTATTTGTCTTTCTATGACTTATTTTACTTAGCATTATACTCTAGATCTATTCATGTTATTGCAATGGCAAGATTTCATTCTTTTTTATGGTTGAGTAGTGTTCCATTGTGTGTGTGTACACACACACACACACACACAAACACACACACACACACACACCACTTCTTTACCCATTCATCTATCAGTGGACGCTTGGGCTCTTTCCATAGTTGGCTATTGTAAATAATGCTGCAATAAACATAGTGGTGAATGTATCTCTTTGAATTAGTGTTTTGTGTGTTTTTAGTAATTACCCAGTAGTGTGATTACCGGATAGTAGGGTAGTTCTATTTTTAACTTTCAGAGGAATCTTCAAAGATACTGTTTTCCACAGTGGCTGCACAAGTTTGCCTTCCCACCAACAGTGAGAGAGGATTCCTTTTGTTTCACATCCTCGCCAACACCTGTTCTTTCTTGTGTTTTGATTTTAGCCATTTCCAAAGGTGTGAGGTGATATCTCATTGTAGTTTTGATTTGTATTTCCCTGATAATGAGTGATGTTGAGCATCTTTTCATGTGTCTGTTGGCCACCTGTATGTCTTTTTGGGAGAAATGTCTTCTGTCTATTTTTTAATTGGATGGTCTGGTTTTTGGTGTTGAATTGTAGAAGTTCTTGATATATTTTGGATACTAACCTTTTATCAGATATGTCATTTGCAAATATCTTCTCCCATTTGTAGGTTGTCTTTTAGTTTTTTGATTGTTTCCTTTGTTGTACAAAAGTTTTTTTTTTTCTTTTTTAATTTTGATATAGTCCCAATAGTTTATTTTTGCTTTTATTTCCCTTGTCTTGGGAGACATACCTAGAAAGAAGTTGCTATAGCTCATGTCAGAAAATTTACTGCCTGTGCTCTTTTCAAGGATTTTTATGATTTCAGATATCAGATTTAGGTCTTTAATTCATTTTGAGTTTATTTCTGTGTGTGGTGAAAAAAAGTGATCCAGTTTCATTCTTCTGCATGTAGCCGACCAATTTTCCCAATGCCATATGTTGGAGACTTTTTCCTATTTTATGTTCATTCCTCCTTTATCGCAGACTAATTGACCATATAATTTTTTTTTCTGGGTTTTCTGTTCTATTCCATTGATCTGTGTGTCTATTTATATACCAATACCATACTGTTTTAATTATTATTACTTTGTAATAGAACTTGAAATCTGGAATTGCAATACTTCAAGTTTTGTTTTCCTTTTTCAAGATTGCTTTGGCTACTCTAGGTCTTTGTGGTTCCATTCAAATTTTAGGATTATTCTAGTTCTGTGAAAAATGCTGTTGGTATTTTGATAGGGATTGTATTAAATGTGTAGATTGTTTGTGTAGTAGAGACATTTTAACAATATTTTTTCTTCCAATTCATAAACATGGAATGTCTTTCCATTTCTTTGCATAGTCTTGAATTTTTTTAATCAGGGTTTTATAATTTTTAAAGTACAAGTCTTTCACCTCTTTGGGTAAGTTTATTCCTAGGCATTTTATTGTTTTTGGTGTAATTGTAAATAGGAATGTTTTCTTAATTTCTCTTTCTGCTTCTTCATTATTAGTGTACAGAAATGCAATAGATTTCTGCACATTGATTTTGTATACTGTGACTTTACTGACTTCATTTATCAGTTCTAGTAGTTTTTTGATGGAATCTTCTGGATTTTCAGTATATAGTATCATGTCATCTGCAAATAATGAGACTTTCACTTCTTTCATACCAGTTTGGTTGTCTTTTATTTCTTTTTGTTGTCTAATTGCTGTGGCTAGAACTTCCAGTACTATGTTGAATCAAAGCGGTGAGACTGGACATCCTTGTCTTGTTTCTGACCTTAGGGGAAAAGCTCTCAGTTTTTTCCCACTGGGTATGATGTTAGCTGTGGGTTTTTCATATAAGGCCTTTATTATTTTGAGGTATATTCTCTCTAGACCTACTTTGCAGAGGGTTTTTTTTTTTTATCATGAATGGATGTTGTACTTTGTCAAATGCTTTTTCTGCATCTATTGAAATGATATATGAATTTTATCCTCATCTCTTATTAATATGGTATATTACAATAATGGTTTTGCAAATATTCAACCACCACTGCATCCTGGAAATTAATCCCACTTGATCCTGGTGAATGATTTTTTTTTTTTTTTTTAGTGTATTATTGGATTAGGTTCACCAATATTTTGTTGAGGATTTTTGCATCTACGTTTACCAGAGATATTGGCTTGCAGTTCCCTTTTTTGGTGGTGTCTTTATCTAGTTTTGGTATCAAGGTGATACTGGCCTCATAGAATGAATTTGGTGGATTTCCTCCCTCTTCTATTTTTTGTAGTAGTTTGAGAAGAATAGGTAGTAACTCTTCTTTAAATAAATATTTGTTAGAATTCACCTATGAAGCTGTCTGGTCCTGGACTTTGTTTGTTGGGAGTTTTTTGATTACCAATTCAATTTCATTGCTGGTAATCAGTCTGTTCAAATTTTTCATCCAATTCTTCTAAGTTGTCCAAAAACATATCTACATTTCTCTGTTTGCATATCGATCTACTAATCTGCATGGGCTCATTGCATACTGTTGCAGAAGACATCTACCTAATATTAGCTGTGGGCTTTACTAGGAGATACTTAAAACAAAACAAAACAAAAAAACTCTCATCTCTGTAGTTTTCTCCATTTCTGAGTTTTTTTTTGAGAATTTATATTTTAAAATATGACAACAAATGTATTGCATGCAACGTAGTATGTTTAATGTTAAAGGGGAAAAAAAAAACCCCTCTGGTTATATTTACAAGATATTAATGATTAGTGGAGGATGGAGATTTATTCCTCCTTTATGTATTTTCCTGTGACTTTTAAGTTTTTAAGAATAACAATATTTCAGGGGCACCTGGGTGGCTCAGCCAGTTAGGCATCCCACTCTTGGTTTTGGTTCAGGTCCTGATCTTGGGGTTATAAATTTGAGCCCCGGATTGGGCTCCACCCTCAGTGTGGAGTCTGCTTGGGATTCTTTCTCTTCTTCTCCCTCTGCCCCTCCCCCCGCTCGCATGCTCTATCTCTCTCTAAAATAAATAAATAAATAAATAAATAAATAAATAAATAAACAAAATATTAAAAAGAGAATAACAATATTTTGAAACATGTGGAATATGCACACATAATTTAAGAAGAATAGAAAATATTTCCCAGAGATGATAGTAAAACCACCATTATGGTTTTGTTTTATTTGATCTAACATTTTATTGTAAGCATTTTTCATTGTTCAAAATAACTAATTCTTTCATGGTCTTCTTATTCAATAAATCATCCTTTCCTTTGGGGCCATTGAGCAGTTTGTGAATTGAAGACACAGAATCTTACTGATGACAGAAACTTCAAATAGCAGGTGTGATGCTAAAGGGCAGGCTTCATATGCAAATCATAAATGCACAGATGTATTCTTACCAGTGGTTCTTTCATCAATACAAAGAACAATATAAAAATCTGTCTTAAACAAATAGCTATTCTTCTTCAGCAAAACACATTTCTTTATAAAACAATGTCATTCCATTCAATCCAAGTGGTACTTTGAAGATTCATTCCTAGAAAGCAAACATTTCGTTATCTTGGGAAATAGGGCTGAGTTTCCCCAGATTGTATGTTGATTAAAAAGAAAATGGAAGTCAAACCAAAATCTTCAGGTGAGTTAGATGAGTTACCTTCTGGATGAACATTAACAACTTAAGCTCCTGACCCTCTAAGGGATTCCTAATTAAGGAATGAATTCCCTACCTAGGCAGCCAGCCTCCAAACATGTTCCACGCTATTAAGAAGGGCCACATGCACCCCAATGTTCATAGCAGCAATGCCCACAATAATCAAACTGTGGAAAGAGCCGAGATGCCCTTCAACAGATGAATGGATAAAGAAGACGTGATCCATATATACAATGGAATATAACTCAGCCATCAGAAATTATGAATACCCACTATTTGCATTAACATGGATGGAACTGGAGGAGATTATGCTAAGTGAAATAAGTCAAGCAGAGAAAGTCAATTATCATACGGTTTCACTTATTTGTGGAACATAAGGAATAGCATGGAGGACATTAGGAGAAGGAAGGGAAAAATGAAGGGGGGGGTAATCAGAGGGGAAGACGAACCATGAGAGACTATGGACTCTGGGAACCAAACAGGGTTTTCGAGGGGAGGGGGTGGGGGGATGGGTTAGCCTGGTGATGGGTATTAAGGAGGGCACATATTGCAAGGAGCACTGGGTGTTATACACAAACAATGGATCATGGAACAGTACATAAAAAACTAATGATGTACTGTATGGAGACTAACATAACATAATTAAAAAAAAAAAAAAAAGACTGACTCCTGCCAAAAGTATTCAGGGTTTTCATAGAAAACAAATTTGTGGTAAAGCATGTCTTGTGTGGTCTATAAATATGCATATCAAATAACTTAATAAATTAATACGCTCTGTTCCTTTCACAAATTTCAGTTCAGACATTTGTATTCACACACCAAAATAAGTGTTATCTGTAAAGTACAAAGTAGATAAAAGTGTCCTTCTTAATTAAATTTTAAATCATGAAACTATAAACAAAATACTAAATAAAAAATACAAAATACTACTAAAATTCAAAATACAATTTCTTTATTACTATATCATCTTAATGGTATTACATTAATATTTCTAAGATGATAATTAAATGTTGGCAAAGTGAAATATTTATCTTTTTTACTTGTTTGGTAAACAAATCATTCTTTTTTCTTCCACACATTCATATATCTACCAATACTTTCTTTTTGAGAGAATTATGTACTTTGCTAGAACCCTGAGATACAAATAGGTCAATCTATTGGGAAACACCCATAAAATTAATGCTAGACAATGATTACTGACAAATTTCAAGCTCATTTAATCCTCACAAGATCCTTGTCTATGAGGCAGGCACTGATATTGTCTTCCCCATTTTACAGATGAGAAAACTGAGTCTCAGAGAGGTAAGATAACTGTCCAAGATGATACAACTTGTAAGTATAAGCCTGGAATTTAAACCGAAACAGCATGGTTCTAGAGTTCTTGTTCTCTACTATGTCTCATATTTTCCCTTTGATTACAATCATAATACATTTCAATGTGATAAACGCTACCCTGGGGCAAGGTCAGGAACTGTGGAAGTAAATGGCTATCCTACTTAACCTAGTGTTTGAGAGATTTCTTAAAAATGGCTTCCTGGCTGACCAATATCAATGCTTACAAATGTAGGGATAAAGTGAACCAGGGTGGTGTGGAAGGGAATGTGGAGAAATGTGGTGTGACATGCTTGGTAGGATGTAGACAGGAATAAGTACTCCAGGTAGCTTTAGCACAGGGTTCAGAGAGTTGTTTGATTTTATGCTAAACAGGACTTCCCTAGCACTTTTTAGAATGATGTACTCAATAAGAACACTCAATAGCTGTCTTGAGGCTTGACACTGGTTGACATAAACGAGCGTGATTTTAAGACCTAGGTTTGCCATCTGTTAACTAGCATTTTAAACATGGGGATATACTAGAGTATTCCTTGCCAGAGTTCTAAATTTCAACAATAATGTAATTCTTTTTACAGATAATTTAAAATTATCATCTTTCCTTATGTGAGTGTAAAATTTAAGACATTTCTTCTGATCAAATGATTGGAAACAGGAATGTAACTCCATAATGAAAAAAAAAAAACAAACGATATACAATATCAGCCACGACAGGAAATATACCAATGAAGTCTAACCCAACATACAGGACTAGAGAAAATAAAATATTCTGAAAATTGAGAGTTAGCTGCAGGAAGTAATGTTAACTCTTTGTTTCAGTGATGTCATGGAAAAGACACTGGCCTCAGAGTAAGAGGCTCAAACATCAGCTGCAGCGCACATTGGGTGTGTTGCTGTGGGCTATGCCCACAATCTTCCTGAGATTCAGTCCCTTATCTATTAATAAAGATATTGGTGCATGTTCTACCTTCCTCAAAGTGCAAGATGAGAAGCAAATGAAAACTGTAAAATGGTATAGGTATAAATATCATTGTCACCATATACTAAGTGTTATAATTTGTTCAGGTCCCATGGAAAGACAATTTTGCTTTTAAGCGGTAATTAATTAAATCTGATTTTAAAAAAGCAGACATAGTCAGATGTGATTTGTATCAGAGAATTTCAATTTTCTTAGTGGGTGAGCAGTTCATTCAACCAAGCCATGGTTCTTCCACATTTCCTCTCTGAATTAGAGGAGGAAGATGACTCACAGTGGGTTTGAAAGATTTTTCACTCAATCTTGTGAACAAAGACACCGTCGCTATTTTTAAAATTCTGACTCTAAAACCCAGACTGATTTATTACTCAGATTGCACTCAGACAAATATGACAAAAAGCCAAGAAGAAACCACTTTTAGAGTTTCTTCTACTGAGCTATTTTAAAGTATATTCCTATTTGCATTCAAGATATAAATCTCACTCTAGTGCCATGTTAAAGTATGTCTCATTGAATAAAGTGCTAAGAGCTGATTTAATGGACTATTTACTAAATGAAGCAATGCAGAAATCTCACAATTCTCCCTCACAGGAAGTGGATTAAGGCAATAATAACAGATAATATTTATATGTAGGGATGGCAATTATGCACTTTACATATGGTAGTTTATTTAAATTCACAACAGCCATATAAAGGAGAAGGCAATTTCCTTCTCATTTGTGAGAGATATGCATGGATGGATCACAGAAGTTGCCCAAGTTCAGATAGCAGGTAAGTGGTGCTACTGCATTCAACGCTGGGCAGTCTGGTTCCGCTGCTCCTACCCTCTGTGCTTACTCTTTACCATGGGAACTGTTGGGGAAAATATTTTTTAAAAATTCAACTGGAGCATGACCTACCTACTGAATATATAAAATTTCGTATACAGAATAATTTGGGGGGGTGGTTAGGAGAATTAGTTACAGAAGCTGCTAAACTTAAAGCCTGAATAAACTTTAAAAATATCAGGCATTCATATCAAATGGTGTGGCTTTTGCCATAGTCATGGCAGAGCAATTCTTTCCCGTGGTTACTTTGATGATAACAACTTTACTCTCTTAGGGGGCCTATTTGGGGCTTTGTAACAGAACAGGCACCCAGGGAAAAGCTACTAGTGCAATTAAATTTGGGCCCCAAGCTTCTGACTTGATCTCCTCCTTTGATGCCTTTGTTAGCACTGCCTCCACTAAAAAGCCACTTCTAGGCATGCTCTGAGCATGCTCTAAGCTTGCCATAAGTATGCCCACCACGGAATGTGTTTCACACTTCTGGTTCCATTTCACAAATCTTGCTTTAGATGCTTTGACACTCTGGATAAAAAATGCTGTGTGTCTTGCCCAAGTGATTTTAGATAACTGGACTCAGGTTCAGATGGACATTATGGGTAGTCTTGATACAGCAAAGAAATGGATTAGTATGCAAATATTTTAAAGGGTTAACCCAAGAGAGAAGCAGTTTGCTATAAAAATCACAAAATCAATCTCTCTCTCTCCGCCATGTTCCCTTAGCCTGAAAACATCATCATTTCACTTTTATTTTTATTGCCTATTTTGTTGGATATCAAATTGTTTCTTTTTATTTATATTTAATTGAAGTATAATTTTTAAAAAAGATTTTATTTATTTATTTGTCAGAGAGACAGAGAGAGAGCACAAGCAGAGGGAGCTACAGGCAGAGGGAGAAGCAGGCTCCCTGCTGAGCAAGGAGCCCAATGCGGGACTTGATCCCAGGACCCTGGGATCATGACCTGAGCCGAAGGCAGACACTTAACCTGAAGTATAATTAACATATAGCGTTATATTAGTCTCAGGTGTACACTATAATGATTCAACAACTCTATACATTTCTCAGAGCTCATCAAGATAAGTGTACTGTTAACCCCTTTTATCTATTTTGGGTGATTATCCCTCCAACTACCTCCCCTCTGGCAAACCACCAGCTTGTTTAAGAGTCTGGTTTTTTGTTTGTCTCTTTTTTTGTTTGTTTGTTCATTTGTTTTGTTTTTTAAATTGGACATATGAATGAAAAAAAATAAATTCTCTGTTTCAGTTCACATTTTTTTTTAAGATTTTATTTATTTAGGACAGAGAGAGACACAGAGGGAACACAAGCAGGGGGAGTGGGAGAGGGAGAAGTAGGCTCCCCACTGAGCAGGGAGCCTGATGCGGGGCTCTATCCCAGGACCCTGGGATTATGACCTGAGCCAAAGGCAGACACTTAATGACTGAGCCACCCAGGCGCCTCTCGTTTCACATTTTAAATTCCATTGTCTTTTGGCATCCTTGATTTCTTGTTCAAAGTCAGATGTCTGTGTTAATTTTGCTCCTTTGACGGTAATGTGTCTTTTTTTCTCTCCATGCTTAAAGACGTACTTTCTACCTTTGGTCTTTGGCAGTTCAGTGGTTTCATTTGTATTATACATCCTTTGGAGTTCACAGGTGTTACTGAGTATGTGAGTGAATGTCTTCATCAATCTGTGGTAAGTATAAGCCTTTATTTCTTCAGATGGTGCTTCCCATTTTCTATCGCCTACATTTCTGGGATTCCAATTGCACTTAGTTTTTAATTTTTCTCTTTACCAATTCATTTACATTATAACTTTATAACATATCCCATATATTTATTGCACTCTTAACTCTTTAATTATTTATTACTTTCTATTTTTTTCTTCAGTTTTGAATTTTCTTCTTCTTTTTTTTAAAGATTTTATTTATTTATTTGACAGAGAGAGACACAGCGAGAGAGGGAACACAAGCAGGGGGAGTGGGAGAGGGAGAAGCAGGCTTCCCGCCGAGCAGGGAGCCCGATGCGGGGCTCGATCCCAGGACCCTGGGGTCATGACCTGAGCCGAAGGCAGACGCTTAACGACTGAGCCACCCAGGCGCCTCTCGTTTCACATTTTAAATTCCATTGTCTTTTGGCATCCTTGATTTCTTGTTCAAAGTCAGATGTCTGTGTTAATTTTGCTCCTTTGATGGTAATGTGTCTTTTTTTCTCTCCATGCTTAAAGACGTACTTTCTACATTTGGTCTTTGGCAGTTCAGTGGTTTCATTTGTATTATACATCCTTTGGAGTTCACAAGTGTTACTGAGTATGTGAGTGAATGTCTTCATCAATCTGTGGTAAGTATAAGCCTTTATTTCTTCAGATGGTGCTTCCCATTTTCTATCGCCTACATTTCTGGGATTCCAATTGCACTTAGTTTTTAATTTTTCTCTTTACCAATTCATTTACATTATAACTTTATAACATATCCCATATATTTATTGCACTCTTAACTCTTTAATTATTTATTACTTTCTATTTTTTTCTTCAGTTTTGATATTTTCTTCTTCTTTTTTTTAAAGATTTTATTTATTTATTTGACAGAGAGAGACACAGCAAGAGAGGGAACACAAGCAGGGGGAGTGGGAGAGGGAGAAGCAGGCTTCCTGCAGAGCAGGGAGCCTGACAAGGGACTCGATCCCAGGACCCTGGGATCATGACCTGAGCCGAAGGCAGATGCTTAACGACTGAGCCACCCAGGCACCCCTGTTTTTGATATTTTCTATTGATCTGTTTTATAGTTTACTGGTCATATTTGTCCTTTTGTCTATTTTTATCTAATAATTTAAGTTTATCTTTTGTGTTTGTAATTAAAATCCTTGAATTAAAAAAATCCATTTGAGTGTTTTCCATTTTATAAATTCCTGTTCTCTGGTGAAAGTAAAAATAGTTTCATTCATCATTTTCTCTTTTCCTCTGTTCTCTTAAAAATATTATTTATTTCCATACTAAAGTGTTTGCTGGCTAACTCCAATATCTTAATCACCTGTGGGTCTGTGTTTATCCTCTTTTATTTTTCCCTTTGGGTTTCGTTCATTTGGCAACAGCATACACCTTGTGTGAAATTTGTATGAAATTTTTTTTTTTAATCCTCCAAAGACAGTTCATTATTTTCTTTTTTGGTCAATAAGTATCGGACTAGGGGGGCGGAGCAAGATGGCGGAGGAGTAGGAGACCTGGATTTCGTCTGGTCTCAGGAATTCAGCTGGATAGGGATCAAATCATTCTGAACACCTACAAACTCAGCAGGAGATTGAAGAAAAGAATAGCAACTCTCTGAACAGAAAAGCGACCACTTTCTGGAAGGTAGGACGTGCGGAGAAGTGAACCTGAGGTGATATTCAGGAGGATAGACAGCGGGGGAGGGGGCCTCCATCGGCCACTTCTGGCAAGTGATAGAGCCGCGGAGCACAAAATCAGAACTTTTAGAAGTCTGCTCCGCTGAGGGACGTCGCTCCAGTGCCTAAGCGGGGGGTGGAACCCTCATTAGGACAGTGTGGTCTCAGGACCCTCGGGGTCACAGAAAGACCGGGGGTGCCTGAGTGGGCAGAGCTCCCAGGTATCAGAGTGGGAAAGCCGGATGCAGAGACGGAGCTGAGGTGCAGGCTCTCAGCTCGGGGTTGCCATAAACTGTGATCCGTGGCACAGTCGGGCCACTGATCCTCCAGCAGGGACCCAACAAGCGGCAGATCCGGGGAGACTCCCCTTCCTCCCCTGGGAGGAGCAGCACGGGAGTGAACCGCAGGGATCTGCTGGGTTTGGAGACTCCACACCGAGGCGGGTGCCAGAGATAGAAATGCTCGGTCATAGGCCAGGTGAGCATGGAGTGCGGCTGGAGACCAGGAAGACGGGAGTGACTGACTGCTTTTCTCTGGGGGCTCACTCAGGAGCGGGGCCCGAGTTCTTGGCTCCTCCAGGGTGGAGATTGGGAGGCCACCATTTTCTCTCTCGGCATCCAAAGCTGTACAGAAAGGTTGCAGGGAACAAAAGCTCCCGAGAGCAAACCCGAGCAGATTACTTAGCCCTGACTGGGCAAGGGCGGGACAATTCCGCCTCAGGCAAGGACATTTGGGAACCACAGCAACAGGCCCCTCCCCCAGAAGATCAGCAAGAACAGCCAGCCAAGACCAAGTTTACCGATCAATGAGAATGGCAGAACTCCAGTGCTAGGGGAATAATGCACATAGAATCCATGGCTTTTTTACCATGACTCTTTAGTCTTTCAAAGTTATTTTTTTTTAACTGCCTTTTTTTTTTGAATTTTACTTTTTCCCTATTTCAACCAACATCTTATCAATCCCTTTTTTAAAAAACATTTATATTTTTCATTTTTAGAGTCATATTCTATCCCTTCATAGTAGTTACCCTTATTTTTGGCATATATATATATATATATATATATATAAGTTGTTCTCTCTTTAAAATTTTGAGATAGTTTCTTATAACAGATCAAAATATACCCTAAAACTCTAGTATATGGTTTTGTTCTACTCTCCTGCCTGATCATATTCTCTCCCTTTTTTTTTCTTTCTTTTTTTTAAACCCACTTCTTTCTTTTTTCAAACAACTTCTTATCAATTCCTTTTCTAAAATTTTTTATAATTTTTATCTTTACAGTCATATTCCATCCCTTCATCATATCAACCGTTATTTTTCTGCATATATAAGTTTTTCTTTCTTTAAAATTTTAGGAGGCACTTTCTTCTAACAGACCAAAATACACCCAAAATCTAGCATGTGGCACTGATCTAGGCACCAGCCTGATCATAATTGATCATATTCTGTTTTTTTTTTTGTTTTGTTTTGTCCTGTTTTTGTTTGTTTTTATCTTTTTCTTTTTCTTTTTTCTTTCTTTCCCTTTCTTTTCCCCTGGCTTCAGGTCTTTTCTGATTTGTTTAGAGTATATTTTCTGGGGACGTTGTTACCCTGTTAGCATTTTGTTCTCTCATTCATCTATTCTCCTCTGGACAAAATGACAAGATGGAAAAAATCACCTCAACAAAAAGAACAAGAGGTAGTACTGACTGCCACGGACCTACTCAATACGGACATTAGTACGATGTCGGATATAGAGTTCAGAATCATCACTTGAAAGATACTAGCTGGGCTTGAAAAAAGCATGGAAGTTATTAGAGAAACCCTTTCTGAGGAAATAAAAGAACCAAAATCTAACCAAGTCGAAATCAAAAAGGCTATTAATGAGGTGCAATAAAAAATGGGGGCACTACCTGCTAGGATAAATGAGGCAGAAGAAAGAATCAGTGATATAGAAGACCAAATGATGGAAAATAAAGAAGATGAGGAAAAGAGAGATAAACAACTACCGGATCACGAGGGCAGAATTCGAGAGATAAGCAATACCATAACATGAAACAAGATTAAAATAATTGGGATCCCAGAAGAAGAAGAAAGAGAAAGAGGGGCAGAAGGTATATTGGAGCAAATTATAGCAGAACTTCCCTAATTTGGGGAAGGAAATAGGCATCAAAATCCAGGAAGCACAGAGAACCCCTCTCAAAATCAATAAAAATAGGTTAACACCCTGACATCTAATAGTAAAACTTACGAGTCTCAGAGACAAAGAGAAAATCCTGAAAGCAGCTCAGGAGAAGAGATATGCAACCTACAATGGTAGAAACATTAGATTGGCAACAGACCTATCCACAGACCTAGAAGGCCAGAAAGGACTGGCATGATATATTCAGAGTACTCAATGAGAAAAATATGCAGCCAAGAATACTATATCCAGCTAGGCTGTCATTGGAAATAGAAGGAGAGATAAAAAGCTTCCAGGATAAACAAAAACTAAAGGAATTTCCAAACACAAAACCAGCCCTACAAGAAATATTGAAAGGGTCCTCTAAGCAAAGAGAGAGCCTAAAAGCGACATAGACCAGAGAGGAACACAGACAATATACAGTAACAGTCACCTTACAGGCAATACAATGGCACTAAATCTTTCAATAGTTACCCTGAATGTAAATGGGCTAAATGCCCCAATCAAAAGACACAGGCTATCAGATTGGATAAAAAAACAAGACCCATCCATATGCTGTCTGCAAGAGACTCATTTTAGTCCCAAAGACACCCCCAGATTGAAAGTGAAGGGGTGGAAAGCCATTTACCATGCTAATGGACACCAAAAGAAAGCTGGGGTGGCAATCCTTATATCAGACAAATTAGATTTTAAACCAAAGACTGTAATAAGAGATGAGAAAGCACACTATATCCTTCTTAAAGGGTCTATCCAACAAGAAGATCTAACAATTGTAAATATCTATGCCCCTAACATGGGAGCAGCCAATTATATAAGCCAGTTAAGAACAAAAGCAAAGAAACACATCAACAACAATACAATAATAGTGGGGGACTTTAACACCCCCCTCACTGAAATGGACAGATCAACAAGGAATAAAGATGTTAAATGACACACTGGACCAAATGGACTTCAGAAACATATTCAGAACATTCCATCCCAAAACAATGGAATACACATTCTTCTCTAGTGCCCATGGAACATTCTCCAGAAGAGATCACATCCTAGGTCATAAATCAGGTCTCAACTGGTACCAAAAGATTGGGATCATTCCCTGCATATTTTCAGACCACAATGCTTTGAAACTAGAACTCAGTCACAAGAGGAAAGTCAGAAAGAACTCAAATACATGCAGGTTAAAGAGCATCCTACTGCAGAATGAATGGGTCAACCAGGAAATTAAAGAAGAATTAAAAAAATTCATGGAAACCAATGAAAATGAAAACACAACTGTTCAAAATCTTTGGGATACAGCAAAGGCAGTCCTAAGAGGAAAGTATATAGCAATACAAGCTTTTCTCAAGAAACAAGAAAGGTCTCAAGTACACAACCTAACCCAACACCTAAAAGAGCTGGAGAAAGAACAGCAAATAAAGCCTAAAACCAGCAGGAGAGAAGAAATAATAAAGATCAGAGCAGAAATCAATGAAATAGAAACTAAAAGAACAGTAGAACAGATCAACGAAACTAGGAGCTGGTTCTTTGAAAGAATTAACAAGATTGATAAACCCCTGGCCAGACTTATCAAAAAGAAGAGAGAAATGATCCAAATCAACAAAATCATGAATGAAAGAGGAGAGATCACAACCAACACCAAAGAAATACAAACAATTATAAGAACATATTATGAGCAACTCAGTTGCAGCAAATTAGATAATCTGGAAGAAATGGATGCATTCCTAGAGATGTATCAACTACCAAAACTGAACCAGGAAGAAATAGAAAACCTGAACAGACCTATAACCACTAAGGAAATTGAAGCAGTCATCAAAAATCTCCCAAAACACAAAAGCCCAGGGCCAGATGGCTTCCCAGGAGAATTCTACCAAATATTTAAAGAAGACTTAATACCTATTCTTCTGAAACTGTTCCAAAAAATAGAAATGGAAGGAAACCTTTCAAACTCGTTTTATGAGGCCACAATTACCTTGATCCCCAAACCAGACAAAGACCCCATCAAAAAGGAGAATTACAGACCAATATCCTCGATGAACATGGATGCAAAAATTCTCACCAAAATACTAGCCAATAGGATCCAACAGTACATTAAAAGGATTATTCACCACGACCAAGTGGGATTTATCCCTGAGATGCAAGGTTGGTTCAACATCCACAAATCAATGAACGTCATACAATATATTAACAAAAGAAAGAGCAAGAACCATATGATCTTCTCAATAGAAGCAGAAAAAGCATTTGACAAAGTACAGCATCCTTTCTTGATCAAAACTCTTCAGAGTATAGGGATAGAGGGTACATACCTCAATATCATAAAAGCCATCTATGAAAAACCCACAGCGAATATCATTCTCAATGGGGAAAAACTGAGAGCTTTCCCGCTAACGTCAGGAACGCAGCAGGGATGTCCACTATCACCACTGCTATTCAACATATTATTGGAAGTCCTAGCCACAACAATCAGACAACCAAAAGAAATCAAAGGCATCCAAATTGGCAAAGAAGAAGTCAAACTCTCACTGTTTGCAGATGATATGATACTTTATGTGGAAAACCCAAAAGACTCCACCCCAAAACTGCTAGAACTCATACAGGAATTCGGTCAAGTGGCAGGATATAAAATCAATGCACAGAAATCAGTGGCATTCCTATACACCACCAACAAGACAGAAGACAGAGAAATTAATGAGTTGATCCCATTTACAAATCCACCCAAAACCATAAGATACCTAGGAATAAATCTAACCAAAGAGGCAAAGGATCTGTACTCAGAAAACTATAAAATACTCATGAAAGAAATTGAGGAAGACACAAAGAAATGGAAAAATGTTCCATGCTCATGGATTGGAAGAACAAATATTGTGAAGATGTCAATGCTACCCAGAGCAATCTACACATTCAATGCAATCCCCATCAAAATACCATCCACTTTTTTCAAAGAAATGGAACAAATAATCCTAAAATTTGTATGGAACCAGAAAAGACCCTGAATAGCCAAAGGAATGTTGAAAAAGAAAAGCAAAGCTGGCAGCATCACAATTCTGGACTTCAAGCTGTATTACAAAGCTGTCATCATCAAGAGAGCATGGTACTGGCACAAAAACATACACATAGATGAATGGAACAGAATAGAACCCAGAAATGGACCCTCAACTCTATGGTCAACTCATCTTTGACAAAGCAGGAAAGAATGTCCAATGGAAAAAAGACAGTCTCTTCAACAAATGGTGTTGGGAAAATTGGACAGCCACATGCAGAAGAATGAAATTGGACCATTTCCTTACACCACACACAAAAATAGACTCAAAATGGTTGGAAGACCTCAATGTGAGACAGGAGTCCATTAACATCCCGAAGGACAACACAGGCAGCAACCTCTTCGACCTCAGCCGCAGCAACTTCTTCCTAGAAACATCGCCAAAGGCAAGGGAAGCAAGGGCAAAAATGAACTATTGGGACCTCATCAAGATAAAAAGCTTTTGCACAGCAAAAGAAACAGTCAACAAAACCAAAAGACAACCGACAGAATGGGTGAAGATATTTGCAAATGACATATCAGATAAAGCGCTAGTGTCTAAAATCTATAAAGAACTTATCAAACTCAACACCCAAAGAACAAATAATCCAATCAAGAAATGGGCAGAGGACATGAACAGACATTTTTCCAAAGAAGACATCCAAATGGCCAAAAGACACATGAAAAAGTGCTCAACATCGCTCGGCATCAGGGAAATCCAAATCAAAACCTCAATGAGATACCACCTCACACCAGTCAGAATGGCTAAAATTAACAAGTCAGGAAATGACAGATGTTGGCAGGGATGCGGAGAAAGGGGAACCCTCTTACACTGTTGGTGGGAATGCAAGCTGGTGCAGCCACTCTGGAAAACAGTATGGAGGTTCCTCAAAAAGTTGAAAAGAGCTACCATACGATCCAGCAATTGCACTACTCGGTATTTACCCCAAAGATACAAATCTAGGGATCTGAAGGGGTACATGCACGCCGATGTTTATAGCAGCAATGTCCACAACAGCCAAACTGTGGAAAGAGCCAAGATGTCCATTGACAGATGAATGGATAAAGAAGAAGTTGTATATATATACAATGGAATATTATGCAGCCATCAAAGGGAATGAGATCTTGCCATTTGCAACAACATGGATGGAACTGGAGTGTGTTATGCTGAGGGAAATAAGTCAATCAGAGAAAGACATGTATCATATGACCTCACTGATATGAGGAATTCTTAATCTCAGGAAACAAACTGAGGGTTGCTGGAGTGGGGGGTGGGCTGGGAGGGATGGGGTGGCTGGGTGATAGACACTGGGGAGGGTATGTGCTATGGTGAGTGCTGTGAATTGTGTAAGACTGTTGAATCACAGATCTGTACCTCTGAAACAAATAATGTAATATATGTTAAGAAAAAAAAGAAAAGAAGATAGCAGGAGGGGAAGAATGAAAGGGGGGAAATCAGAGGGGGAGACGAACCATGAGAGACAATGGTCTCTGAAAAACACACTGAGGGTTCTAGAGGGGAGGGGCGTGGTAGGATGGGTTAGCCTGGTGATGGGTATTAAAGAGGGCACGTTCTGTATGGAGCACTGGGTGTCATGCACAAACAATGAATCATAGAACACCACACAAAAACTAATGACGTAATGTATGGTGATTAACATAACAATAAAAAATAAAAAAAATAAGTATGGGACTAGTCACTCTAACAGAATGAGGGGCTGGGGTAACTCAAGGCTCAGTTAGTTTAGTAGGATAAGTTTTGTTTTTTTTGTGTGTGTGTGGTTGGTTTTTGTTTATTTTTTTGTTTTTTGTTTTTGTTTTGGTCTCTTTCACAATTGCTCTAGGCTATAACCCTTCAGGGATTCTAACTGAGTGCTTGGTGTGTTCACCATGGCCCCTATTCCTGGTACATCCTCAGTGATAATTCTTGTCTTACCAACACTGATGGGTTGTTAGACTATTCTGCTTCACAGAGGTTTTTTGCTTGCTTTAACTTCCTTCTCTTAACAGTATCAGAATTAAAATATTTGGAGAATAGAGTTCATTTCCTTTTCATCCTTTCCCCCAGGGAATCTGGCCCAAAAGGCCTTTAATTATTAAATCTTGTTGATGCTTTAACCTAAAGAGATAGCTTTTCAGAGCACCCACATCGGGGTGCGGGGGATCGAGCCCCACATCGGGCTCCCTGCTCAGCGGGGAGTCTGCTTCTCCCTCTCCCACTCCCCCTGCTTGTGTTCCCTCTCTCACTGTCTCTCTGTCAGATAAATAAATAAAATCTTAAAAAAAAATAGTTTACTTCTTTTAAATTAATACAATTTTTTGAAAACCCGGGTCAAATGTCTTGCCACTGACTTATTTCAAATAATTCCAATATATATGTCCTTAAATTCACTGCATGTTTTTCTCAGTGAAGATATTGATATACATATTTTAAGTTGTTAGAATAACAACCTAGTGCAAGCATACCTTGTGTTACTAGTCTTTGCTTTATTGCAATTCACAGATATTGCATTTTTTATAAATTGAAGATTTGTGGCAACCCTGCATCCAGCAAATGTACTGGCACCATTTTTCCAACAGCATTTGCTCACTTTGTGTCTCTGTGTCACATTTTGGTAATTCTCCCAATATTTCAAATTCTTTTGTTGTTATTTTTATTATGGGGATCTGTGATCAAGTGATCTTTGATGTGACTACTCTAATTATTTTTGAGGTACCATGAATAGTGCCCTTATAAGATGACAAATTTAATTGAAAAATATCATATGTGTTCTGATTGCTTCACCAACTGTTTCCCCATCTCTCACCCTCTCCTCAAACCTCCCTGTTCCCTGAGACACAACAATATTGAAATTAGGCCAATTAATAACCCTACAGTGGCTTCTAACAGTTAAGGTGAAAAGAAGAGTCATACATCTCTCACTTGAAATCAAAAGCTAGAAATGATTAAGCTTAGCAAGGAAAGCATGTCAAAAGCTGAGATAAACCAAAAACTAGGCCTCTTATGCCAGTTATCCAGGTTGTGAATACAGAGGAAAAGTTTTTAAGGAAATTAAAAGTGCTACTCCAGCGAAGAGAGAAATGATAAGAAAGTGAAACAGCCTTATTGCTGATATGAAGAAAGTTTTAGTGGTCTTCATAGAAGATCAAAACAGCTACAACTTTCCCTTAAGCCAAAACTTAGTGCAGAGCAAAACTTTTTTCTCTTCTTTTTTTTTTAAATTTTATTGTATTATGTTAATCACCATACATCATTAGTTTTTGATGTAGTGTTCCATGATTCATTGTTTGCATATAACACCCAGTGCTCCATGCAGAACGTGCCCTCTTTAATACCCATCACCAGGCTAACCCACCCCCCCAACCTCCCTCCCATCTAGAACCCTCAGTTTGTTTCTCAGAGTCCATAGTTTCTCATGGTTCTTCTCCCCCTCCGATTTCCCCCCCTTCATTTTTCCCTTCCTGCTATCTTCTTCTTCTTCTTCTTTTTTTTTTAACATATAATGTATTATTTGTTTCAGAGGTTTTGATGCTATGAGGGCCGAGAGAGGTTAGGAAGCTGCAAAAGAAAAGTCTGAAGCTATCAGTGGTTGGTTTATGAGGTTTAAGAAAAAGAAGCAGGGTTCCTGGGTGGCTCAGTCATTAAGCGTCTGCCTTCGGCTCAGGTCATGATCTCAGGGTCCTGGGATCGAGCCCCGCATCAGGCTCCCTGTTCGGCAGGAAGCTTGCCTCTCCCTCTCCCACTCCCCCTGCTTGTGTTCCTTCTCTCACTCTCTGTCAAATAAATAAATAAATAAATAAATAAATAAATAAATAAATAAATAAATAAAATAAGAAAAAGAAGCCATCTCCATAATGTAAAAGTGCAATGTGAAGCAGCATGTGCTGATGCAGAAGTTGCAGTAAGTTATCCAGAAGAGCTGGCTAAGATAATTAATGAAGGTGGCTACACTAAGCAATAGATTTTCAATGCAGATGAAAAAGGCTTATAGTGGGTTATGATATTGTCTAGGACTTTCATAGCTAGAGAGGTGAAGTCAATGTATGGCTTCAAAGCTTCAAAGGATAGGCTGACTCTCTTGCTAGAGGCTAATGCAGCTGGTGATTTTAAGTTGAAGCCAATGCACATTTACTATTCTAAAAATCTTGGGGCCCCTAAGAATTATGCTAAATAGGGGTATCTAGGTGGCTCAGTTGGTTAAGTATCCAACTCTTGATTTGGGCTCAGGTCATGATCATGGGGTCATGAGATCAAGCCCCATGTTGGGCTCCACACTCAGCAACGAGTCTGCTTGAGATTCTCCCTCTCCCTCTGCTCCTTGCCCTGCTCTTTTGCTCTTAAATAAATAAATAAGTCAATAATAAGTATCTTTAAAGAAAAATAATTATGCTAAATCTACTCTACCTGTGCTCTATAAATGGAATAACAAAGTCTAGGTAATAGCACATCTGTTTACAAAATGGTTAATGAATATTTTAAGCTCACTGTTGAGACCTACTGCTCAGAAAATTTTTTTTTCCAAAATAATACTGCTCATTGACAATGCACCTGGTCACCCAAGAGCTCTGATAGAGATGTATGAAATTAGTATTGTTTTCATGTCTACTAATGTAACATCCATTGTGCAGCCCATGTAGAGGAAATTGTAAGAGAACTAGAATTAGAAGTGGAGGCTGAAGATGTGACTGAATTGCTACAATCTTATGATAAAATTTTAATGGATGAGGAGTTGCTTCTTGTGGATGAGCAAGGGAAAAGTGGTTTTCTTGAGATGGAATCTACTCCCAGGAAAGATGCTGTGAAGATTGATGAAATGACAACAAAAGATTTAGGATGTTACATACACTCAGTTGATAAAATAGTGACAGGGTTTTTAGAGGATTGACTTCAATTTTCAAAGACATTCTATTGTGGAAAATACATTATCAAAGGGCATCACATGCTGCAGAGAAATTGTTTGTGAAAGGAAGAGTCAATTGATGTGGCAAACTTCATTGTTTTCTTGTTTTAAGAAATTGCCACAGCCACCCAACCTTCAGCAACTACCACCCTGGTCAGTCAGCAGTCATCAACATCAAGGTATGACCTTCCACCAACAAAAAGATTATGACTTGCTGAAAGCTCAGATGAGAGCATTTTTTGGCAATAACGTATTTTTAAAATTAAGATATGTACATTATTTTCTTAAACACACTGCTATCCCACACTTAATAGACTATAGTACAGTATAAACATAACTTTTATATGCACTGAGGAACCCAAAAATTTATGATATTTGCTTTATTGTGGTGGTCTAGAACCAAACCAGCAATATCTATGAGGTATGTCTGTAGATATATTTCTTATTATAATTGGTAGACTTTATGTATTTAGATATAAAGTTTCTTTTTTTTTGCTGTAGTGTTCCATGATTCATTGTTTGCGTATAACACCCAGTGCTCCATTCAGTACGCTCCCTCTTTAATACCCCTCACCAGGCTAACCCATCCCCCCACCCTCCTCCCCTCTAGAACCCTCAGTTTGTTTCTCAGAGTCCATAGTCTCTCACAGTTTGTCTCCCCCTCCGATCTTCCCCCCTTCATTTTTCCCTTCCTACTGTCTTCTTTTTTTTTTTTTTTTTTAACATATAATGTATTATTTGTTTCAGAGGTACAGGTCTGTGATTCATCAGTCTTACACAATTCACAGCACTCACCAGAGCACATACCTTCCCCAAAGTTTATCACCTAGCCACCCCATCCCCCCCACCCCCCACCACTCCAGCAATCCTCAGTTTGTTTCCTGAGATTAAGAATTCCTCGTATCAGTGAGATCATATGATACATGTCTTTCTCTGATTGACTTATTTCACTCAGCATAATACCCTCCAGTTTCATCCACATCATTGCAAATGGCAAGATCTCATTCCTTTTGATGGTTGCATAATATTCCATTGTATATATATACCACATCTTCTTTATCCATTCTAGATATAAAGTTTCTGGTTTTAATTTTGCAAGGTGGCGTTTGGCTAATACAAAGGAAAAGATTTTCTGCAACCATCCTCAGAGGAATAGCTGAAGAAGGCATAAACACTATATAAAGAATGTTCAAAAACATCAGTAACATAAGAAATACAGCACACTGTTGAGTCAGTCAGAAATCATAGTAGGAGATTATTCTTCACTGGTTTTGCTGTCACAGGAATGCAATTTTTATCCACCAGCTATAATCTAGTCTAGTCCACCCAGTGCATGCCAACCTTCACTATCATCAGAATCACTGGGGGGGGGGGGGTATGAAATGTAGAGTCCTGGGATCCTTCCCAAAAGGTTCTGATCTAAAAGGTTTGGGGTGAGGCCCAGGAATCACAATTTCTGACCACCTACTAGGTGATGCAAAGGCTGCCCATTAACAGGTCACATACATGCTAGCAGTGCTGGCCCATGGCCTATTTTCTTCACAGTCAATGCAAACAGTCCACTGGGAGGGAACACTTATCCTTAAGGGAATCCAAGTATAAAGAATGTGTTTGGGACAAAGAGAAAATCTCATTTCCAAATACAATTGAAACACAAATCCTCATAGTATGTGATACTTTCTAGGTTACTGTTATGGGTTGAATTGTGTCCCCCAAAAGGTATTATAGTCCTAACACACAGTACCTCAGAATGTGACCTTACTTGGAAATATAGTCATTGCAGATGTAGTTAGTTAAGATGAGGTCAAACTGGAGTATGGTGGACTTCTGATCCAGTATGACTGGTATTCTTATATGAAAGGGGAAATTTGAACACAGAGGCAGACATGCACAGAGTGAAGATGACATGAAGACACAGAGACAATGTCATTTACAAGCCGGGGGGAGAGGGGTTGGCTAGGACAGATCCTTCTTTACAGTCCTCAGAAGGAACCCTGGTGACGCCTTGAATTTGGACTTACCACCTCCAGAACTGTGAACAACCATTCCATGCTACTGTTACCACAGCCCCAGGAAACAAATACAGTCACTCATGCTCTGAAATGGTGTTTGCAAAATTTAGATAAGCATATTTATTATTTTATATCAAAGTCTGAGAGCAATATAAATAATATTTTTTATATTCTTGTTAACAGAGAAAAGTAGGACCAGTCAGATAAAAGTGGCTGTCCAGAGTCACACCCAAAGGATGTTGGGGTTAGTGAAGATTGTGCTTACATAGGTTCTGTGATGATGTGAGGCAATAATGAAGACAGTCCACCTCAAAGTACCTGGTGTTGGCAACACACCTAGAGACTGGACACCTGGCCTTATGATTGAGAGGTTTTGCAATGTTTTTCTATTTCACAGATAAGTTCCATAGATTTATTTATACATATTTAAAAACATGGAATAATAATATCCATCCTCTTCAAACTTCACAATGATTCTGGGAACCAGTTAGATAGATAATGCTCCAAATGCCTTCATCTTCTTGGATAAAAGAGATGTGTAATTCTATATTATTGTCATCATTATTTTGAGATAGGAGATTGAAAACAAGAAATGACATTTGTATATAAAAAGACATTTATCTAACAGGGATCCACTAAAATGCCATCAGAGCACTGTGAGTGATCCTCCATGTTGCAAAATTCCAGACACACTTAGCCACACAACTGTGTTTCATGAATATTCATTAAACTGTCTTAATTGTTGACACTTAAACTCATGCTGGATTTGGCCAGAAAAACACATACAAAACAGCACACTGTGGTGGGCAGGTACAGCATGTTTTCTCATCCTTGGGGGTTCTAGCTACCACACACCCATCTCACATTATCTTCAGTCCATAGAAATTTTGCACAGTTATATATGAGAAAAGTTCCTTCCCTGCTGCAGTTTCTTGCAAACCTTAATTGTAAATAAAGGTTTAAATTTCTCTCCTCAAATTGGGTGTTAGAGTAATGAATAAATGAGTGGTTGTAATATATCAATCAATCAATCTATCTATCTACCTATCTATCATCTATCTTTAAAAAAAAATTATGAAGAAGCTGATCAGTGCAGCAAAGCTGGACACTTATCATGATGCTGCTTTAGGACTTTGAGGGGCTCATAGTAACTCCTTTTCATATCCATTAGGTTGGATATGAATCCCAATAACCTTGAGTTTCTACACAAAGAAGAATATGCCACCTGGGAATTCCCTCAGTAGGAAGTGGGGTATCAGGTCAGATCTCTCCCCAGACTGCAATGTATATTTGTAAGACCATTCTGGGGATCTTAGAAAGATGATGTGAAACTAAGAATAGTGTGAGGAGACACTGCATAACATGAAACCCACCTGAATTATCAACATACTCTTAAAGAGTATAAAAGCCTAATATTTTTGATCAGTAGATAAACTTCTACAGGAGCAGATTTTTTGTTTGTTTTTGCTTTTGTTTTCATACTTGGAGACACTACAACACAAGAATGTGATTGCCAAATAAAGAAATACCTAAGAGAAATATTTTTTATCTTATTTTGTAAACACTCATTCTACTAATGAATTGATTTCCTGGTTCACATAATCTGGATTCTGCCCATAATCAGCAACAATCTCTGAGGATTGTATTGATGCTGTGATTAATGCTCATCAATGGCTAAACGTGCAAGTAAGATTATCAATTAGTAAACATATGAATTGGAATATTTTTTACATGTAAAGAGTGTTCTTGTAATTATGTAATTATACAAAAGATTGACTATGGTTACAAAACTTTTTAAAAGTGTGAACTCAGATTTATTCTAATTTTCTTATGGACCACAGTATTGGTAAAAATAAATAATCTTACTTGAGGAAATTAGTATTCCCCATGATAAAAATTTAAATGAGAAATAAATTTGCAAGCTTCTCTGTGGCAGAAAGCATTTCTTCTTTTCCTCTCTCAGAATACATGTGAGCGGCACATGTGAATATTCCATATTTGTCCAAGGAAAAAGCTCAATTATTGACTAGTATGTTGATTTTGTGAGGCTATCTTTTTTTTTTTTTTTTGCATTTTTCCCTCAGTGATGACATTTAGTACTCAACCTATCTTCTAAATCCAAAAAAACAATATTATTATACACAAATGAAATGCCCTAAGTGATGTTTTGCCGACTAATAATGCTATCCAGGAAGTTGTGAAGTTGTTGGATATTCCATGAAAAAAAAAAAGTATTTTATGGTATAATGCATCTGAAAAGTTCAGGATTATACACAGACTAATTTATTTAAAACAATTCTTCTTTGTGTTTAGACATATTGGACATCTTCAGGAAGAGAATGCAATATGCAGTGTTTCTGTGTTTCCTAATTTATTGCTGCAGTTAGGAAACACTTTCACTAACACTGATGTTGGTATTTTGTACTATACTGGTGACCCATAGAAAATGGTGGGGAGAGGGGCGCCTGGGTGGCTCAGTCATTAAGCATCTGCCTTTGGCTCAGGTCATGATCTCAGGGTCTTGGGATTGGGCCCTGCATTGGGCTCCATACTCCGCAGGAAGCCTGCTTCTCCTTATCCCACTCCCCCAGCTTGTGTTTCCTCTCTAGCTGTGTCTCTCTGTGTCAAATAAATAAATAAAACCTTAAAAAAAAAAAAAAAGAAAATGGTGGGGAGATACTGAGACACCTGGCCACATGTGAAATGCCAGCAATAAGCTCTTCCTTCACCTCTGTGCTCCTGCAGCAATTGGTGGGACACATTTATTTATATTGACACATCTCTCACTAAATTCTAAATCCTTATGGTCATTGCTAGCCTGAAGACTCCTTAAGATCAAGCAGTGTCCAGCACATTTTAGCTTCTCCAGAAACCCTTTTGCAACTAAAAGAGTTAATAGATGATTGAATCTAAGAATAGTAGTTGAAAATACTTTTAAGAGCATAGCAAAATTTGTATAAAAATATTCAAGAAATCAGCTCATGAACATTTCCACCACTTCCTAAATATTTTAGAATTTTCTATCACAATATTTTAACAGAAAAATCAATTTGCCTATATTTAACACCTCTTATGATTGTGTTAAATCATCCCATATCCATAAAGTTTGTCTTGAGTTCTATGGCAAGAGTAATTCGTATGGGCTTTGAAGTACTCCAGTTCCACCAATAACTTGCTTTGGGCACATTACTTTATCCTGATGAGTGTTGAGTTCCCTAACAGTAATAATGTGTGGGCATTGTGAAGTCTAAATGAGTTAATTCATACAAAACATTTAAAATAATAACTGGCATATTATATATTAGCTGGCATTATTACAGTCAAGGTCATCCAGCTCATTGTGCTGTATCTGAGATTGCCCAATTACCAAACTGCTTTACAGATCTTTGGGGAAAATGTTTTACTCACAGTCTTACAGCCAGATGCCAGAATTAATACTGCACCAAGGAATCTCTCTGAAAGTGCAGGTGAAATCCAACAGCTGTATTCCCTTCAGGCAAAGAACTTCACAGGCTGGGACAATCAGGGAGGGATCCAATCTCAGGCAGGTATTATTCCAGAAGCTACTTGATCTAGATCTGTTCTTATGGGTATCACCCTCCGGTTGTGACTAGTTATAGACACCCCTCCAGCATGATTCTACTACAGAAACATGGACATCAACTTGTTCAGCCCCCATTTCACAGATAAGCCTACTAGATTTGGAGTCATATCTGCCATTGGGGACTCTTAATGAGAATTTTCCTCCAGAATATCTGAGTCAGCCTCACGATTCCCTCCAACACATGTCCAATCCTGTTTGACCAATGTGATCACATATTGCCCCTATATGCCTTACTTCATTCCCCTTTGTTTTTAATGTATGTGTCTTATCTCATATATACATCACTTACTAGACTTGTTCATTTTACTGACAGAAAGTCTTTTAAATATAATACTTTTCCTTTGTATTGCCTCTTTCTGAGTCAACACTCATGATTTCTCGTCTAGACTCACAAATTCCTCCTAACTTATCTCCTTGACTCAAATATTTTCCTTTATAATTTATTTAGGAGAGTATCCCTAGGAGCCAAGCATAGTCTACATGTTCCATATAATTAGTTAACAACATAGATAATAACCCCTTCATGTAACACAGCAAAATAAGATGAACATAATAAATACATAACTTATATGATAGATTATATCAACTAGTGAAGGCAGAGATTGCTCATAGGGTAGGATTCAATGAGAAGATGATTTTTGAGCACAGACTTACAGAACATAGGGAGTTAGTCATGCAGACACCCTAATGAAAGGTATCTAAGCATAGAACCGTCAGTCAAAAGTCAAATGGTGAGAACACGCTTGATACAGTGGGAGCAGTCAGAAGGAGTGCTTGGGTGAGATGTGGGGGGCAGGCCATCAGGAGGTAGATCATGTAGGGCTTGGTAGGCCATCATAAAGACTGACATTTGCTCTAAGCAAGAAGCGGAGTCATGAAACAGTTTTGAGCAGAGAAATGTTGACTTCAATAATGAAATATCACTTTGTTGTAGACCTTAGGTAGGCAAGTCTAGAATCAAAGAGGTAAATAAGGGGCTAATGCTATAACTGAGGAAAGGGATGATGATGACTCAAATCAGGATAGTAGCAATGGAATTGGTAGAAGCCATCAAATTTAGAATGTTTTGATGATATAATCAAAAGCATTTGCTGATATTTTGGATTTAATGTATAAAAGAGGGAAGAGTTGATGATCCTGGAGTCTGGGCCTGAGAAAATGAATGGATGGAGGGGCCACTATCTGGTAGGGAAAGACTACAGGTGGAATTGCCTGTGAGCATGAGTTTGGGACATGCTAAGTAGAAATAGTCTCCAAGACATCCCAGAGGAGATCATGAACAAGCGTTTGGGTCTACGAGGCTGGAATTTATGAGATGTTTGATCTAGGAGCTGGAGATATAAATTTTGGAGTTAATACCACAGAAGCCTGGATGAGACTCACAAAGGAGTGAGTATAGATAGAAGACGGAGTCCTGGGGCACTCACAAATGAATAGAAGGTGGAGAAGATGGAGGTCCAACACAAAAATGCAGAAGAAACATCAGAAGGAGGAGGACCAAGTGAGGAGTATCCTGAGAGCCAAAGGAAGAGGAGTCATGGTGAAAGAAGGTTTAGCATTGTAGAGGTCGCTGGTGACCTTCCTAAGAACAGTGCTGGTGGAGAAGTGAAAAGGAAAGCCTGGCTGGGATGGGCTCAAGAGAATGGCATGGAGGTACTGGGTCAGTGAGATCCAATGACTCTTTAGAAGAGTTTGCTGTGAAGGGCACAAATAAGGAATTATCTTATGGAGGAAAGAGGATTGGAATAACATTGTGTTGGGCACCTTCTGTTGTGCCTCCATACCTACTTTCTACTCTTTTTTACCTGCTTTATGCCCAGGAGGCTTCTGCTTGGGGCACACCATATAAGTTCCCTGAGCCTCGGCTTCTGGCCACTGGGGAGAAGGAACAGATAATGTGAGGTAAAGAGGTTAAGCCATGTATCCTTAGGCTTCTTTCCTGCCTCCGTGCTGCAGGTTGGCTGGATTCTCTGCTGAAAGTGACACCAGCTGTCACGCAGCCGTCTCACTTCTACTATTTCTCCAGATTCCAGTAACCATTCCCACTTCTTGCCTTTTTTTTTTAAATTTTTTTTTTTATTTATTCATGAGAGACAGAGAGAGAGAGAGAGGCAGAGGGAGAAGCAGGCTCCCCGCTGAGCAGGGAGCCCAATGCAGGACTCAATCCCAGGACCCTGAGATCATGACCTGAGCCGAAGGCAGACGCTTAACCATCTGAGCCACCCAGGCGTCCCCCCACTTCTTGCCTCTTTAGCTAGGTGGTAAAAGCTTCCCAATGCCACTAGTTTGAGATTACTGCAATATGTCTATATTAGCTTCCTATTGCTATTGTAACAAATGATCACAAACAGTGGCTTGAAACAATAAAACTTTGTTATGTTACAGTTCTTCAGGTTAGAAGTCTGACACATATCTTGTTTGGCTAAAATTAAGATATCAGTAGGGCCATAGTCCCTTCTAGAGGTTCTAGAATTAATTTCCTTGCTCTTTCCAGCTTCTACAACTACCCACTTGCCTAGGCTGGTGGCCCCTTCCTCCATCTTCAAATCCAGCAAAGTTGCACCTCTCTGTGAGTTTCTTCCACAGTCACATTTCCTTCTGACTCTCTTCTGCCTCCCTCTTCCACATTGAACCCACCTCAATAATCCAGAATAATCTCTCCATCTGAAAGTCAGTTGACTACCAACCTTAATTCCATCTGCTACCTTAATTCTCCTTTATCATGTAACACGATGTACTCACAGGTTCTGGGAATTAGAAAATGGAAATCTTTGGGAGCCATTTTTCCGCCTACCACAATGCCTTATTGCAATAAGTCCTAAGCCATGCCAGCAAGATTGTACATAGTTTCTTCCCTTCATTAACTTCTTCTAATAACCCAGTTTGTGTGGGTCACTTATTGCATGCTGGAGACTAACTTAAACAATTTAAAAAAAAATATGTTAGTGAAATAAAAGCTTATTTTTAAGTAGATGATAGTAACAACTTTACTCTCTACTGGAGTAGAGAGTTAAAAAAAAAAAATTGGTGTGAGTAAGAGGGAGATGTGCTGGAGCCATCTCTTGTGTAGGGGAAAGAACAGGATCTGGTGTACATGTGGATAAGCAATGGGAGCTCATCTGCAACACTATGAGGGAGTAGTTGCAATAGGTGGACAAAGATGCTGGACATTGTCTAATTTCCTCAAGATTCTAGGAACAGTGAGGAACAAGATCACTGTTGGAAAATAAAGAAGGTGTTGCTGTCAGAAGTTGGGACCAAGAACAAAATAGGAACCCCATCTAGGAAAGTGAAAGAATAAACAGACTAGAGTTTGCATTTTAATGGAGGTGATATTATTCCTATGGGAGTGAAAATTCTTTTTTGGGGGGAGAGGCGATAAATCATTGATATTGCTATGTGTAGCCCTCCAAAAGGCCATAATATATGAAAAGATATACAAGCATATCTGTAGTATCAATATTTATAAGGGAGGCAATTAAAAATACCTAAAAAGACTCCTTAGGAGAGGTGATAATGAATAAAAGATTGAGAAACACGGGACCAGCACATACTATGATACTATAACCTTAAAACTCTCTTGAAATTCATGGACAACAACTTCAAAAGACAGCAGTTATGGAAATAATGTGCTTTATTTATTATTATCCCCCCCCCCGCCCCAAAATGCTGCTTGGTTGTGGTGTGGAGTGGGTGGAGTTCTGGATTTCACTATGGTTGGGTGTGTGCAAGAAAAGAGGAAAGGGAACTGAGGGAGTGTGCAAAACAGTGACTGTAATGATTTCTCCAGGGTTTTCCACTGGGGAAATAAGATAAAAAGCATTCTGGGCTGCTAAAGACAGACATGGGAGGATGCTGACCACCTTGGGCCCATGAGAAGTTTAGAAATGAAGAGTGAAAATCCATACATCTCACTCCCATCTTCAAAGAGCTTCTGATTAGCTAGAAGCAAGTGAGTTTAATTTTTTTAATATAGATTAATTTCTTTAGAATATATTTTTTGCTTATTTTCTAAAGGAGAGGGAACATCTCTTTTTATCTAATTACAAACTTTATACTATGCATATAATGGTCATTTAATAAAATCAAATTGGTGGATAATTATTGTGTTCAATATGTTGGAAAAGAAATATAAAGCTCAAAATAAGGTTTAGAGTAAAGGAAAGGAAGAAGCTAGAATTAAAACTCAAAGGACATTTGACAGCAGCTTCTTTTATGTGTAGATTCTCAATAATGTTTTATTCTTATTATGTATGTGGAAAGCTGTAGAACTCTCATCATTAGTAAAATCAGTTTATGTAAATATGGTCAATAGTGGGAATCCTAGTTAAGTTTGAAGACATGTTGCAAACAATATTGATTAAAAAATATGAGACAATTCTCATGATCCTTTTTCCATCCCAATAAAACATTAAAAAATATTTTCACTGGGGCACCTGGGTGGCTCAGTTGGTTAAACTACTGCCTTCGGCTCAGGACATGATCCTGGAGTCCTGGGATCGAGTCCCGCATCAGGCTCCCTGCTCAGCAGGGAGTCTGCTTCTCCCTCTGACCCTCCCCCCTCTCATGCTCTCTCTCTCTCATTCTCTTTCTCAAATACATAAATAAAATCTTAAAAAAAATATTTTCACTATTGAATCAGTTGTTTGTCTCAATTATCACTGAGGTATATAATTGCCTTAATATAATTAGTTAAAATATACACATGATGTAATTCTACATTAAAGGCATGATTATGCCTCAGGCATCAGAGGAAAAAAGTCAGATTTTTTTTTGATAGTTATGCTTCCTTAAATTAATTCCTACCTGCAGATGTTGTTACAATTTCTGTCGTGTTTCTGAGGCCCATAAAGTCAAACTGATAAAGCCTCCAGGATTTCTGATCAGCTGCCTCAACTGAATTTTTTCTCCATCTGTAAATCATCTCTTCTTTGGGGTAGCCATCTGAAAATACAGAATAAATATTAACACTTGAAGACATAGGTTTATAAAATATAAAAGTCAAAATTATCATTCTGATCATTTAACAGAAGTTAAAATTTTAGGCCATATTTGTTTTTGTTCTCAAAAATTTCCTCAAAGACACTAAAACTCAAAAATTAATGGGTAAAGGCCACTCAACCGAGAGTTCTTGCTGCAGATCTTCATCAGCAAGATGTTCCCAGCCACAAGCCTCATCATTGTGTGGACACAGCATATAAAGGGGCTACTGTCTTTATTTCTTTAACCTTGGAGAGCCACTTTTAGTCACCATAGGCTGTGGTCAACTTTCAAAGTGTGGAGATGCTGCTCAGAACTTGTTTCCAGACTCTGAGATCTAACTACCTGGCCTATGCCCATCACACCTTCACCCTTCCCCGGAACTTAATCCTTTCAGATCTCAGGAAAGACAAATTTAATAAGGCAATCACTCCAAATAAGTCAATCAGAGAAAGACATGTATCATATGACCTCACTGATATGAGGAATTCTTAATCTCAGGAAACAAACTGAGGGTTGCTGGAGTGGGGGGTGGGGTGGGAGGGATGGGGTGACTGGGTGATGGACACTGGGGAGGGTATGTATTCTGGTAAGCGCTGTGAATTGTGCAAGACTGTTGAATCTCAGATCTGTACCTCTGAAACAAATAATGCAATATATGTTAAGAAAGAAAAAAAGAAGAAGAATGTAGCAGGAGGGGAAGAATGAAGGGGGGGAAATCGGAGGGGGAGAAGAACCATGAGAGATGATGGACTCTGAAAAACAAACTGAGGGTTCTAGAGGGGAGGGGGGTGGTAGGATGGGTTAGCCTGGTGATGGGTATTAAAGAGGGCACATTCTGCATGGAGCACTGGGTGTTATGCACAAACAATGAATCATGGAACACTACATCAAAAACTAATGATGTAATGTATGGTGATTAACATAACAATAAAAATTAAAATTAAAAAAAAATAAGGCAATCACTCCAGGATTCCAGAGGTCAACTGACTCTCAGTCCTGCTCTGACATCAGTCTCCAGTTCTGATCAGTGAACTTTGACCATTATTAGACACCAGTGCTTATCTTATTCATTCATTACTCCAGGAAGCAAGATGCTGGTGTGTTTCTGCTGCTTTAAGCCTAGTGTGGTAACCTGCCCAGAGCCAGGTGTCATGGACAGGTGTTATTACTAGGGCTGCTTGCGCTCCCTGACCCAAGCCAGAGATTGTCCCTGTGACTGCTTCTCGACTCCTGGATCTCCACTTCTGAATATCACTTGGGCAATGCTTGTTTTCTAGAGTACCTGTCTCCAGGCTCTGTGGCAAGGTCTGCTCCTTGGGGCATGCTTCACCTAAGAGCAGGTCTAGAGCCCATGTTGTCACTCAACACATGACTGCATTGGTATTATTAGCCCTTCACTGATTAATATAGACACCAATGGCAAGACTGTGGTAGGAGGAAATATATGCACTCCCATCCTGAATATGCAAAACACCTTACTGATACACACATACTTATACAAACATATTAATAAAGTGGTTGGAAATTTCTAACTAGACATTGCAAAGATCAGTTTGTAAAACTCTTAAAGATAATATGACTTTCTGGTATTTCCCCTTTCTTCCCATCAGTGCTAGCTTGGCTCCCTCATTCAAAGACTAAAATAAAACACAGGTATGCCCCCTGCTTTCTGATTGTGTATTGTTCTGTGAAATTATTGTCACCATTGCTGGGATACTTGCTCTCTTTTAACTTGACAGTGTTCATATCAAGGCACTAAGACTCAGCCCCAGACATTTCTATGAAGTAACCAGACATTTTACTTGGTCATAAGCCACTGTCCTGCTTGCTTTATCTTCCTATTAGACTATCATAATCAGAAAAAGTACTTTATGCTGTAATTCTTTCTTTTAATTTGTTTTATTAAACAGCTTTATTGAGGTGCAATTCACATACATAACACATGCACAGTTCAGTGGTTTTTAGTATATTCTCGGAGTGGTGCAACTATTATCACAATGTAATTTTAGAATTAGATTTTAGAATATTTTCATCACCCCAAAATGAAACCGCAGACCCAGTAGCAGTCACTCCCTATTCCCCTTCCTTGCACACATTGCACACATCACCTGTCTCATCCAGTTCTTGGCATCCCTTAATATATTTTCTGTCTATAGATTTCCCTGTTCTGGACATTTCATATAAATGGGATCACACAACATGTTATCTTTTGAACTGATGTCCTTCACTTAGTGTAATGTATTCAACATTCACTCATATTGTAGCCCTTGTTAGTATTTCATCCTTATTTATTACCCAATAATAATATTGGAATAATAATTCACTACATGAATATACCATATTTTGCTTATCCATTTGTCTGTTGATAGGCAGTTTGAGTCCACTTCTATGCTTTCTATGAATAATGCTGTTATGAACTTTAGTGTTTTCTTTTTTAAATAAACAAGGACTTTGCATATCTTTATGATGAGAGGTAGTTTTGCAACTTGGAGCAAGGCCCCCACTGAATTAGGCTATTACCTTCCCACAGAAACTAGGAGATTGGGATATTATCTTTCTTGATTATATTTTAAAGAAATGGTTCCCAGACCTTAAGAAAGCCTTTAAAAAGATTTACATCTTGTTCAAAACAGAGTTCCCTTCCCTTAACCCAAACTTGTTTCTCCTCCATTTTTCTACCTAAGCAAATAGCAGTACCCACCTAATTGCTTAAGAGTTAAGAACACTTGTGTATGAGATTTTGTGCTGACATAGTTTTCAATTTGCTTGGGTATGTAAATAGGAGTGAAATTGTTGAGGAATAAGGTAACTCTATATTTAACATTTTTGAGAAACTGCTGGACTGTTTTTCAAGGCTATACCTTAAAATCCTACCAGCAATGTATGAGGGTTCCAATTTCTCCATATTCTCTCCAACATTTGCTAATATCTGTCTTTCTAATTGTAATAGTCATAGTGGGTGTCAAGTGATACCTTGCTGTTTAATTTGTGTTTCCCTAATGATTGATGATATAGAGCATCTTTTCATGGGTTTATTGGCCAATATATGTCTTCTTTGGTGGGATATCCAGATTTTTTGCTCATTTTTTAATTGTGTTATTTGTTTTCATATTCTTGAGTCTTAAGAGTTATCTGTATATTTTGGGTCTTTTATCAGGCATATGTTTTACAAATATTTTCTGCCATTCTATGGCTTATCTTTTGATTTTCCATTTTGAAGAGTTTTGCTAGTTATAGAATTATTGGTTGACAGTCTTTTTCCTTCAACATTTTGAAGCTGTTATCTGTCTTCTAATCTCCATGGTTTCTGATGAGAAATCATCAAGTTGACTCTGCTGTGGATAGGTGTGGATCTCTGAGTTCATTGGAGTTTGTTGAACTTCTTCTGGTTGTTATTTTTTCCAATAATTTTGGCCTTATTTCTCTGCTCTTCTCCTCTGGGACTTCCATTAAATGTATATTGGTAATTTTCACGATGTGCCACAGGTGTATGAGTTTCCTCACATTTTTCTCCATTCAGTCTTCATTTTGTTTCTCTTACTGGATAATCTTTACTGGCCTATCTTCAAGTCTGCTGATATTTTCTTCTGTCTCCTCAAAACTGTTGTTTGTAGCTGGCTAGTGACTTTTTAATTTCAGTCATTGTACTTTTCAACTCCAGAATTGCAATTAGTTTCTTTTCAATAATTTCTGTCTTTTTACAGATATTCTCTATTTAATGACACCTAGTTGTCAGACTTTCCTTGCCTTTAATTCATTGGACATTGGTTTATTTTAGTTCTTTCAATGTATGCAGAATAGCAGACTTAAATTCTGTCTAGTACATCCAACATCTGGGATTTTTCAAGGATTATTCTATTATTTCAAGGATTATTTCCATTGACAGTTTTTATTACTCTGTATGTGATGTTTCCTGTTTCTTTGCAGGTTTTGTAATTTTTCATTGGAAATCAGACATTTTAGATAATGTCTTGTGACAACTCCAGTATCAGAACCCTCTCTCCACTCGAGGTGGTGGTTGTTCCTGGATTTTTGGTTTTGTTCTTGTTTTTCTTCTTGTTGTTTATTTCTTTAGTGACTCTTCCAGGTTAATTTGTAAATCTGTATTCCCCACAGTGTGTAGCCACTGCGTTCCCTGCTAGCTTTTTGTTGTTGTTGATTTTATGTTCTCGTTTTCAAGCCTGGTCTCCTAGGGTTCACCTTTGGTTCATTATAATTTAGTGGTCAGCCAATGATCAGTCAGAATGTTTCCTTAAATGCCTTGCCTACCTCTGCCAAGGAGATCTGTGTGTGAAAGCATGTCTTCAAACTTTAAACAGTTTACGAGTCAGCCTTAGCTTTAATTTTCTGCTTGCACAATTCCTCAAAGCCAGAGGTGAGTAGTGGGCTTTCTCCTTTCTTAGGTCTTTCCTGGGCATGCACACAGCCCTGCACATGTGCACAACATTCTTATAGATCCCTAAGAATTTGCTGGAGCTTTTCAAAGTTCTCTGTATCTAGGTCTTGCTTTAATTTTTTTGGGTGGGGGGTGGTTTTTTCTTTGCACTAATTGATATCACAAACTTAGGCAGATGTAACATTGTCAGAAGATTTCCATTTTTTTCTATGATGCCCTGGTGATATGGCTTCTTAAATTTATTTTTTTAGCTGAGCTGAGCTCTGAGTCAAATCAAATGTCCACAACACTTTGGGAATGAAAATTTTCAAATACTGCTAGTTTTGACATAATATTGATGATGCTCTTGGTATAAAGTTCTTACCTCTCCATTCATTGTGAGCCTGCACATCTTGCACAACTACCACACTACTGAGCTGCAGGAGGCAGAAAGAAAGGGAATAGTCCCAAGCTGACATGTACAGGTGCTGCTGTCTTTTTGAGATTCAGAAGTTTCTCTTTGATAGACAATTTTCATTTTTTCTGTGACTTTGGTTAATTTATGGTGTTCTAAAATGGTTGATTTTAGTTGCTTTGCCAGTATTTTCACTGCTTCTGTGGGAAAGTGGTCACTGAGATCCTTACTCCACCACTCCGAAGTTGATCTCCCTATGCCATAATTCTAATAACAATAACAACAGCAACAAATGATGGTTTCTATTTATTGCACACCAGTAGGCTCAATAGGACTTTTACCTACATTTTCCATTTAATCTTATCCTGTTTTGGACTGATCTGAGCATTGTAATGTTAAATAACTTGCCCATCTTTGATGAAGCTGCAGAACAAACCCAGAGCCTTCTCTCAACTCCATGCTACTTGACTTCTCCTTTTACAAAACTTCCATTTTTATTTCTAATTCAGAAGGCCTCCCATTGTATCCTCCCTTCCACAAATAAATCAATACTAATGTGTTGATAAATTTATATGTAACACTTACAATAAAACATATTTACATTTAAATTAACCATAGTTTTCCAAAGATGCATGTAATAACTTGATATAATAATGGTAGTTGGGATTTCAGAGAGAAGGTAAAGTGGGAGGAAAATTTCAGTATCTTAAGTAGCCACTGAATTTTCTTCTATGCCTCCTCTTTCTACATATCATTGTCATCAATATCCTCACAACCGTGGTCATGGTCATCATCATTATCCCAGTGATCATCAACTTCCCCAATACCACCACCACCACCATCATCATATTGCTGTCACATATAACTGTAATTATGTGCCAAACAATGTTCTAAGGGTCAAGGGGCCCTTACTTGCAGGAACCCTCCCAAAGTCCTAGGCAGGGCATAGAAACTTTTGTTTTGGGATAATTTTGAATCATTTAGAGAAGGCCTCCCATTCCCATTTGTTTTCTCTCTCTTGGTATTTTTCTTGTATGTCTGACATACTGAACTTCAACAATTTTGTATTAGTAAATTCATCAATCATTTCTATATATATCTTTGTATTGATGTTTAAGTAATCCTTCCTTAAAATATATTCAGATAAGTATTTCCAAAATTTAATTATAATTATTTTATAGTTTTATTATTAATTTTATTTATTAGTTATTCTGAACTTATTTTGACCAAGTTCCTTCTACTTGGATGTCAGTTCTGTGTATGTGTACATTTGTGTACATGTATGTGTGTGTGTGCGATTTGTGTGTATATATGATATTCACTAATACTACTTGATGGCAATTTTTTAAAAAGAAACATGCCCTGTGGTTATGAAAATAAAGTTTTCATATCAACAAAGTTAATTCCTAATCTTGTCCATTAAACTGTCCAGCTGGCCTCATGTTATAAAGATTTTACTGAAGCTTGCATTAAGAGTCATGACCATGGCAGATATGCTTGCTCTCCAGGTTCAGTCCCTGGCTGCCATGATGGGAAAGACTCTCTTCAGGCCCTCTGTGTGTATCCTATAAAATAAAGTATTTTTTTTCTTTCTTTCTTTCTGTCTTTCTTTCTTTTCTTTTCTTTCTTCTTTCTTTCCTTTCTTCCTTTCTTCTTTCTTTCTTCTTTCCTTCTTTCTTTCTTTCTTTCTTTCTTTCTTTCCTTTCATTCTTTCTTTTTAAGATTTATTTAATTGTTTGGGAGAGAGAGAGAAAGTGCAGAAGGGAGGGGCAGAGGGAGAGAGAGAATCTCAAGCAGAGTCCGCACTGAGTGAAGAGCCTGAGGTGGGCCTGGATCTCACCACCCAGAGATCGTGACCTGAGCTGAATTCAAGAATCAGACACTTAACTGATTGAACCACCCAGGAGCTCCAAATAAAGTATTTTCTAATTTTTGAAGCTAGAAAACAATATTAAGAAAAATCTAAGACAAAGATTTTAATCTTCACAGGCTTTCTCTATTAACTGTTGCTTTGTTGTTTCATTAAAACAAAGATTTTTTTTCTTAACCATAAGTTCTTTCACATACATCATGAGATCTAGCCTAATACTTAAATTATCAGTTCAGGTATAATATTTTCTACAGTATCTTACAGAAATCAAAATCCTTGCCATAACCATATATTCCTTGGGAAACCAAATCTGATCAATCTAATTTATTTCTCACTTGACCTATTTGATCTGCTCATTGTGAAAACATGAAAATTATTTCTTTTTCCTCACTTCACAGTGAAATATATAAAATTAAGCTTTTGATTAAACAAACTGACCAATCAGTTTATTATATTGAATAGTTAACATATAAAATAAAAATATCAATGATTCTTGTACCAGATATTCATAACTTCAGTGGCTGGTCAAGTTTGTCATGAAGGTTATAGTTACTTCTAACACAGATTTAACAAACAACAATATTTCACAATTAGATAGCATTTTACCTGTAAAAGATTTTACTCTACTAGTTCTAATTTTCAAAAACATGAGTATTTTTCTCTTTTTCATAGTTTCAAATTTTCTTTCAAAACAATTTTCCATAGAAGGAAAAATGGAAGGTTGTAGAACGAGTGACTGTGTGAGAAAGCATCAGGCCAGATAGAAACACAGGGAGTCCTACCATACCTTTAATAATCAGATCTTGTTAGTGCTATTTAAGCCCATCTAGAGAGTAGAAAATGAAGGAAAACATCTTAGTTATTTTTATATAGTAAGTATAACAATGATATACAACCTGATAATGGATGCACAAGAAAAGCAAATCTCGCTTAACAAATACTGATGCAAAACCTCAAATAAATTATTAGTAAACAGTCTCAATCAGCATATTATTTTAAATACACATGACCTAATGAGATTAATGGGAAGAAAAGAGTGGAAATTCATGAATATAATCCATCTGATGTTCATCTCCATAGAAGGCAAAGACATCTGATAAAATGTAGCATGTATTTGTGTAAAAAATATTCAATAAAGGAGAACCTAAATGATATTTCATATATATGTATAAGCATATATACATATATGTGTATACATAGTGTGCACATATTACCAGAAGCCAATAACTTAATTAAAAGGAAAATAGTAGAAACTTTCCTTTTCTTTTAAAATGAGTAAATGTCTAAAAAAAAAAAAAAAAAAAAAAAGAGTAAATGTCTATTATCTTCACTATTATTTGTCATTGTATTGGATACATTAGCCAAAATATTTCTAGCAAAATAAATAAATAAAATAATAAAAGGCACACAAATTAGAAAGAAAAATATGGTTTTGCAACTAGAAGACACGGAAGACTTAATGGATAAATTAATACAAATGATTTTTTTTTAGCTATCATAAAATAACCAGTTATAACAACAAAAATGTGAAATTCTATAAGAGGCAGTCCACAAGTTATTACTGAGCCAAAAGTAAACCAAATAAATAAACACATGCCATGTTCTTGCATAGGGAGACTTAACAACGTAAGGGTGTTGATTTTACCCAAGTTAAATATATACATTTGATGTGATCTTGATTAAGAAGATCATTAGCTTCTTTTTTTTTTCCCTGTTTCCGGACAATTTGATTATTTATCAGTTTTACTTGAAAGAATAATTAAGTGAGAATTACCAGAAGAAATGCAATGAGGGGAACCAGTTTTTTTTTTTTTTTAGATTATTTAATATTATAAAGACTACACTAAACACAATTTTGCATTGGTACATAGCAGACCAAGGAACAAGATAGGTGAGATTCTCTTGGAATTAGTATATGATGAAGGCAGCAACTTAGATTAGAGGGAGGAAGGAGTTTATGATCTGTGGAACCCATATGAGAAAAATATAAATTGGATGCATTCTTATACCATACACCAGGATAAATTCAAAAAGGATCAGAGATCTAACTGTGGAAAAAAACAAAACAAAACAAGACAAAACAAAACAAAACAAAATAAAACAAAACCAAGCAAGTGCTAGCATAGAAATAGGAATGAATTCTTTTACAACTTTGGATTTTAAAAAAGTTTCCTAACAATCAAAATCCAAAAGCAATTAAAAAAACATATTTATAAAATTGGCAATATGAAAAAAAAAGATTTAACAATCTACAGCAAAAAGTATCCTTAAAGAAAGTAAAAACAACAAATGACAAATTGAGAAAAATATCGTTAATATATCAGAATAAAAGGACTAATTACACTGATAAAGAATTACATATAAAAATGAGAAAAAAATAAGACCAAAAATCCAATAGCAAAATCTATGAATAAACAGTTAACAATAAAAATGGACCATAAGTTGATAAAGACACCAAACCTCATTCCAAATAAGAGAAAGAACTAGAAGGTGCTGGGAGCCAACAAACTGTACTGAAAATTGATAAATAAAGGGCAATATGCATTTTTCGTGGTTGCCCTCTAAGAATTGAATTTAAGCTAAATAAATGCTGATTAGGGAAAGTTATTTTTTACAAACAAACCACAGCTAACAAATGTAGGAAAAAATGGTGTAATTAAATTATGCCCCTCTGTAGCATCTGAGGGATCTGGGAGCCTGTCTTAACATCACTAAAGAAGGACAAGCAGACATTATGTTCCTTCTGCCATGATATAATCAAAATTACACAGGACTGCCCATGAAGTGTTCTTGTCAAGTGAGTTAAACCTAAAGCTCACTAAGGCTCTAGAGCTAACTACCAGTTTGCAAGAAATGTGGAGATTACATGACACCATGAAAATACAATCAGCCAAATCTAGAATGTGTGAAACTTGACAGGCAAGATGGCCTAGTTTCTATCCAAATAAATAGAGTGTCGGGGCACCTGGGTGCCTCAGTCGTTGAGCGTCTGCCTTCGGCCCAGGTCATGATCCCAGGACCTGGGATTGAGCCCCGCATCGAGCTCCCCGCTCTGTGGGAAGACTGCTTCTCCCTCCCCGACTCTCCCTGCTTGTGTTCCCTCTCTCGCTGTGTCTCTCTCTGTCAAATAAATAAATAAAATCTTTAAGAAATAAATAAATAAATAGAGGGAACTTGTATTGATTAAAAGAGACTTGAGAGAAATACCAACCAAAAGTAATGTGGTCTCTTGATTGATATTGATTTGAAATGACTGTAAAAAATAAAAAATCTGGAGAAACTGGCCATAGATTGAGTTTTCTATGATATTAAGGAATCACTATTAACTTTGTGTGATAATGACACTGGATTAACAGAAGTGCATATCTGTTAGAGGCACCTACAGTATTCTTTAACAAATATGAGAGGAGACATTCTAAGCTGAAAGAGCAAAATGTTGATGTTGGGTAACTATCATATGGGGTTTCATTGCACTTTTCCTTATCAAAAAAAAAAAAAAAAAAAGAAAGAAAGAAAAAAAGACTGGGAAAATGTCCACACAATTTGCAAACCAAAGCCTATATTTAGCCAATAAAATAGCCACTGGGAGCCTAAAAGGTTTATCAAAATGAAAATATACAAGCATGTCAAAAACAGAAATACCAGCAACTCTACAGCCAGGATTCAGACCCTGCCCTTTATGCTCTAAGACTTTGATCCCATTAAGTAAAAAACTTCCCAGGTCTTAGCTTCCTAATTTGTGAAATGTGAAGAATGTGGATGGGAATCCTAGCTCCTAATAGTGTAGTGGCACCGAGGACTGCACATAATTACATGTTATGGAGTGAATGTTTGTGTCCTTAACACCCCACCAAATTTATATGTTGAAGCTCTAACCCCTAATGTGTTGGGATCTGGAGGTGGGACCTTTGGAAGGTAACTAACTTATGAAGGTGGAGCTCTTGTGATGGGATTAGTGTCCTTATAAGAAGAGACACAAGAAAGATGATTACTGTTTTTGCCACATAAGGGCAGGGCAGGGAGATCTGTAGACCAGGAAGTGGGCCATCAGAAGACCCTAATTTGACACTTTGATCTTGGACTTCCAGCCTCCAGAAGTAAGAAATACATGTTTGTTGTTTAAGCTGCCCATTTTATGAAATTTTATAATAGCAGCCCAAACTAAGAGATTATATAAAGTGCTCAGCAGTGTTCCAGGCCATGGTATTACTGAATTAATGTCAACTGTAGTTTTTATTGTGGAGCTAAATATAAAATAAAATTACACCCCTCATTCAAAATACTGCACTGAAAAGTTCTTCCCTCTTTGTTTTGACCTGTCCAGAAGGCTCTCCATTGTGGGTTTTCAGTCCTAGGCGGCTAAAGGAGGGAGGGTGGGTAAGGCACAACAAGTAGTAGCTATACCAACTGTCAACTGCTCTCCTGCAGGCCCCTCTGGGTCCCTCTTCTTGTGCTTTCAGCTTAGGATGCAATGGGTCAAGAGGCAAGAGCCTTAGAGAAAAATTACACTCTGCACAGCCTTTTGTCTAGAGAAAAGTGGTATTTGTTTTGAATGATGAGAGTTAATTGGTAGCTTCCTTATCTGTTGCATTTGACCTACTTTGAGAAATGTTTAGAGGTGAAAGAGGACACCATTGATTTAAAAGATGCAATAAGAAGCTGTTTTTAAATTTATTTTTGTTTCTAAGCAAGAAAAAATAAATTCCACTTTGGCAATTGTGATTAATTTCTTGTCTATGGTTGTTAATGTAGCCAACTATAATGATAATTTTCCTGATGCTAGGAAAAATGTTATTTTCTCAATGCAAATGTCACAAAAGTGTTCCAGAGATTGGGGGCAGCTTCAGGTATCAATGGCAAATTTATCACTGTCAGGGTAGGAAGGCACAGAGATTAAGAAATATTGTAAGGGCTACTGGATATAATGTCTAGGGCCTGCTGGATAGTGTAGGGGCTACAGGATGTTGTAGGGTTTACTGGGTACTGTAGGGGCTACTGGATACTGTGGAGTCCACTGGATATTGTAGGGTCTACTGGGTATGGTAGGGTTTACTGCTAGGTCACAAAACTCTAAGTCCACTGTTTAAAAATCATTCCAGATTCTTCCTCAAAATTCTTCATTCAGAGGTTTCTGAACTCACTGTACTCCAACATTCAGTGGCTATTTATTATTAAATAAGGGCACTTGAATTGAAGCTTGTAGATTATTTTTTGGTCTAAACACATTGTTTACCTGGTTTTTAGATAGGAGACAAGCCACTCAATCTCTTGGGGCTTTATCTCTTTAAATATGATAGGGTGGGAATGCCGGAGTGGCTCAGCCGGTTAAACGTCTGCCTTTGGCTCTGGTCATGATCCCAGGGTCCTGGGACTGAGTCCTGCATCAGCCTCCTTGCTCGCGGGGAGCCTGCTTCTCTCTCTGCCTGCCCCTCCCCCTGCTTGTGCTTTCTTTCTCTCTGACAAATAAATAAATAAAAATCTTAAAAAAATAAATATGATGGGGTGGTCTAGGATAGTTTTTTTGAAACATTGGGTCTTTGAAATCAATTTATTGGATCATATCCAGGATTTTTAAATGAAATATAGTAGAACAGAAAAGAACATATCAGAAGCCATCATATACTGTCCCCAGAAATATTATTTTGTGCTATTTTCAGTACACACATATATGTGTACATATCCTCATTCTGGAATGGAAATTGTACTTTACAGGAGGACTTGGTGTGAAAAGTTGAAAAGCTCCATCTAGAAATAAATTTGCAAGTTCAGTGCCTTTGGGAGCAGGGAAGATAAATGAGAGAGTCCCTGAGTGAAGTGGGATGAGGGGGTAAGAGTGACAGAGACCTCCAGCACACAGCCCTATCCAGAGCAATGCCCACCCCCTGAATCTGCCCAGAATCACCAAATAATTGGCCTTTCAAAAAAAAGTAGAAATAGGTAATTTTGTATAAAATCTCCTGGCTTCTAAATGTTGACAACTTTTTTTTTTTTTTTTTTTTTTAACAAGCCAAATTTGTCCATGGGATGGATGTTGGCACTTCAGGGAATCAGTTGGTAAAAGGTAAAGGTTCAAATTATGTTTCCCTAGGGAGACAGCAGTCAGACTTTGGGAAGTTAATAGTCAACAAGAGACCCTTGGGCTTATGTTTATTTTTTGTATTACTTTTAAGGGTTTCTTAGTTTTAAAAAGGTGAAAACACCAGCCTAGATTTAATTATACCTCTTGTATATATATTTTTTAAATTTTCTTTTGTAATTCTTAGAAGACTGTTATCAATCCTTAATCTCACCAAATGGAGGACAAATGACCCCAGCTGAGGTGTGCAGGGGCTAGTGGGGCTACCTGCGGTTGGCACTCCACCCACCAAGTGAATGGGACCACATCATCTGATCATCCTTGCTTAGTGCAGTCTGAGAGGCATCCATGTGCTCTGTGCCTGGGAGCGTGTGTATATGTGGCTTCTGAAGTCTTCCAAATTTATGAATTTTGTAAGTAGTGAGTAGGTGAAACCTTGGAAGACTTCACTTTCATAAATTTGAAATTATTAGCTTTGTTGTGTAATTTTAATATCCTACAAGATTTAAAAAAAATAAAAATACAAATTTAAAAGCATGCTGGCACATAATGGGAGCAAATATTTGCAAGTCATGCATCTGATGAAGGACTTGTATCCAGAATATATAAGAACTTTTACATGTCAACAATAAAAAGACAAATAGTCTAATTAAAAATGGGCAATAGTTTCAAATAGATTTTTTTAAGGAAGATTGGCCAATAAGCACATGAAAAGATACTCAACATCATTAGTCATTAGGGAAATGAAAACCAAAACTAGCATGAGATACTGCTTCATATGCACTAGGGTGGGTACAATAAAAAAAGAGAGAAAACAGCAAGCGTTTGAGAGGATGTGGAAAAATTCGAACCCTCAAACACTGTTGGTAGGAATGTAAAATGGTGCAACTTCTATGGAAAACAGTTAAGCAGTTCCTCAAAATGTCAACCATACAAATGTCAACCATACATACCACTTCCCAGTATATACCCAAGAGAAAAGAAAACATATGTTCACACCAAAACCTGGACATTAATGTTCATAAGAGCAATAGTCATAATAGCCCCAAAGTGGAAACAACCCAGTATGTACCAACTGATGAATGTAAAAATAAAGCCACATATTGTATGATTCTACTTATATGAAATGTCTACAATGGGCAAATCTAGAGAGAAAGAAAATACATTGGTGGTTACCTAGGGTTGCCAAGGAGGAGCATGGAGAGTACCTGCCTAATGGACACAGAGTTTTATTTGGGGTGATGAAAATGTTTTAAGTTAGTAGTGATGATGGTTGTGCAATTCTATGAACATACCAAAAGATGCTGACATGTATACTTGAAACTGGTGAATTTTATGGTATACAAAATACAACTCAATAAAGTGGTTATTTAAAAAAGTTCTGGGAGTACCATAAAAATACAGAGTGCTCATACTTCCAATAACTGTTTGGGGGCACCAACACATGAGTGAAACCGGCCCCTTGTTCACTAACAGATGGCAGGCTGCATGTGAGTGACATGAATAAAGACGCAACAAATTTCAAGTTCTAGTTATGAGAAGGGGCTGTGGATTTGGTGATGTCAAAATTGAGCCCACTCCCTGGGATGGGGGGGGCAGGAGAGGAATATTTATTGAGTGATGTAGTAAACATCTAGTTTTCCATGAGCAGCAAAGGAGCTGTCAGGTATTACTCTAACCTTTCCACCTCATTTTCCTGAAAAGTTTCTAACGTGCAAAGCTGCTCCTGGCAAGCCAAGAGAGAAGTTCAGGACTGGTGCATGGACTCAGGAACATGTCTCAAGACGTGTGCACAGGTGTGAAGTGCAGACACCTCTGACTCCAATCAGCCTCTTCTGCTGCATCCTAAATGTGGCCACCACTATACCCATTGCTCCCTACAAAGTGCTTGGGAGGCAATGTGGAAAGGGATAGGCACAGTCACATAGCATGGCTTGAATATTTTATTTTTGCAGATTTTCCTAGGATCCCTCCTTGGGGCTTGGAAAGAGCCTGTGCAAATGAGGGGTCAGGCAGTTGAAGCTTATCATCATCACTGTAATCCTCCCCTGGATCACTGTTAAAATTAAGATCCCTTCTCCTGTTATAAATGCAATTAATACAACAATTATACAGAAAAACCCACACCATTGGAATGCTGATTGAAATATCTTAATTATCAAATTAATCATGGAAGGCATCTTTGCAATAGCAAATCTTTCCTTTCAGGAACATATTTCTCTCTTGAAGGACTTATTATAGGTTCTTCAATAGAATTTTGGTGATTTTCTTCACATATGTCTTGTGCCATTAATGTTAAAAAATGTTCCTATGATGGATAAGTGTGCTTTTACTTTCTCTTTTTGTTTACTATAAAGAGGCATTTTTCATTTATATTTTTACATACATATTGATAGTGCAAATAAAAGCTGTTAAACATTATATATTTATTTTGTATGGAGCCCATTTCAAAACTTCTATTAATTTTAATCATTGCAGTTGCATGCATTGTTTTTCAAGATATATGATCATTTCATCTGAAAATGATAATATTGACTTTTCCAATATTCTTGATGGTTATTTTTATTTTCTTCATATAATTCACTGAAGCAGTGATAACATCCCTGATACTTGCTTTGTGTCTGGCATCTAGTATTTCTCCTTGTAATGCATGCTTAGAGTTTTTCTTGAAATATGCTACTGAATCATTTTTTTATATTTTATTTGATTATGTTATGTTAGTCACCATACAATACATTAGTTTTATTTTTAAACTTTTTTATTATTATGTTAATCACCATACATTACATCATTAGTTTTAGATGTAGTGTTCCATGATTCATTGTTTGTGCATAACATCCAGTGCTCCATGCAGAACATGCCCTCTTAAAACCCAACACCAGGCTAACCCATCCTCCCACCCCCTCCCCTCTAGAATCTTCAGTTTGTTTTTCAGAGTCCATCGTCTCTCATGGTTCGTCTCCCCCTCCGATTTCCCCCCCTTCATTCTTCTTTTCCTGCTATCTTCTTCTTTTTTTAACATATAATGTATTATTTGCTTCGGAGATACAGATCTGTGATTCAACAGTCTTGCACAATTCACAGCGCTTACCATAGCACATACCCTCCCCAATGTCTATCACCCAGTCACCCCATCCCTCCCACCCCCTACCACTCCAGCAAAGCTCAGTTTGTTTCCTAAGATAAGAATTCCTCATATCAGTGAGGTCATATGATGCATGTCTTTCTCTGATTGACTTATTTCGCTCAGAATAATACACTCCAGTTCCATCCATGTCATTGCAAATGGCAAGATTTCATTATTTTTGATGGCTGCATAATATTCCATGTTTATATATACCACATCTTCTTTATCCATTCATCTGTCGATGGACATCTTGGCTCTTTCCACAGTTTGGCTATTGTGGACATTGCTGCTATAAACATCAGGGTGCATGTACCCCTTCGGATCCCTACATTTGTATCTTTGGGGTAAATACCCAGTAGTGCAATTGATGGGTTGTATGGTAGCTCTATTTTCAACTTTTTGAGACACTCCATAGGATTTTCCAGAGTGGCTGCACCAGCTTGCATTCCCACCAACAGTGGAGGAGGGTTCCCCTTTCTCCGCATCCCCGCCAACATCTCTTGTTTCCTGACTTGTTAATTTTAGCCATCCTGACTGGTGTGAGGTGACATCTCATTGAGGTTTTGATTTGGACTTCCCTGATGCCCCGCAATGTTGAGCACTTTTTCCTGTGTCTGTTGGCCGTTTGGAAGTCTTCTTTGGAAAAATGTTTGTTCATGTCTTCTGCCCATTTCTTGATTGGATTATTTTTCTTTGGGTGTTGAGTTTAAGAAGTTCTTTATAGATTTTGGATACTAGCCCTTTATCTGATATGTCATTTGCAAATATCTTCTCCCATTCTGTCGGTTGTCTTTTGGTTTTGTTGACTGTTTCTTTTGCTGTGCAAAAGCTTTTGATCTTGATGAGGTCCCAATAGTTCATTTTTGCCCTTGCTTCCCTTGCCTTTGGTGATGTTTCTAGGAAGAAGTTGCTGCGGCTGAGGTCGAAGAGGTTGCTGCCTGTGTTCTCCTTTAGGATGTTGATGGACTCCTGTCTCACATTGAGGTCTTCGAACCATTTGGAGTCTATTTGAGTGTCTGGTGTAAGGAAATGGTCCAGTTTCATTCTTCTGCATGTGGTTGTCCAATTTTCCCAACACCATTTGTTGAAGAGACTGTCTTTTTTCCATTGGACATTCTTTCCTGCGTTGTCAAAGATGAGTTGACCATAGAGCTGAGGGTCCATTTCAGGGCTCTCGATTCTGTTCCATTGATCTATGTGTCTGTTTTTGTGCCAATACCATACTGTCTTGATGATGACAGCTTTGTAATAGAGCTGGAAGTCTGGAATTGTGATGCCACCAGCTTTGCTTTTCTTTTTCAACATTCCTCTGGCTATTCGAGGTCTTTTCTGGTTCCATACACATTTTAGGATTATTTGTTCCATTTCTTTGAAGAAAGTGGATGGTATTTTGATGGGGATTGCATTGAATGTGTAGATAGCTCCAGGTAGCATTGACATCTTCACAATATTTGTTCTTCCAATCCATGAGCATGGAACGTTTTTCCATTTCTTTGTGTCTTCCTCAATTTCTTTCATGAGTATTTTATAGTTTTCTGAGTACAGATCCTTTGCCTCTTTGGTTAGATTTCTTCCTAGGTATCTTATGGTTTTGGGTGCAATTGGAAATGGGATCAACTCCTTAATTTCTCTGTCTTCTGACTTGTTGTTGGTGTATAGGAATGCCACTGATTTCTGTGCATTGATTTTATATCCTGCCACTTGACTGAATTTCTGTATGAGTTCTAGCAGTTTTGGGGTGGAGTCTTTTGGGGTTTCCACATAAAGTATCATATCATTTGCAAAGAGTGAGAGTTTGACTTCTTCTTTGCTGATTTGGATGACTTTGATTTCTTTTTGTTGTCTGATTGCTGTGGCTAGGACTTCCAATACTATATTGAATAGTAGTGGTGATAGTAGACATCCCTGCCATGTTCCTGACCTTAGGGGGAAAGCTCTAAGTTTGCCCATTGACAATGATATCTGCTGTGGGTTTTTCATAGATGGCTTTTATGATATTGAGGTATGTACCCTCTATCCCTATACTCTGAAGACTTTTGATCAAAAAAGGATGCTGTACTTTGTCAAATGCTTTTTCTGCATCTATCAGAGGATCATATGGTTCTTGTTCTTTCTTTTATTAATGTATTGTATCACATTGATTGATTTGCGGATGTTGAACCAAACTTGCAGCCCAGGGATAAATCCCACTTGGTCATGGTGAATAATCCTTTTAATGTACTGTTGGATCCTATTGGCTAGTATTTTGGTGAGAATTTTGGTGTTGGTTGTGATCTCTCCTCTTTCATTCATGATTTTGTTGATTTGGGTCCTTTCTCTTTTCTTTTTGATAAGTCTGGCCAGGGGTTTATCAATCTTGTTAATTCTTTCAAAGAACCAGCTCCTAGTTTCATTGATCTGTTCTACTGATCTTTTGGTTTCCATTTCATTGATTTCTGCTCTGATCTTTATAATTTCTCGTCTCCTGCTGGGTTTAGGCTTTGTTTGCTGTTCTTTCTCCAGCTCCTTTAGGTGTAGGATTAGGTTGTGTACTTGAGACCTTTCTTGTTTCTTGAGAAAGGGTTGTATTGCTATATACTTTCCTCTTAGGAGTGCCTTTGCTGCATCCCAAAGATTTGAACAGTTGTGTTTTCATTTTCATTTGTTTCCATGAATTTTTTTAATTCTTTAATTTCCTGGTTGACCCATTCATTCTTTAGTAGGATGCTCTTTAGGCTCCATGTATTTGAGTTCTTTCTGACTTTCCTCTTGTGATTGAGTTCTAGTTTCAAAGCATTGTGGTCTGAAAATATGCAGGGAATGATCCCAATCTTTTGGTACCATTTGAGACCTGATTTATGACCTAGAATGTGATCGATTCTGGAGAATGTTCCATGGGCACTAGAGAAGAATGTGTATTCCGTTGCTTTGGGATGGAATGTTCTGAATATGTCTGTGAAGTCCATTTGGTCCAGTGTGTCATTTAAAGTCTTTATTTCCTTGTTGATCTTTTGCTTAGACGATCTGTCCCTTTCAGTGAGGGGGTGTTAAATCCACTACTATTATTGTATTGTTGTCAATGTGTTTCTTTGCTTTTGTTATTAATTGGCTTATATAATTGGCTGCTCCCATGTTAGGGGCATAGATATTTACAATTGTTAGATCTTCTTGTTGGATAGACCCTTTAAGTATGATAACAGTGTCCTTCCTCATCTCTTATTACAGTCTTTGGTTTAAAATCTAATTTGTCTGATATAAGGATTGCCACCCCAGCTTTCTTTTGGTGTCCATTAGCATGGTAAATGGTTTTCCACCCCTTCACTTTCAATCTGGGGGTGTCTTTGGGTATAAAATGAGTCTCTTGCTGACAGCATATCGATATGTCTTGTTTTTTAATCCAATCTGATAGCCTGTGTCTTTTTATTGGGGCATTTAACCCATTTACATTCAGGGTAACTATTGAAACATATGAATTTAGTGCCTTTGTATTGCCTGTAAGGTGACTGTTCCTGTATATTGTCTGTGTTCCTTTCTGGTCTATGTTGCTTTTAGGCTCTCTCTTTGCTTAGAGGACCCCTTTCAATATTTCTTGTACGGCTGGTTTTGTGTTTGCAAATTCCTTTAGTTTTTGTTTGTCCTGGAAGCTTTTTATCTCTCCTTCAATTTTCAATGACAGCCTAGCTGGATATAGTGTTCTTGGCTGCATATTTTCCTCATTTAATGCTCTGAATATAGCATACCAGTTCTTTCTGCCTGCCAGGTCTCTGTGAATAGGTCTGTTGCCAGTCTAATGTTTCTACCATTGTAGGTTGCATATCTCTTCTCCCGAGCTGCTTTCAGGATTTTCTCTTTGTCTCTGAGACTCGTAAGTTTTACTATTAGATGTTGGGGTGTTGACCTATTTTTATTGATTTTGAGAGGGATTCTCTGTGCCTCCTGGAATTTGATGCCTGTTTCCTTCCCCAAATTAGGGAAGTTCTCTGCTATAATTTGCTCCAATATACCTTCTGCCCTTCTCTCTCTTTCTTCTTCTTCTGGGATCCCAATTATTCTAATGTTGTTTTGCCTTATGGTATTGCTTACCTCTTGAATTCTGCCCTCATGATCCAGTAGTTGTTTATCTCTGTTTTTCTCAGTTTCTTTATTTTCCATCATTTGGTCTTCTATATCACTGATTCTCTCTTCTGTCTCATTTATCCTAGCTGTTAGAGCCCCTTTTTTGATTGCACCTCATTAATAGCCTTTTTGATTTTGACTTGGTTAGATTTTATTTCTTTTGTATATCCAGAAAGGGTTTCTCTAATAACCTCCATGCTTTTTTCAAGCCCATTTAGTATCTTTAAAATCATCATTCTGAACTCTAGGTCCGACATCGTACTAGTGTCCATATTGAGTAGGTCCCTGGCAGTCGGTACTGCCTCTTGTTCTTTTTGTTGAGGTGATTTTTTCCATCTTGTCATTTTGTCCAGAGGAGAATAATGAGAGAGCAAAATGCTAACAGGCTAACAACGTCCCCAGAAAATATACTCAAAACAAATCAGAAAAGACCTGAAACTGGGGGAAAAGAAAGGTAAAGAAAGAAAAAAGAAAAAGAAAATAAAAGAAAGAGAAAAAGATAAAAACAAAACAAAACAAAACAAAACATAGTATGATCAATTATGATCAGGCTGGTGCATAGATCAGTGCCACACACAAGATTTTGGGTGTATTTTGGTCTGTTAGAAGAAAGTGCCTCTCAAAATTTTAAAGAAAGAAAAACTTATATATGTACAAAAATAAGGGTTAATACGATGAAGGGATGGAATATTGCTGTAAAGATGAAAATTATAAAAGATTTTATAAATGAAATTGATGATTAGAAGTTGTTTGAAAGAAGATAGAAGAGTATTTAAAAAAGAAAGAAAGAAAAAATAAGGGAGAGAATGTGATCAGTCAGGAGACTAGAAAAAGCCATACACAAGAGATTTAGGGTATATTTTGATATGTTAGAAGAAACTGTATCTCAAAATTTTAAAGACAACTTATATATATATGCCAATAATAAGGGTAACTACTATGAAGGGATAAAACATGACTCTAAAAATGAAAAATAAAAATGTTTTTTAAAAAAGGGATTGATAAGATGTTGGTTGAAAAAGGGAAAAAGAAAAATTCAAAAAAGAAAAAGAAAAAGACAGTTAAAAAAATTAACTTTGAAAGACTAAAGAATCATGGTAAAAAAGTCATGAATTCTATGTGCAATATTCCCCTAGCGCTGGAGTTCTGCCGTTCTCAATGATCAATAAACTTGGTCTTGGCTGGCTGTTCTGGCTGATCTTCTGGGGGAGGGGCCTGTTGCCGTGGTTCCAAAATGTCTTTGTCGGAGGCAGAATTGCCCCGCCTTTGCCCAGTCAGGGCTAAGTAATCTGCTCGGGTTTGCTCTCATAGCTTTTGTTCCCTGCAAGCTTTCCTACAGCTTTGGAGGACGAGAGTGAAAATGGCAGCCTCCCAGTCTCTGCCCCAGTGGAGCCGAGAACTCGGGGCCCCACTCCTCAGTGAGCCCCAGAGAAAAGCAGTCAATCCCTCCCATCTCCCCGGTCTCCGCCGCACTCTGTGCTCACCCGGCGTGTGACCGAGCATTTCTATCTCTGGCACCCGACTCGGTGTGGAGTCTCCAACCCAGCAGATCCCTGTGGTGCACTCCCATGCCACTCCTCCCAGGGGAGGAAGGGGAGTCTCCCCAGATCTGCCACTTGTTGGGTCCCTGCTGGAAGAGCAGTGGCCGGACTGTGCCGCAGATCACGGTTTATGGCAACCCCGAGCTGAGAGCCTACTCCTCTGCTCCGTTTCTGCAGCTGGCTTCCCTGCTCCAATACCTGGGAGCTCTGCCACACTCAGGTGCCCCTGGTCTTTCTGTAACCCCGAGGGTCCTGAGATCACACTGTCCCATGAGGGTTCCAGCCCCCACTTAGCCACTGGAGCGACGTCCCTCAGCGGAGTGACTTCTAAAAGTTCCGATTTAGTGCTCCGCGGCTCTATCACTTGTCAGAAGCCTCCGACGGAGGCCCCCTCCCCCACCATCTATCCTCTAGAATATCGCCTCAGATTCACTTCTCTGCATGTCCTACCTTCCAGAAAGTGGTCGCTTTTCTGTTCAGGGAGTTGTTGCTATTCTTTTCTTCAATCTCCTGTTGAGTTCATAGGTATTCAGAATGGTTTGATCCCTATCCAGCTGAATTCCTGGAACCAGATGAAATCCAGGTCTCCTACTCCTCCACCATCTTGCTCCACCCCCCCCCACATCATTAGTTTTTGATGTAGTGATCCACGATTCATTGTTTTCGTATAACACCCAGTGTTATACATGCTCCATGCAGTACGTGCCCTCCTTAATACAATCATCGGGCTAACCCATCTCCCCATCCCCCCTCCCCTCTAAAACCCTCAGTTTGTTTCTCAGAGTCCATAGTCTCTCATGGTTCATCTCCCCCTCCAATTCCCCCCTTCATTTTTCCCTTCCTTCTCCTAATGTCCTCCATGCTATTTCTTATGTTCCACAAATAAGTGAAACCATATGATAATTGACTTTCTCTGCTTGACTTATTTCACTTAGCATAATCTCCTCCAGTCCCATCCATGTGGATGTAAAAGTTGGGTATTCATCTTTTCTGATGGCTGAATAATATTCCATTGTATATATGGACCACATCTTCTTTTTTTTTTTTTTTTAAGATTTTATTTATTTATTTGACAGAGAGAGAGAGACAGTGAGAGAGGGAACACAAGTGTGGGGCGAGTGGGAGAGGGAGAAGTAGGCTTCCTGCGTAGCAGGGAGCCTGATGCGGGGCTCGATTCCCGGACCCTGGGATCATGAACTGAGTCTAAGTCAGACGCTTAACGACTGAGCCACCCAGGCGCCCCATGGACCACATCTTCTTTATCCATTCATCTGTTGAAGGACATCTCAGCTCTTTCCACAGTTTGGCTATTGCAGACATTGCTGCTATGAACACTGGGGTGCAAATGGCCCTTCTTTTCACTACATCTGTGTCTTTGGGGTAAATACCCAGTAATGCAATTGCTGGGTCATAGGGTAGCTCTATTTTTAATTCTTTGAGGCACCTCCACACTGTTTTCCAAAGTGGCTGTACCAACTTGCATTCCCACCAACAGTGTAAGAGGGTTCCCCTTTCTCCACAACCTCTCCAACATTTGTTGTTTCTTGCCTTGTCAGTTTTTGCCATTCTAATTGGTGTAAGGTGGCATCTCAATGTTGTTTTGATTTGAATTTCCCTGATGGCTAATGATGATGAGCATTTTTTCATGTGTCTGTTAGCCATGTGTATGTCTTCTTCAGAGAAGTGTCTGTTCATGTCTTCTGCCCATGTTTTGACTTGAATATTTGTTTTTTGGGTGTTGAGTTTGAGAAGTTCTTTATAGATCCTGGATACCAGCTCTTTATCTGTAGTGTCATTTGCAAATATCTTCTCCCATTCTGTGGGTTGCCTCTTTGTTTTATTGACTGTTTCCAAGATAGGCAGTATATATATTTTAAAAAGCAACTTATTAAAACAGGTATCATAACACCCAGTGCTGATAAAGGTTTTAAAACAAAAAGATCACTTACACATTATTAATTAATACAAAATCATGAAATGAAATGTGGCACTATGTTTTAAAGTAGCAAATGTCATAAATTTTGGCTTGTGAATTTATTTGATAGAAATTCAGTCCCAGAAAACAAATAATAATAGTAACAAAATTCAAACAAAATAGACACACACAAATGTTTATAGCCATGCTGTTTTTTAAAGGTGGAAAAAATTATGCCCCATCCATATTCTCGATTACAATAAAGCCATTAAAAAGAAGGAGGTAGTACATTATGCACTGAGTTGGAACGATGCCCACATCACTTTAAAAAACACAAGATCCAGAAAGATATGTTGAGTATAAGTTTATCTTGAAAAAAGAGGCGTGTGTACATGTGTGTATTTATGTACATATTATTGTATGTTTGCATGAGTAAACATAAACATATGGGGCAAACACATGATGTGCTAACCATGGTTCAGTGTCAAGCAGAGATTTGGGTTGCCATCAGGAGAGGTGGAATGACTTTTACTTTAATTTGGATATTGTTTGGATTGTTGCTTCATGCAACTTATCACAAAAAATGTCTGCCTAGAAATAATTTTTTTTGTCTATCTACCTAAAACAATACGAAAAATGAGAAACTAAAAATATTTAAAATGTTCTATTTGAGGAAATGGTGAGCAAAAATATTGACAGTGGTAATATATTTAAATATTTTTCTGGTTATATTATTATAATACTTACATTTATCCAATGCTCAATGGTTTGATACTAAACTCAAATATTCCTGGATACATCTACAACTCCAGAAGTATGGACTCTGAGCAATTACATTAGCAATGGACACAGTCTTAATTCTATAGAATGGACCCTGAGATTTTTAGGCTCCCCATGATTCAGCTAGCCATGGTCACCTTTCCCTCACTTCCTCCAAAACAGAAACAACCAATAAGAAATAAATGCAGAAAACATGCAAGTTTCACTCTTTGATAATAATGAAAAATTATACTTGATAGCAAAAATGAGAGAGAAAAACTCTGAATATTGGACAATGAATATCAGTCTGAGGAATTTAGTTATAGTTTGAAGGAAGTTTGAAAATACATGTCACCAGTCTTAAAATTGCAAAGGACTGTCCAGAGACCCATGTTCAAATTATCACCCTGATTATTAAATCTCATATGCTAATTGTAGTTTGTTTTCCAGTTTCTTTTTCTGGAGGGTGACATGTTTCGGATGATGACATCTTTAAAAGGGGTTTTCCCTTCTTTTTGGAAACCACCCACATTGTCACGTGTGTCACCTGAAGCACATGGGCTGACCATGGCCTATAGGATGCATGTGTTCACTTTGACATTCCAGAGACTCATCACAGATATGAGGATGCAAGACTGAGGCAAAGAGAGAACAAACCAATCATACCACCCTATGGCCTCCTGTGAAATAAATAAAATCTTAAAAAAAAAAGAGGGGGGGAGAACAAACCACCACCATGTGGTAGCTGACTCTGAAGATTCCTTGTCTCACCATGAGAATAGAAAGAGAAAAGTCTTCTCACATTTTTACACTGACACATTTTCAATAGCTATCATATATTCCACCTAAAAATTGTTGAGACAGAGGACAAAGAACAACCAGTTTTTGATATTCAGGAATGTGTTCTGGGAAGGATGTATGTCTTGGGAATGCAGAGAAGGAAGGAAAATCTTAGAGGATGTTGGTAGAATAGAGCTATGAGAGCATGAAAATAATGGGTATGGAATACTGGAACCAGAAAGGAGGGGCAGAAATATGCTGGAGACAAGGCAGTCAGAGGAAACAAGTTCTTGGGGATGTGATACTCACAGCATCCTCCTGGAGAACTACACTTCCATGCCTGGGTGCCATGGAAACCAAGAGCTCCTCTAAAAGACTGGACAGCCTAGACTCTCATCATTACATCCTCTGTTATAAGCTATAAGCAGCAATTTGCAACCATTTAGCTCACATAAAAAATAACCTTTGGAAAATAAGTCTGGATTTGGGTTATTTTTTGTTGGGAGCATAAGGAGAAAGTGAGCCCTTCTCAGTTAAGATACTCCCCTGAGAGGCACATATAATTGCTGCCCAATCTCTGATCCAAAGGAACCACAAGGAATTGATTGCTTCTCAGCCAGATAATGAAATTGAGCTTGCATTTCCTCAAATCATGAAACAGCTATGGATCACCTCTCAAGACTTGATGAGCATGTGAATGAGCATAGGGATGCAATTTCAGGGAAAGAGCATTGTATTCCCAGTAACTAAGGCTGAACAATTTCAACTGTTTCAATCAGGGTGAGAATTGGCTAGACAAATACATGTCACCAGTCAAAAAGTACTATTATTAAATGGTTCTGTGGTGCTTTCCCCCAAACTGTGAAGATAAACAGCATAATTGTCAAGTAATTCACTAGGATAGAGCATTGTGATGAGTCATTTAGTTGCATTTGAAGAATAAGAGAAACATTGTTATCTTAATCACCATACATTACATCTTTAGTTTTTGATGTAGTGTTCCATTTAACATAACAATAAAAAAAAAAGAATAAGAGAAACATGTCCCCTATGAGCCACATTCCAGTGGGCTTGCCATGATCTGCATTTGCTTGCCCTGAAGATGCTACCTGGTCATGCCTCAAGCATAGTGTACTGGTCAGTGTCCAGCATGTGCCAGCAAAAGAAGTCTGACAATGCACCCATTCTCATAGAATTCAGGAGTCTTACTATATTTTCCATCATCTTGAAGCAGCTTGCTTCACAGAATGGTGGAATGGCCTCTTGAAAACTCAGATGCAGCACCAGCTGGATGGCAATACCTTGCAGAGCTAAGGCAAGATTCTCCAGGAGGTTGTATACGTTCTGAATCAGCATCCAATAAATGGTGCTATTTCTCTGATAGCTAGTATTTATGACTTCAGAAATCAAGGGATGGAAATGAGAGTGGCACCACTCATTATCTATTACCCACTAGCAAAATGTTTACTTCTTGTTTCCTTGACCAGAGGTCTTAATTTCAAAAGGTGGAATGTTTCTACCAGGATACACAACAATGATCCCACTAAGGTGGAAGAGAAAACTCCCACCCATTCACTTTGGATTCCTCATGCTTCTGAATCAATAAGAAAGGAAGGCAGTTACTGTGTTGGCTGGGGTGACTAATCCTGAATACCAAGGGGAGATTAGATAATACCACTCCACAATGGAGTTAAGGAAGAGTATGTCTAGAATACAAGTGATTCCTCAGGGTATCTCTTAGTATGACCATGCCCTGTGGTTAAGGTAAATAAAAAACTACAACTCAATCCAAGCATGACTAGCAAATGCCCAGACTCTGGGAATGAAGGATTGATCATCTCATTAGTTAATGAATCATAACCAACTGCGGTGTTGCTGAAGACAAAGGGAATGTGGAGTACATAGTAGAAGATACATATAAATACCAGCTGTGAACACATGACCAGTTACACAAAAGAGGGCTATAATTGTCATTAGTAATTGTCTTCTTTATTTCATTATGAATATTTGTGTACAAATATCTTTTTTCTTCCTTCTCTTATTCCTTTATGTAACATAAGATGTATTGACTTTATACCATAGTATTTAAGTATTGTTAACTTAACATTATAGTATTTAAGTTTGAAAATATCAAGAAGAGTAGGGACTGACTTCCTTTTATGGGGAAGAATTTAGTATGTTTTGGTTGTAGGTAGGATAGTTGTATCATGATGGGTTGTATCATGACAGTTGTATCATGATAGTTGTATTATGTTAGGAATTATGATTTGCCATTGTCTTTATTTGGAGATTAAGTATGGTTTATGGAGATGTATATGGATGCCATGTTGACAAGGGGTGGACTTATGATGGTTAATTTTATGTGTCAACTTGACTGGGTTAAAGGAATAGATAGGTGTTTAAAGAGATAGCTGGTTAAACATTATCTCTGGGTGTGTTTGTGAGGGTGTTTCCAGGTCAGGTTAGCATTTGAATTGGTGGAATCTTAAAGCAGATGGCCCTCCCCAATATGGGCAGGCATCATTCAATCAGTTGAGGGTGTGAGTAAAAGCAGAGGAAGGGTGAATTTGTACCCCCCCCCCTTTTGTTTTGCCTGTTGAGCTGGGACATGTCTTTCTATCTTCTGGGATTAAACTGGGATTTGCATCATCAGCTCCCCTGATTCTCAGACCTTCAGACATATTGAATTTCGCCACCAGCTTTTCTGGCTCTTCAGCTTGTTGATGGTGGATCATGGGACTTTGTAGCCTTCATAATCACATGAGCCAATTCCTACCATAAATTCCTTTATACCCTATTGGTTCTGTTTCCCTGGAAAGTCCTGACTAATAGAGATAGAGACTGAGATGCAGTGGGGGTATCAAGAGGAGGAGGACAAAGGAATGGAGTTTTGGGCCTAGTTTCTACACTTCCCTGAAAGTTCACAATAAGGGGAAATGGTCTTGCTTCTGCCTCCTTTGCCAGGCTGTATCCAGTAATATTCCAGGAGAGAACCCCATAGCCCTGGAGTCTGGAAGCTTTGTTTAATGGTCTAGAATTAGAAGATGTAGAATCTTCAGATTAGTTCACATACACACACACACACACACACACACACACACACACACACACACACTTATATACCATGTGCATGCACCCATACATACCCTACACACATATACACTTACATAATCACACATGACATGCATACACATACATACCACACACACCCCATGTGAACACACTCAAATACATCACACACAGACTCACATGCATACACCCATACATACACACATACTCACCACACACACACATACACAAATGGTAGAAGATTAGAAGAAGAGAGATACAAACACAGAATGTTCTGTAGCTGCTTATACTGATTTATTTTCTTGGATTGTTTATCATTCCACCTTTTGCCAGCCAGGATAATGGTGATAACCAGGAATATTAACAGTTTTTCACTTAAAAGGACCTTAAAAATTTAAGATTCCAGTAAAAGAGAAAGGCTCCAATGAAGCAAATTCTTTTTAGGCAGTTTCAGGCCCCAGGCACAGTATTATTAAAATGATAATGGAAAATGTATACTGAACAACCATTAAATACTACAGTAAATGGGAATGATGCCTATGTTTATTGATGTCAAAGAGAATGCACTTAGAGCTAACTGCCTGAAGGGAGAAAGAAAAGATTAATAATGACCATGTAACATCCCAGGTTTACAATTTATACAAGATTTAGTATAGAATTGGATGAACTCATTGCTTCCTGCAGGTGTTACTGTTTGCAATTTTTTACTTTGTCAACATACATATAGTTTGATGTGGAAGCTGCTTTGCAAGAAGCAAAATTAGCACTTTTCCAAATGTGGATAAGGATGATTTGCTAAGGACTGAAACACATGAATGGAGGAATGTAAGATAGATCATAATACAATTGCCACTTTGCCATTATGGTCTGAATACTCCAGGCAGCTAAATAACAGATTCTAATGTGCAGGTTTCACCTTTCTGTGTTCTCCTAGTGTGAAAGAAACATGATTATATCAGCAGCACTAGGTGTCTGCATGGTGGCAGCATTATGGAGCCACATGGAACCTTGAGCCATTGGACTGTCATTTCCTGTCCTTGAAAAATATTAACATCAATGTCACCAGTGTAATCAATTACCTTTTCAAAGTTTCTTCATTTCTGAAGCAAAGTTATTAGAAATGCATTACTCAATTTTTCTGTATTTAGATGCCTACTACAAAAATTCCCAAGAAGCCTTGCAAATATCTAGATAAGGCATGCTGTTATGATGCACAATAGCTTTTCTCTCATTTTTGTGCAGGGCCAGGGACAGATGTTTTTGTCCATTTCATATCAAATATGTTTAATTTTTCCAAAAATGCTCAAGGAAGTGCTATGTTATTCCAATGAAAACATTAGGGGCATAATGAAAAGCTTATTTAAAGATGGACACACTACAGCTGCTTAAACAAAGGTTCATCCCCAAAATGACCTTGTGCAAGAGTTTTCCTGTAACTTTTGCCTGACCTGTCAGCATGGCAGCCACCTCTGTGGACCTATCACTTTCAATATAGAATTTGAATATACCACAGAACTCCGGAGCTTTATGACAAAACCACAAGAAGTACACAGACCTATCCATGAAACGGAGGGAATAATGTAAGAAAAGGAAGAATAGAAGCAAATGGGGATGGAGGACAAGCAGAGTGGAGGAAGATTTAAAAATAAGATCAGTGTTTCTCAAAAGAAGACAACCAAAGATCCAACTTGTGCATGGAAAAGTTTCTCAATATCACTAATCATCAGGGAAATGTAAATCAAAACCACAAGGAAGTGTCACATCACATCTGTTAGAATGGATATCATTGGATTTCTGGGAAAGATGACAGAGTAGCAAGACCCTAAGATCTATCAGCATAAATAACCCAGAAAATTACCTGAAGACTGGCAGAGCAAACTTCACAACTAAAGGTAGAGAAGAAGCCATATTAGAGAGGGTAGGAAGGGCGGAGAACTGTGGGGAGCTAAAGGGACTCTTGGGCCATCCAGGGGAGAGGGGGAACCATGAATGTGGAGAAGGGTGAGAAACAGACTATCACACCAGGGAGTCCACACAGGGAAGACAAATCTCCATAGTAATTGGCTTTGAAAACTGAATTCCATGATTTCTGACAACTAGTGGGACTTAAAGCCTGGAACTTTTAAAATCAGCAGGCTTGGCTATAGGAGATCCAGAAAGGTAATAGGAAACTGAGTCATCACCTTTAAAGAAACAAAACAACAACAAAACCAACAACAACAGAAAAAAAAAGAGAGAAAGAAAGAAAGAAAGAAAGAAAGAAAGAAAGAAAGAAAGACAGACAAAGAGGCAACACAACAAACAGCCTGTGGAGATAAAGATAGCACACAAGCAGCAGCTTGAAAAACATTTGAGGCATATGGGAGGGAGAGTTATTTACTAATTGCAGAGTGTATCCCAAAGGGACAGAGATCACTGGGAAACTTCTCCAGGAACAAAGGAGCTGGCAGATGCCATTTCCCTCCCATGTCCCTTAGCATAAAAATAGTGGTCACCTGTGAAAATCAGCACAATGAAAATATTCACTACATAACTTGCTTATACTTCTCCCTACTCCCTGCAGCCAGGCCTACCTCAGTCTCCATGCTGTGGGTCCCATCCCCAGAAGACCAACACAAACCTTGCCAACACCAAGTCTCCCAACCCATGTGTTTAGCAGGGCCCTGGTCTTGACAGTGGTGGTACATCCATGTGGAAAACTTGTGGGCACTGCACCCTCAGCCCCCACTGCCACCCCACTGCCAAGACCAGGGCATCACATACCTTGTGGAAGAAAACCAGTGTGAATAACATGTGGGCATTGTGTGCTGTGCTCACACAGCACTGTGGAAGAGGACTAGAGAACAAAAATTGTGAACACTGGGGGCCCCACCCATATATGCTATGTGGTTTCACCCTGGCTGGCCCGTTCGTGGCAAAGCATGTGCGCTCTGGCAAAGGACCAGTGCCACCTTGTGAAAGTGCATGCACCACCCACTACTTTTTTTTTTCTCCACCCAGTACTTTCAAGAAAGGAGACATGGCTGACTTTCCTGACACAAAAACACAACAAAAAAGAGTTAGACAAAATGAAGAGACAGAGGAATATGTCTCACATGAAAGAACAGGACAAAATTACAGCAAGAGATCTAAGCAAAATGGAGATAAGTAATATGCCAGATAGAGAATTTAAAGTAATGATCATAAAGATACTCACTGGACTTGAGAAAAGAGTGGAGGACATCAGTGAGACCCTTAGCAAAGAGATAAAAAAGAACCAATCAGAGATGAAGGAAATAATAAATGAAATTAAAAATACACTAGATAGAATAAATAGTAGGCTGGAGGAAGCAGAGGAATGGATTAGCGACCTGGAAGATAGAGTAATGGAAAGGATTGAAGCTGAGTAGGTGAGAGGAAAAAAAAAAAAGTTATGCAAAATGAGATAAGCTTAGGGAACTCAGTGACTCCATCAAGTGTAATAATAACATTCACATTATAGGGATCCCAAGAGAAGAAGAAAGAAAAGGGAGCAGAAAATTTATTTTAAGAAATAATGTGAAGTCTACTGGGTCATATGGTAGCTCTAAGAAATAATGTGAAGATATTTGCAAATGACACTACAGATAAAGGGCTGGTATCCAAGATCTATAAAGAACTTCTCAAACTCAACACCCAAAAAACAAATAATCAAGTCAAAAAATGGACAGAAGACATGAAAAGACACTTCTCTGAAGAAGACATACAAATGGCTAACAGACACATGAAAAAATGTTCATCATCATTAGCCATCAGGGAAATTCAAATCAAAACCACATTGAGATACCACCTTACACCACTTAGAATGGCAAAAACGGACAGGGCAAGAAACAACAAATGTTGGAGAGGTTGTGGAGAAAGGGGACCCCTTTTACACTGTTGGTGGGAATGCAAGTTGGTACAGCCACTTTGGAAAACAGTGTGGAGGTTCCTCAAAAAATTAAAAATAGAGCTACCCTATGACCCAGCAATTGAACTCCTGGGTATTTACCCTAAAGACACAGATGTAGTGAAAAGAAGGGCCATATGCACCCCAATGTTCATAGCAGCAATGTCCACAATAGTCAAACTGTGGAAAGAGCTGAGATGCCCTTCAACAGATGAATGGATAAAGAAGATGCGGTCCATATCTACAATGGAATATTACTCAGCCATCAGAAAGGATGAATACCCAACTTTTACATCCACATGGATGGGATTGGAAGAGATTATGCTAAGTGAAATAAGTCAAGCAGAGAAAGTCAATTATCATATGGTTTCACTTATTTGTGGAATATAAGGAATAGCATGGAGGACATTGGGAAAAGGAAGGGAAAAATGAAGGGGGAGGGGAGTCGGAGGGAGAGATGAACCATGAGAGACTATGGACTCTGAGAAACAAACAGGGTTTTAGAGGGGAGGGGAGAGGGGGGATTGGTTAGCCCAGTGATGGGTATTAAGGAGGGCACATACTGCATGGAGCACTGGGTGTTATATGAAAACAATGGATAATGGATCACCACATCAAAAACTAATGATGTATTGTATGGTGACTAACATAACATAATAAAATTTTAAAAATTTTAAAAAAAGAAAAAGAAAAAGAAATAGTGTAAACTTCCCAAATCTGGGGAAGTAAACAGAAATTCAGTTCCAGGAGGCACAGAGATCCCAAAACAAAATCGTCCCCAGGAGGTCACACCAACACACATAATAATTAAAACGGCAAAAACAGTGGTAAAGAAAGAATTTTAAAAGCAACAATAGGAAAGAAGACAGTTATATACAAGGAAAACTCCATAAGGCTATCAGCTGATTTTTTCAACTGAAATTTTGCAGACCAGAAAGGAGGGACATGATGGGGTGCCTGGGTAGCTCAGTCAGTTAAGTTTCCGACCCTTGGTTTTGGCTCAGGTCATGATCTCATAGGTCATGAGATCAAGCCCCATGTCAACTCCATGCTCAGTCGGGAGTCTGCTTGAAGATGCTTTCCCTTTGCCTCTCTCCCCACTCTTTCTCTGTCTCTCAAATAAATAAATAAATCCTTTTTTAAAAAAAGAAAGGAGGGGCACAATATATTTAAAGCGCTGAAAGGAAAAATCTGCAACCAAGAATACCCTATCTAGCAAGGCTACAATTCACAATAGAAGGACAGATAAAGAGTTTCCGAGACAGACAAAAGATAAAGAAATTCATGGCCACTAAACCAGCACTGCAAAAAATATTAAAGGTGACTCTGAGTAAAAGGAAAGACCATAAGGAAGGTTAAGAAAGTAAGAAAAATAAAAGCAGTAAAAATAAGTATATCTGTAAAAGATCAGTCAAGGAATTCACAAAATAAAGGATGTAAAGTATGACAGCCTATACCTAAAATGTGGGGGGAGCAGACTAAAGAACCATCAACTTAATATACACTGTTATATGCAGAAAATGTTATATACAAACCTAGTAGTAACCACAAATCAAAAACCAGTAATAGATATGCAAATAATAAAGAGAAACAAATCATAGTATATCACTAAGGAAAACCAACTTATGGTGAGAGAAAAGAGTAAGGGAAGAAAGAAACAGAGAAGATATACAAAAACAATGACAAAACCAATAACAAAATGACAATAAATACATACCTATTGATAATTACACTGAGTGTAAATGGACTAAATGCTCCAATCAAAAGATATAGGGTGAAAGAACAGATAAAATAATAAGACCCATATATACACTAACAACAAGAGACTCATTTCAGACCAAAAGAAGCATGCAGATTGAAAGTGAAGGGATGAAGAAATAGTTATCACACGAATGGGTATGAAAAGAAAGTCAGGGTAGCAATACTTATACTGGAGAAAATAGATTTTAAAACAAAGACTATAATAAGAGACTAAGAAGGGCACTATGTAATAATTCAGGGGACAATGCAACAATAAGACAAAACAATTGTAAAGATTTATGCACCCAACATGGAAGTACCCAAATACATAAAACAATTAATAACAAACATAAAGGAACTATTCAATAGTAATACAATAATAGTAGGGGACTTAAACACCACACTTACATCAAAGGACAGATCATCTAAACAGAAAATCAACAAGTAAACAGTAGCTTTGAATGACAAAATGGACCAGACAGATTTAATAGGTATATTCAGAACATTTAATTCTAAAGCAGCAGAATACACATTCCTTTCAAGTGCACATAGAACATTCTCCCAAACAGATCACATATTAGGCCACAAAACAAGTCTCAACAAATTAAAAGAAATCAAAATCATACCATGCAACTTTTCTGATCACAACACTATGAAACTAGAAATCAACCACAAGAAAAAAATCTGGAAAGAGCACAAGTATATGGAGGTTAAATAATAGGCTACTAAATAATGAATGGGTCAGCCAAAAACTTAAAGAAGAAATAAAAAAAATTACAGAGAAACAAATGAAAATGTAAGCACAATGGTCCAAAATCTTTGGGATGCAGCAAAAGTGGTTCTAAGAGGGAAAATTATAACATTACAGGCCTACCTCAGGAAGCAAGAAAAATCTCAAATAAATAACCTAAACTTACACCTAAAGGAACTAGAAAAGGAAGAACAAATAAAACCAAAACAAGCAGAAGGAAGGAAATAATAAAGATTAGAGCAGAAATAAGTGATATAGAAACTAAAAACAAAAACAAAAACAAAAACAAAAAACACCAATAGAGCATATGAAGCCAGGAGATGGTTCTTTGAAAAGATCAACAAAATTGATAAACTTCTAGCCAGACTCATCAAAGAGAGACAGAGAGAGAGAGAGGGAGAGAGAGAGAGAGAAGCAAACCATAAGAGACTCATAACAGTGGAGAACAAATCAAGGGTTGATGGAGGGAAGTGGGGTGGGGGGAATGGGCTAAATGGGTGACGGGTATTAAGGAAGGTACTTCTTGTATGTAAGTGATAAATCACTAAATTCTACTCCTGAAACCAACATTACTCTATATGTTAACTAAATAGAATTTAAATAAGAACTTGAAACAAATAAGCAAAATAAGCACCTCAAAAAAGGGAAATCTCAAATAAAATTATGAATAAAAGAGGAAAAACAATAACCAACACCACAGAAATAGAAACTGTAAGAGAGTATTATGAAAAACCATATGCCAACAAATTAGGCAACTTAGAAGAAATGGACAAATTCCTAGAAACATATAACCTACCAAAACTTAAGCAATAAAAAATAGAAAATTTGAACAGGCCGATTACCAACAAGGAGATTATATCAATAATCAAAAAATTCCCAACAAACAAAGTTCCAGGACTAGATGCCTTCACAGGCGAATTCTACCAAACATTTGAAGAAGAGTTAATACCTGTTCTACTCAAACTATTATAAAAATAGTAATGGAAGGAAAATGTCCAAATTCATTCTATGAAGCCAGTATCACCCTGATACCAAAAGCAGATAAACACATCACAAAAAAAAGAGAGAACTACAGAGCAATACCTCTGATGGATGTAAATGCAAAAATCCTCAACAAAATACTAGCAAAACAAATCAAACAATACATTAACAAAATCATTCACCACAACCAAGTGGGGTTTACTCCCAGGATGTGAGGGGGATTTCAATATTTGCAAATCAATCAACATAATACATCACATCAATAAGAGAAAAGATAAAAATCATATGATCATCTCAATAGAGAAAAAGCATTTGACAAAGTACAACATCCATTCCTGACAAAAACCCTCAACAATGTATGTTCAACAGCCAAAGTGGCTACACCAGCTTGCATTCCCACCAACAGTGTAGGAGGGTTCCCCTTTCTCTGCATCCTTGCCAACATGTCGTTTCCTGACGTTAATTTTAGCCACTCTGACTGCTGTGAGGTGGTATCTCATTGTGGTTTTGATTTGTATTTCCCTGATGATAAGTAATGTTGAGCATATTTTCATGTGTCTGTTATCCATCTGTATGTCTTCTTTGAGAAAATGTCTATTCATGTCTTCTGCCCGTTTCTTAACTGGATTATTTGAGGGTTTTTTTGTGTAGAGTTTGATGAGTTCTTTATATATTTTGGTTACTAACCCTTTATCAGATATGTCATTTGATAATATCTTCTCCCATTCTGAAAGTTGCCTTTTAGTTTTGTTGATTGTTTCACTGTGCAGAACCTTTTTATCTTGATGAAGTCCCAAAAGCTCATTTTTGCTTTCATTTCCCTTACATCAGGAGACATGTCTAGCAAGAAGTTGCTGTGGTGGATGTCAAAGAGGTTGCTACCTGTTTTCCCCTCTAGGATTTTTATGGTTTCATGTCTCACATTTAGGTCTTTCATCCATTTTGAATATGGTGTAAGAAAGTGGTCCAGTTTCATTCTTCTGCATGTTGCTGTCCAGTTTTCCCAATACCATTTGTTGAAGAGACTGTCTTTTTTCCATTGGATATTCTTTCCTGCTTTGTCAAAAATTAATTGACCATGGGGAACCTGGGCAGTGCAGTTGATTAAGCGTCTGACTCTTGGTTCAGGTCATGATCTGAAGTTCCTGAGATCAAGCCCTGCATTGGACTCTGTGCTCATCATGGAGTCTGCTTGAGATTCTCTCTCCCTCTCCCTCTGCCCCTCCTACTTGTGCTATCTCTCTCTCTCTCTCAAATAAATAAATAAATCTTAAAAAAAAAAAAGGATTAGTTCACCATATAGTTGTGGGTCCCTTTCTGAGTTTTCTATTCTGTTCCATTGATTTATGTGTCTATTTCCATGCCGGTACTGTACTGTCTTGATGATGGCAGTTTTGTAAATATAGTTTGAAGTCCAGATTCATGATGCCTCCAGCTTTGCTTTTCTTTTTCAGGATTGCTTTGGCTCTTCAGGGTCTTTTCTGGCTCTGTACAAATTTTAGGATTGTTTGTTCTAGCTCTGTGAAAAATGCTGGTGGTATTTTGATAGGGATTGCTTTAAATACATAGATTGCTTTGGATAGTATAGACATTTTAACAATGTTTGTTTTTCCAATCCATGAGCAAGGAATGTTTTTCCATTTCTTTGTGTCCTCTTCAATTTCCTTCATATATGTTCTGTAGTTTTCAGAGTACAGATCTTTTCCCTCTTTGGTTAGGTTTATTCCTAGGTATCTTATTGGTTTTGGTGCAATTGTAAATGGATTGATTCCTTGATTTCTTTTTCTGCTGCTTTATTATTGGTGTATAGAAATGCAACAGATTTCTGTATGTTGATTTTATATCCTGAGACTTTGATGAATTTGTTTACTAGTTCTAGCAATTTTCTGGTGGAGTCTTTCAGTTTTCTACATAAAGTATCATGTTGTCTGCAAATAGTGAAAGTTTCACTTCTTCGTTGCTGATTTGGATGCCTTTTATTCTTTTTGTTGTCTATTGCTGAAACTAAGACTTCAAGTACTATGTTAAATAGTAATGGTGAGATGGACATCCCTATCTTGTTCCTGACCATAGAGGAAAAGCTCTGTTTTTCCCCATTGAGGATGATATTAGCTGTGGGTCTTTTGTATATGGTCTTTATGATGTTGAAGTATATTTCCTCTATCCCTGCTTTGTTGAGAGCTTTTATCAAGAATGGAGGCTGTCCTTTGTCAAATGCTTTTTTCTGCATCTATTAAAGGATCATATGGTTCCTATCCTTTCTTTTATTAATGTGGGGTATCACGTTGATTGATTTGCAAATATTGAGCCACGCTTGCAGCCCAGGAATAAATCCCACTTGATCACGGTGAATAATTATTTTAATGTACTGTTGGATTTTATTTGCTAGTATCTTGGTGAGAATTTTTGCACCCATGTTCATCAGGGATAGTGGCCTGTAATTCTCCTTTTTAGTAGGGTCTTTTTTCTGGTTTTGGAATCAAGGTAATGCTGGCCTCAGAGAATGAGTTTGGAAGTTTTTCTTCCATTTCTATTTTTTGGAACAATTTGAGAAGAATAGATATTATTTCTTTAATGTCTGGTAGAATTTCCCTGGAAAGCCATCTGGTCCTGGACTTTTATTTATTGGGAGATTTGAGATTACTGATTCCATTTCCTTGCTGGTTATGGGTCTGTTCAAATTTTCTATTTCTTCATGTTTCAGTTTTGGTAGTTTGTATGTTTCTAGGAATTTGTCCATTTCTTCCAGATTGCCCAGTTTGTTGACATATAATTTTTCATAATATTCTCTTATGATTATTTGTATTTCTGCAGCATTGGTTGTGATCTCTCTTTCATTCTTGATTTTATTTGGGTCTTTTCTCTTTTCTTTTTGATAAATCTGGGTAGGGGTTTATCAATTTTATTAATTTTTTCAAAGAACCAGCTCTTAGTTTCATTGATTGTTTCTACTAGTTTTTTGGTTTGTTTCCATATCATTTGTTTCTGCTCTAATTATTATTTCCCTTCTGCTGTCTTTAGGCTTTATTTGCTGTTCTTTTTCTAGCTCCTTTAGGTTTAAGGTTGTGTATTTGAGACTTTTCTTGCTTTGCAGGGTAGGCCTGTATTACAATATACTTCCCTCTTAGGTCTGCCTTTGCTGCATCCAAAAGGTTTTGGACTGTTGTGTTTTAATTTTCATTTGCTTTTAAATTTTTACTTTTAAAATTTTTTTAAAATTTAAAATTTAAAATTTAAAATTCTTTAGTAGGATTTTTTTAATCTCTATGTATTTGATCTTTCCAATTTTTTTCTTGTGGTTGGCTTCAAGTTTCATAGCATGGTCTGAAATTATGAATGGAATGATCTTGATCTTTTTGTCCTTGGTGAGGACTGATCTGTGACCTGGGAGAGTGTTCTATGTGCACTTGAAAAGAATATGTATTCTGCTGCTTTAGGATGAAATGTTCTGAATATATCTGTTAAGTTCATCTGGTCCAGTGTGTCATTAAGAGGCATTGTTTCCTTGTTTTCTGCTTAGATGATCTGTTCGTTGTTGTAAGTGGGGTGTTAAAGTCCCCTACTCTTAGTGTGTACCTACTCTTATTGTATTATTATCAATGAGTTTCTTTAATTTTGTTATTAATCAATTTATATATTTGGGTGCTTCCAAGTTGGGGGCATAAATATTTACAATTGTTAGATCTTGTTTTTTGATAGATTGCTTAAATATGATATAATCCCTTTCTTCATCTCTTGTTACAGTCTTTGGTTTAAAATCTAGTTTGTCTGATATAAGTATGGCTACACTGGCCTTCTTTTGACATCCATTAGCATGACAGATGGCTTTCCATCCCCTTACTTTCAATCTGCAGGTGTCTTTGGGTCTAAAATGAGTCTCTTGTAGGCAGCATGTTATGAGTCTTGCTTTTTCATCCATTCTGACACTCTATGTCTTTTGATTGGAGCATTTAGTCCATTTACATTCAGAGTGATTATTGAAAGATATGAATTCAGTGCCATTGTGTTACCTATAAAGTTGGTATTTCTGGTGATTTTCTCTGTTCCTTTCTAGTCTTTGTTGCTTCCCACCCACCCACCCTCAAAGAGTCCCCTTTAATATTTCTTGCAGGACTGGTTTGGTGGTCATAAACTTTAGTTTTTGTTTGTCTGGGAAACTCTTTAGCTATCCTTCTATTCTGAATGACAGCTTTGCTGGGTAAAATATTCTTGGCTGCATATTTTCCCCACTCAGCACATTGAATATATCCTGCCACTTGCTTCTGGCCTGCTATGTTTCTGTGGACAGATCTCCTGAGAACCTGATCTGTCTTCCCTTGTATTTTAAGGACTTTTTTTCCCCCTTGTTGCTTTCAGGATTCTTTCCTTGTCTTTGTATTTTGTGAATTTGACTGTGATATGTCTTGGTGATGGCTGGCTTTTGTTGAATTTCATGGGAGTTGTCTGTGCTTCTTGAATTTTATGTCAGTGTCCTTTTCCAGATTAGGGATGTTTTCAACTATAATTTGCTCAAATAAACTTTCTGCCCCCTTTTCTCTCTTCATCTTCTTAGACTCCTAATGTATGAATGTTATTACATTTTAAGAAGTTGCTGAGTTCCCTAAGTTCTACCCTCATGATCTAATACTTTTCTTTCCCTCTTTTTTCAGCTTCATTATTTTCCATAATTTTATCTTCTATATCACTGATTTATTCCTCTGCTTCATCCATCCTCATTGTTCTGGCATACATTTGCGTTTGTATCTCATTTATAGCATTTTTAATTTTGGCCTGACTAGATTTTAATTCTTTTATCTCTGTAGTAAGGGATTCTCTAGTGTCTTCTAAGCTTTTCTCAAGCCCAGCTAGTATCCTTATAATTGTTTTTTTAAATTCTAGTTCAGACATCTTACTTATACCTATATTGATTAAATCCCTGGCTGTTACTTCTACTTCCTGTTCTTTCTTTTGGGGTGATTTCCCCATCTTATCATTTTGTCCAGAAAAAAAAAAAAAAAGCTAGATCCTAGGTGTGTTTTGGTCTGCTTGTTAAAAGAATCTAGATACCAAAAGTAGAAATTATATATATATATATATATATATATATATATTACAAATAATTCAGAAATAAAAAACCAAATAATTAAAAAATAAAAATAAGAGTTGAAGCGAAGCTTTGCAGCATTCTATGATCAGTAGACTTGGTGCATGTAAGGGGTTTATGCTGGTCTTCTGGGGGGAAGGTCTCTTGCACTGATTCTCAGGCTGACTTGCCCTCATAGAGATGCACCTGCTGTTCACAGGGGTGCTGGCTTGGTGTAAGCGGTTCTTGTCTCCACTTGATGCTGTTTAGCTCACTAAGGTCAGTTAGTGCTAGTGGGCAGGGGGTAAAATGGTGTTGCCCTGTTTTCTTGTACCCAGAGTGGAGATCTCACACTTGCCACTCTTCAGGAAGCCCTCACAGAAGAGCAACAATCACCCCTCTGTCTCCATCTTCCTTCACCCTGTTTGTGTCTGAGCTGTCTGCCTGCCAGATGGCACAGTATTCCTGTGTCTTATCTCAGGCCCACAGCTGTTTCTGAATCCCAAATTTTAGGGAGTCACCCAATGTGGCCCTGTGTTGATCCTCTGGGGAAGGATTTCACAGTGCTTTTGTTGTTTGCTGACCAGTCCTAGGTAAGCACTCCCATGACCATGTGGTGGTTCAGAGTTTATGGCAAAATGGAGCAGAAAGTCAGTATCAAGACTCACTGCCTTCAGCTGGTGTTCCCACTGCTATGCTTGGCAACAGTGCAGCAGGTTGGTACCACCCATTGTTCTGTCCATGAGGAGGTCTTGCCACCACTCCAAAATGCACTCCAGGCAGGGGAACTGTTTCTTCCTGTGCAACCCAGGGGATCCCCAGACCATGCTGTCCACTCCCAGGACTCCACCCTCCTTCCCCACAGGAATACTGCTAAGCCAGCCATGACCCTAACAGTGGTGGACTTCTAAAAGTACAGATTTTGTGTTCTGCTACCTTGCAGTAGTCTCTGTAAGCAAGGCTCCCTCCCCTCCACAGCACCCACAGTTATAATCCCCCCTAAATTAACTCTCCACAGATCCTACCTTCCATGATTCTACTTGTAGACATGCAGTTTTATTCTCTCAGTCCTCATACTGATTTCTTGGGTGTTCAGAATGATTTGATATTTATCTAGCTATGTTTGAGGGATGAAGCAAGCTTAGGATCAACGTACTCTTCCACCATCTTAACTCCTCTCCCATAATCTACATATTTAATGTAATTCCTATCAAAATACCAACAGCATTTTTCACATAACTAGAACAAACAATCCCAAAATTTGTATCAACCATAAAAGACCCCAAATAGCCAAAGCAATCTTGAGAAAGAAAACCAAAACTGAAGGTATCACAATTCCAGACTTAAAGTTATATTATAAAGCTGTAGTAATCAAACAAGTATGGTACTGGGTTGCCTGGATGGGTCAGTCAGTAGAACATGAGACTCTTAATCTTGGGGTTGTGAATTCAAGCACCACATTGGACATGGAGCCTACTTAAAATAAAATTTAAAAAATTAAAAAAAAAACAAATTAGAACAACAAAACCAGTATGGTACTGGCACAAAAATAGACACATAGTTCAATAGAACAGAACTGAAATCCCAGAAACAAACCCACTATTACAGTCAATTAATCTTTGACAAAGGAGACAAGCATATGCAATGAGAAAAAGACAGTCTCTTCAGCAAATAGTGTTGAAAAAAGTGTTCAGCTACATGCAAAAGAATGAAACTGGACCACTTTCTTACACCATACACAAAAATAAACTCAAAATGGATTAAGGACATAATGTGAGACCTGAAACCTTAAAAATCCTAGAAAAGAGCAGAAGCAATAATTTGTCTGACATTGGTCATAACAACATTTTTCTAGATATGTCTCCTAAGGCAAGGGGGAAGAAAAGCAAAAATGAACTATTGGGACTTCATCAAAATAAAAAGCTTCTACACAACAAAGAAAACAACCAACAAAATTAAAGGACAGTCTACTGAATGGGAGAAGATATTTGCAAGTGACATACCTGATAAAAGATTAGTATCCAAATATATAAAGAAATATACAACTCAACACCAAAAAAACAAATAATCCAAATTAAAAAATGAGCATACACAACTAATGAATCATTGAACACTATATCAAAAACTAATGATGTACTATATGCTGGCTAACTGAACATAATTAAAAAATGAGCAAAAGACACAAATAGATATTTATCCAAAGAAGACATATAGATGGCCAACAGATACATGAAAGGATGCTCAACATCACTCATCATCAAGGAAATGTAAATCACCACCACAGTGAGATATCACCTCTTTCCTGTCAGAATGACTAAAATAAACAACTCAAGAAATAACAAGTGTTGGTGAGAATGTGAAGAAAAATGAACTCTCATGCAATTTTGATGAGAATGCTAACTGGTTGCAGCCACTGTGGAAGACATTATGGAGATTCCTCAGAAAGTTAAAAATAGAACTACATTATGATCCAGGAATGGCCTACTGGGTATTTATACCCAAAATACAAAAACATTAGTTTGAAGGGATATATGCACCCCTATGTTTATTGGAGCATTATTTATAATAGCCAAATTATGGAAACAGCATTAAGTGTCCATTAATAGATGGATGGATAAAGAAGATATATATATATATATATATATATATATATATATACACACACATACATAATTCAGTCATAAAGAATGAATGGAATATTATTCAGTCATAAAGAATGAAATTTTGCTATTTGCAACAACATGGAACAATCTTAGTAGTATAATGCTAAGTGGAATAAGCCAGTCAGAGAAAGACAAATACCCTGTGATTTCACTCATATGTGGAATTTAAGAAACAAAACAAATCAACAAAGGTAATAAAAAGAGACAAACCAAAAAAACAAACCCTCAACTACAGAGAACAGAGTTACCAGAGGGGAGATGGATGAGTCTATGGTTGAAATAGGTGAAGGGGATTAAAAAGTACATTTATCTTGATGAGCACTGAGTAACATATGGAATTGTTGAATCACTATATTGTACAAGTGAATCTAAATATAACACTGTATATTTACTACAATGGAATTAAAATTAAACAAATGAAATTGGAAGGTAGGCCAAAAAAAAAAAAAAGAATGGACACCATCAATAAAACAAAAGATAGTAAGTGCTGATGAGTGTGCACTATTGGTGAGAATGTAAGTTGGTGTAGTCACTATGGAAAACAGTATGGATGTTCCTGAAAAAATTAAAAATAAAACTACCATATGATCCAGTAATCCCACTTTGGGGCAAGTTTTCAAAGGAAATGAAATCAGGATCTAAAAGAGATATCTTCATACTCATGTCTGTGGTAGCATTCACAACAGATATGGAAATACCCTAAATGTCCATCAATGGATGAATGGATAAAGAAGATCACACACACACACACACACACACACACACACACACACACACACAATGGAATATTACTCAGCAATGGGAAAGAAGGAAATTCTGCCATTTGTGACAACATGGATGGATCTAGAGGGTATTATTCTAAGTGAAATAAACTAGACAGAGAAAGACAAATACTGTATGATGTCACTTATGGGTGATATCTTTTAAAAAATCAAACTCATAGAAGCAGTGAGTAGAATGGTAGTTATCAGGGGCTGGGGAGGATGAAGGAAATGAGGAAATGTTGGTCAAAATTGCAGGGGGGAGAAAAGAGTAAGATTGCTGCCATCATGAACTTATAATAGTTTGAGGGATTTTGTGAGATTTCAAAGGTTACTGATATGATTAAATGGCTATGTTCTACTCTTGGGTATATTAATAACTTCTGTATTTTCATATTTTGAAGAAGCATATGCAGTGGATTAAAAATGAAAAGAATGACAGCAGGGAAGGAAGTTGCAAAAGATATGTTTTTGTCAAGCTTATGAAAATCCACCCCCAAATGTCTATGTCTGCCAGAAAATAGCTATGTTCTTCTCATGGAGGAGGCAGAATTTTTCCAGAATCTCCATTTATGAACCAGACATCCGTTCAGCCTATCCCCAGTGCAAAATGCCTGATAGCAGGGTGAATTTGCAAAATCACATTTCAAATGTTTTGAGTATTTTAAAACAGTTATATGTGCAGCTATAAAAAAGGTACAAAATCAAAATCACCAACACCCTCATATACCGCTGGAGAGCACCTCACTTTCTACTGAGTCTGGCAAGCATTTGAGGACATTCAATTCTTTCAGTTGAACTTCACACAAACTTCATATTGAGTTGATTAAAGCATGACTCATAATGTAGGTGTTTAGCCATCTTAGAGTCGGCCCTCATTGTCATAACCAATACAACACCCGAGCACAATGTGGGTACCTTTTCCTTTAAAACTCACACAAATGGGTTCATTCTCCTAGAGCTGGAGAACACATAGTGATTCCATATTTCTCATTTTGTTTTTCACTATTTTAAACCAGTTTATCTGATTCCCCCCTGGATAAAATGTAGGAACCTCAAATAACAAAATTATTTCCTTCCTTATCGAACAGCAAGAATGTAAACATTCTATATTTTTCTATTTTCATGGGATTTACCATCTTAAGTTTTCAAAGCAGAATTTAAAAAAAAGATTAGATTTCATTACTGAAGGCTTATGGGATGGCTGGTCCCAAATGGGGTAAGATGATTTAAAAAAACAGTCTTCAGCAGAACTAGGATTTTGCTGATTGAATTTTGTGGGCTCTTTTAGCCCTCCGGAGTTGAGTTGCCAGAGGTAAGGAATACTACTGAGGAGCTGCCCAGATGCGGGAGAAAGTGGCCCAACCTGAGCTTGAGGACTTCCAGGAATCTGTAGTATTCCAACACAGGTACGCAAAGGCAGAGCTCTTCCTGAAAGATTACACCTCCCAGAACATTCCCTTCCTTCACTTACTGGTATAGGAGACACCTTTGCAGGACGAGATCAGGGCAAGAATGAGGGATTAGCATGAAAAGGAAGGAAGACAGGTCTGTCACAGGTACGTTTTGGACACCACACACATTCTTCTCCCCTCTTGGAGATGATGAATGCATTAGAGACGCTTAAAAAAATGGTTTTTAATAAATGTAATAAATTTTGTTATTCAGGGAGTTTCCTGCATCTATCTGAAAAAAAAAAAAAAAAACTACAAAAGAAACAGTTGGGAAAACCCCTGGTCCAGACTATACATGGTAGGATCTACTTTTATTATTATTTATTTTTTAAATTTTTATTTTTTTATCTTTTTAATTTATTTTATATTTTTTAAGCCCCAAAGCAGGGCTTGACTCCATGACCCTGAGATCAAGACCTGAGTTGAGATCAAGAATTGGACGTTTAACTGACTGAGCCACCCAGGTGTCCCGGTAGGAGATACTTTTAGAAAATTTTAATTTAATAACTTTACAAGTGTATGTTGTGCATGTATGCATGTTTGCATTTGTGTGCAGGCACAGAATGCATGTGTGAAGCCTTGCATTTTCTCAAGTTCTACAGGCTTTGTGAGGACAGTCATTTCAACCAACAAGTGTTCTCTGATATCTACCATATGGAATCTATGCATATGGGACTATCAGTGAACCTAGCAGAGATCCCTGCCTTCTCTCCCTGACAAGGATTATGGAGGGTACATTCATCAAAACTTGCCAAACTGATTTGAATCAGGGTTCTCTGAAGCATATAAGATACTATCATCAAATCCTAGTGCTATGGATATGTACTCAAACTATATTTTTCAGGCATAATTATGTGAATAATTATGTCATAACTGGTATTCAAATGAAAATGAGCTGCATTTACAAGTGAGATTCCTATTTGCTCTTCCCTGCTAGCATCTTCTATTTTGCATGAATTAATGCCTTCCAGATCAATACTCTAGCCCCATTTAGCTGAATTCCTGGTCAGATTTGTGCTGTGTATTTCAATTCCTATTTCAATGTGTCTATGATGAAATTCATTCTCTTTTGTAATAGATTCTTATTTCTCCTCACTATCCCTTCTCTTGGGTAAATGTATTATAATTTCTCCAGACATATAGGCAAAAAACTATCAGAGTCATCTCCCACTTGTGCTTTATTTAATCATCAGTACATGAAGTCTGTGTCTTTTCCCCATTTGCTCAACCCCATCATTCTTGTTCAGACCCTCCAAGGTCTCCTCTGGCCTCTGAGGTGGCTTCTTAATTTCTCTTTATAATTATGCAAACTTCCCTGCTAAAAATACTGCAAACACCATTTCCAGAATGACTTTTCTTCCTAAAAAATTCTATGGCACTTATATTATTAAAAACCTTAATGACACCCCACTTCCCACAGCATAAATGTCCCTAGTAAGCAAGGCTACCCCAAGTCTAGTGCAGCCTCTCCCACCTACACTTCCAGGCTTATACAAGTTCCACTTCCCTCACTGGAGTGCACGGGTATGTTCAATGCTCCTGACATGAGCTGGTCTCTCTCTCTCTCTTTTAAAGATTTTATTTATTTATTTATTTATTTATTTATTGAGAGAGAAAGACTGTGTGTGAGTGTGTGTGTGAGGGCAGAGGGAGAGGCAGAGGGAAAGGGAGAGAATCTCAAGCAGGCTCTGCACCTAGAATGTAGCCTAATGCAGGGTTCAATCTCAGGACCCCGAGATCATGACCTATGTCAAAACCAAGAGTTAGATGCTCAACCGATTGAGACACCCAGGTGCCCCAAGCTGGTCTCTTTTGATTCTTGTTTTGCCATGATTGTTACTCTGTTTAGAATGAGAACCTTCTTCCCAAGGCCTTCCCTTACTCTTCCACATAGAATTAGTTGTTCCATCCCCTCTAGAGCTGTTGTATTTTGTACATATCTGAGTTATGGCTCTTGCCAAATGCATTTTAATATTTTACAGGTGTGTCTTCTTGCATAGGCTTTGGCTTTTTTATGAGGGCAGGAATATGTGTCTGATTCATTTCTATCACCTTAAATGCACAGCATCACCTCTGCTGCAGAGGGAGAATATTGCCTATGTTTTTTAAAGGAAAAAGGGATATCCTCTGTCTAGTAGGAGGTATAGGGAGCTCACTGGTCCCAGAATGCTTAACAACCATAGGTACTATCTGTAAGCAGAGTGTTTACCATCCCCAGCTAATGAGTCCTAGATGAGAAGGTATTTTTAACAAAATGCCTCCTTGACAGCACCAGGAGTGTGACAAGGAACAGAATATAGTGAAAAGGCACAACCATCATAGTCTCAGTGAATAGCATATCTCTCTCTCTCCCTCTCTCTCTCTCACACACACATGTACACACAACACTCACACACTCATACACACTCATATACATACACACATGTACATACACATACCACACTCATATGCATACATTCATGCACACTCACTCACATATGTATACATACTCATAAACACACACACTCTATCTCTCTCTCTCTCACACACACACACACACACACACACACACGCAGTCACATATATGCCATTCTGGAAGTTCCAAGGTAGCTCAGTGGTTCCTAAGAATTAATAAAGCACAAAGTGGAAGTGAAATACTTATTATTTTTACTTTCATTTTTCTTTTCCCTTGATGTGGCAGTTAGAGCATTATACTACTTTTTTGAAAACTTTTTCTGTGTAAGTAGGTTATATTATTTACAGATTTTATTTCAGAAAAGTGATACATCAGGTATTTGTTGTAAAAAGGAAGCTTGGGTGTTATGAGTTGAATTGTTTCCTCCAAATTTCATGTTGAAGTCTTAATCACCAGTGCCTCTGAATGGGACCTCATTTGGAAATAAGGTCTTTACAGAGGTGATCAAGTTAAAATCAGATAATTAGGTAGGCCCTAATCCAATGACTGGTGTCCTTGTAAAAGGGAAAATGTGGACACAGAGACATAGATAGAAGAAAACCAATATGAAGAGATACAGGGAGAAAATAGCTGCCTGCAAGCCAAGCAGAGAGACCTGAAAGAGATTCTTCCCTCATAGCCCTGAGAAGGAGCCATTCTTGCCAATATCTTGATAACATCCAGCTTTCAAAACTGTGAGACAATACATTTTTGTGGTTTGAGCCATCCATTTCATGGTATTTTCTTATGGTATCCTATCTTAGTCTGCTTGGGTTGCTGTAATACACACCACAGCCTGGATAGCTTATAAACAACAGAAATGTATTGCTCACAGTTCTGGAGGTAGGAAAGTCCAATACCAATATGCCAGCATGGTCACCTTTGTTTTGAAAGTCCCCTCCCTAGTTCATAGTGCCTACTTACTGTGTACCCACAATGTAGTCTAAGGATATCTCTAGAGCCTCTTTTATAAAGCACTAATCCCATTCATGAGGGCTTCACTTTCATGACTTAAGCACCTCTAAAGATTCTGCCTACTAATACCATCACCGTTAGGGGTTAGGATTTCAACACATGAATCTGGGAGAACACATATTCAGACCATAGTGCAGCTTTAGCAAATACAATGCAAACTTTACAATAATAAAATGGGATTACAAATCATGGATCTACACTACCTGCTATGGACTGAATTGTGTCTCCCTCAAATTTATATGTTGAAGCCCTAAACCCCAATGTGATTGTATTTGGAGATGGGCTCTTTAGGAGATAATTAGGTTTAAAAGTCATATGGGTAAGGTCCTCAAATTGGATTAATGCCCTAATAAGAACAGACACCAGAGAGCCTGTTCTCTCTTTCTGCCTTATGAGGAAAGAGGTGGTCATCTGCAAGCCAGGAAGAGAGTCCTCGCCAGAAACTGAATTGGCCATCACCATGATCTTGGACTTCCTAGCCTCCAGAACTATGAAAAAATAAATTTCTGTTGTTTAAGCCATCCAGTTTAAGGTATTTTGTTACAGCAGCCTGCACAGACAAGGACACCAACCTATAGCTAGGAACATTTCACTGAATCAGGGCATTTCTGCCCACACTGCAAAAGAGGTGGTCTAACTCCTTTTTACCATGTTATCTATCCCTCAGGGACAGCTCTGTCTTCATATCATGGAAGGATTGGAATGTGGGGAGAGCTCTTCTGACCACACCAGGGAGTTATTTAAAGGACAGTTCAGTAAGCCACTGTTTCTTATGCTATATTTCATATACAGGACTAAATACATGCCTTGTTTTAGCAATATAAAATAGTCTGTGATGTTTGAAATATGTCCAGGTCTCATCTGCACCAATTGAAAAAAAAAAATCAACCAAGTACTATTAGATTCTTATGAAATGTACCACTGCTCTGTTGAAAACAGACACCTGAGAGTGGAGTAAGACTTAACACACACACACACACACACCACTTGCCCAAATTTCAAAGCTTTACATTGCCTAGTTAAATATTCAAAACCATCATTCTGAGCTGTCAAAAGAGTATGTGATGAGAATAAGAGAAACTTGTCATTCATGTTTGCACCAGGATCATGGTTTGACTACTTTGTGGTTGCCATTTATGGAGCTTTCCACATTCCTCCCTGAAACATTAAGATGGAACAGTTCTCTGAACTTAAAGTCACAGGTGACAGTATTGCATACATGATGTGTTTTAAGGGTGCATGTTCCACTGCATGATATTTTTTCCCATCTGACCAAAACACATCTGTTCAATCCAGCAGACCAATGACCAACAAGAGGAGAATTCAAAGGGTGTTGAGGTCTTCACTCTCTTACTAGGAAAATCAGTCTAGGAGGAAGAACAGTAGGGTATAAGAGAATGGGCTTTAGGTCTAAGGGATACCTCTATAAATTACATAAGGCCATGGAGGAGAAGGATCCTGCATATAGGAGGAGGTGAGACATCCATGGTAAGTGTGAGCCAGAATTTAGCAGCATTTGCTTGTGGTGACCCTCAATGCTTTCTGTGACATTATGAAGGTCAATGTTCTCTTGTGTGGCCTCCAGATTCTATTCCCAGCGTTTCTCTCTTGTCTAGAGCACTTCCTCTTCCCTAGTAGTCATTGTACTTTTTTCTGGACAGCTTACAGCTGAGTACCAATTAATATCTCATAAGTGCTTATTACAGAAAAATGTGATTGTACTGAAAAATAGAATTCTTCAAGATGACACAAAGAAAGAGATGTCCATCCAGGCATGGAAGTGAAGAGTGAAATAAGCAAAAGGCAAAAAATATATGGAGAGAATAAGTCCCATTAACTTTGTTTCTCCTCTCTCAGGCAAGTATGCACTGGCATGGCTGAATGAGTTTCTAAACTTTTGAAATTCTTCCACATCAGTTAGTTAGTTATTGTTCCTGGAATAATCAACCCACCAAATCCCTGTGCCCTTCCATCAGTCTGGATGTTTTAGTTCCCTCCCAAGAACTCTGTGGGCTTCATAATGATCCAGCAACAATGAAGCCTGCCTCTGACATGGTGAGAGCTGAGGATCTATTACTTCTGATCAATGTGTGTGAAATACCAGTTGTAAAACCTTGTGAAAACCACCTCATGCCCATGCCCATGCCCATGCCCATGCAGTGGATTTTTATTTCAAAAGGCAAGTCTCACTGATGAATGGGATTCCTCCCCCAGATGGGTGCAGCTTGGTTGTCAACATGATCAAAGATAGAAATAAGTGCCCCATTCCTAAGTAAAAGAGATTCCTCCAGTGGCCTTCTTGTTGTGCCTTTAGTGACATTACTAGGTGAGTATGAACACCCTGCAGCTTTGGGGAAGGAGTGGTAGGTGCCTGAGGTATCCAGTATGAATGTGCAGATGACAGAGGGTACAGCAGTGGTGTGGCTGGTGTGGAGTTTTGTGACATCGAATCCACCTGGCCTTTGAACTAAGAGATAACTACATAGCTAACTCAGTGCCAGACCAATCCCTTGGCAATGTAGAGGGGAGAAAAAGATGAAATAAGCAAAATTGAATTCAAGCCATCAGAAAACACATTTTTGACTTTGACACAGGTGTGAAAGCTTTGAGACATTTCCACATTCATAGCAGTAATGGAGGAAATAAATAAACAAGTACCAGAACATCAGTGGCTCTATTTTGTATTATTTATGAATGAGTTACCTGGCCCTGGAACCTCGCTTAGAATTAATTCAATCTTACCAAAAGTCTTTAGAACCCTATTTGTATAACTCTTATGTGCTTTAAGAGGGCTGTAAGATGAAGATTTAGAGATTCTTGCTGATCCTGTTGGATAGGTGACCCCAGGCACTGGTAAGACCTTCCTCTTGGGGAGATGAAGACCCTCTGTATTCCAGGAAATCAGTGGGCTTACACTGGAGCTCAGTTATAAAACGTACAGAGAAAGATAGAAATGAGGTATTGTGTGGGACAATGTGGGTTTATTTTCAGTTTTATTAACTGATGTGATTTTAAAAATGTTCTATGAGTACCATTTCTTTAGGCCTGCCAAGAGCAGTGTTGTAGATTCTAAGATGGGCCCCATGATCTTGGTGTCTGATGTTAATTCACATGATTATACTTTACATGGAAAAGGGAGTTTTCAGATATGATTAAGATTACTAATCAGTTGACCTTAAAATAAGATGATTATAGGGTGGGCTTAACCTAATCATATGAGCCCTTTACAAGTAGAGAGATTTATAAATGATCACAGATATTAGTCAAAATATTACAAAAGTGAGAAGGATTTAAAATGAGGAAAGCTCTTTGTCCCTGGCTTTGATATGGAGGAGGATAAGGAACAAGAACTTGTGAGCAGCATAATGAGTTCAGAGATGTCCCTAGCTGACAGTCAGCAAGAAAACAGGACTTCATTCTTATATCCACAAGAAATTGAATTCTGTCAACACTTGGAATCAGCTTGGAAGAGGTCCCCAAGAGGACCCTCCATAAAAGCATGTAATTGGCCAACTCCTTGATTTCAACCTGAGCACATAACCCAATCATGCTATGCCAGATGTCTGATCTACAGAATCCTGAGCTAATAAATATGTGTAATTATCCACTAAGTGTGTGATAATTTATTATGAACTGAAAGAAAAATAATATAAGAAGTTTCCGCAGAGTCCCTCCTATGAGTCTTTGTTCTTTTTTGGTGGTGCTGACAGCTTGACACAGAGGTTGAGAACCGGTAATGTTAATGATAATAATGATGATAATGATGACAATACTATTCAGGGACTCCTTAAATATGCAAAGTGCTTCCATAAGTGGTTTACCTGCATTAATTCATTTATTCAGCCTGTCACAAAGTGGCAGATGAAAATCTAAGATTTCCAAATCAGGCTAGAACAACTGAGCAGGGCTAAAGTATTTCCAACTTTGTTTTGCCCAATGGATGCCATAAGAATTAAAACAAAAATTATCTCTGGGAGAGGGACATGGGATCCAGAATAGCACCTGCACCACTAGAGGAAAAAAACCTTTCTTCTGTTCCAAGTATTTATTGAGAACAGGGGCTCAGGGTTGAAGAGCTGTCAATATTCAGGAGAAGCTAGAAATATGGATTTTTAAAAAATGTTAAATATTCCCATTTCTAAATGTTAGCAACTACTTTGACAAGAACTACAAAATGCTGTGTAGAATGAACAAAATATGCATCTTCAAACTTTGTTATAAAAAAATGAGCAAAGGCTAAAATGGGCCATTCACAGAAACACAAATGACCAAAAGAAGTTTAAAAATATGGCCAACTACCTTTAGTCAGAAAAAGAAAAAATGAAATCATGAAGTATATTTTTCACCCATCATATGGCTGAAATTAACAAGAATAAATAATATTGTGTGTTGATGCAAGGCTTAATAAAATGGGCAATTGTATACCCAGTTGGTAGGAGTTTAAATATTGATATCTTTTTCCTGGAGGGCATTTTGACACTATCAAAATTAAAATTTTAAAAGCATGTGCTTTGATTCAGTAATCCTATTCCTACTATTTATTCTTTTTTTTTTTTAAATTTTATTATGTTATGTTAGTCACCATACACTATATCATTGGTTTTTCATGTGGTGATCCAAGATCCATTGTTTTTGTATAACGCCCAGTGCTCTATGCAGTATGTGCCCTCCTTAATACACACCACTGGGCTAACCAATCCCCCTTCCCCCCTCCCCTCTAAAACCCTGTTTGTTTCTCAGAGTCCCTAATCTCTCATGGTTTATCTCTCCCTCCGATTCCCGCCCCCCCTTCATTTTTCCCTTCCTTCTCCTAATGTCCTCCATGCTATTCCTTATGTTCCACAAATAAGTGAAACCATATGATAATTGACTTTCTCTGCTTGACTTATTTCACTTAGCATAATCCCCTCCAGTCCCATCCATGTGGATGAAAAAGATGGGTATTCATCCTTTTTGATGGCTGAGTAATATTCCATTGTAGATATGGATCACATCTTCTTTATCCATTCATCTGTTGAAGGGCATCTCAGCTCTTTCCACAGTTTGGCTATTGCGGACATTGCGGCTATGAACATTGGGGTGCAAATGGTCCTTCTTTTCATTACATCTGTGTCTTTGGGGTAAATACCCAGGAGTGCAATTGCTGGGTCATAGGGTAGCTCTACTTTTAATTTTTTGAGGAACCTCTATACTGTTTTCCAAAGTGGCTGTACCAACTTGCTTTCCCACCAACAGTGTAAAAGGGATCCCCTTTCTCCACAACCTCTCCAACATTTGTTGTTTCTTTCCCTGTCCATTTTTGCCATTCTAAGTGGTGTAAGGTGGTATCTCAATGTGGTTTTGATTCGAATTTCCCTGATGGATAATGATGATGAACATTGTTTCATATGTCTGTTAGCCATTTGTATGTCTTCTACAGAGGAGTGTCTGTTCATGTCTTCTGCCCATTTTTTGACTTGATTATTAGTTCACTGGGTGTTGTTTGAGAAGTTCTTTATAGATCTTGGATACCAGCCCTTTATCTGTAGTGTCATTTGCAAATATCTTCTCCCATTCTGTGGGTTGCCTCTTTGTTTTGTTGACTGTTTCCTTCACTGTGCAGAAGCTTTTTATCTTGATGAAGTCCCAAAAGTTCATTTTTGCTTTTGTTTCACTAGCTTTTGGAGCTGTATCTTGAAAGAAGTTGCTGTGGCCGATGTCAAAGGGGTTACTGCCTGTGTTCTCCTCTAGGATTTTGATGGATTCCTGTCCCACAATGAGGTCTTTCATCCATTTTGAGTTTAACTTTGTGTATGGTGTTAGAGAATGGTCGAATTTCATTCTTCTGCATGTGGTTGTCCAGTATTCCCAGCACCGTGTATTGAAGAGACTGTCTTTTTTCCATTGTATGTTTTTTCCTGCTTTGTCAAAGATTATTTGACCATAGAGTTGAGGGTCCATATCTGGGTTCTCTATTCTGTTCCATTGGTCTATATGTCTGTTTTTGTGCCAGTACCATGCTGTCTTGGTGATCACAGCTTTGTAATATAGCTTGAAATCGGGCAACGTGATGCCCCCAGCTTTGTTTTTCTTTTTCAACATTTCCTTGGTGATTTGGGGTCTTTTCTGATTCCATACAAATTTTAGGATTGTTTGTTCCAGCACTTTGGAAAATGTCATTGGAATTTTGATTGGGAAAGCGTTGAAGGTATAGACTACCCTGGATAGCATAGACATTTTAACAATGTTTATTCTTCCGATCCATGAGCATGGAATATTTTTCCATCTTTTTGTGTCTTCTTCAATTTCTTTCATGACTGTTCTGTAGTTCCTAGAGTATAGATCCTTTACCTCTTTGGTTAGGTTTATTCCCAGGTATCTTATGGTTTTGGTGCTATTGTAAATGGAATTGTTTCTCTAATTTCTCTTTCTACAGTTGCATTTTTAGTGTATAAGAAAGCAACTGATTTCTGTGCATTGATTTTGTATCCTGCCACATTACTGAATTGCTGTATAAGTTCTAGTTATTTGGGGGTGGAGTCTTTTGGGTTTTCCACATAAAGTATCATGTCGTCTGCGAAAAGAGAGAGTTTGACTTCTTCTTTGCCAATTTGAATACCTTTTATTTCTTTTTGTTGTCTGATTGCTGTTGCTAGGACTTCTAGTACTATGTTGAACAATAGTGGCGAGAGTGGGCATCCTTGACGTGTTCCTGATCTCAAGGGAAAGGCTCTCAGCTTTTTCCCATTGAGGATGATATTCGCTATGGGTTTTTCATAGATGGATTTTATGAACTTGAGGAAAGTTCCCTCTACCCCTATACTCTGAAGAATTTTAATCAGGAAAAGATGTTGTATTTTGTCAAATGCTTTTTCTGCATTGATTGGGAGGACCATATGGTTCTTCCCCCTCCTCTTATTAATGTGATCTATCACATTGATTGATTTGCAAATGTTGAACCACCTTGCATCACGGGGATAAATCCCACTTGGTCGTGGTGGATGATCCTTTTAATGTGTGTTGGATCCTATCAGCTAGGATTTTGTTGAGGATTTTGGAATCCATATTCATCAGGGATATTGGTCTGAAATCTCCTTTTTGATGGGATCTTTGCCTCGTTTGGGATTGAGGTAATGCTGGCGTCATAGAATGAGTCTGGAAGTTTTCCTTCTGTTTCTATTTTGAAACAGTTTCAGTAGAATAGGTATTCTTTCTTCTTTGAATGTTTGGTAGAATTCCCCAGGGAATCCATCAGGCCCTGGACTCTTGTTTTTCGGGAGGTTTTTGATCACTGCTTCAATCTTGTTACTGGTTATTGGCCTATTCAGGTTGTCAATTTCTTCCTGTTTCAGTCTTGGGAGTTTGTAGGTTTCCAGGAAGGCCTCCATTTCATCCAGGTTGCTCAGTTTATTGGCATATAGTTGTTGATAATAATTTCTAATAATTGTTTCTATTTCCTTGGTGTTAGTCGTGATCTCTTCCTTTTCATTCATAATTTTATTAATTTGGGTCCTTTCTCTTTTCTTTTGGATAAGTCTGGCCAGTGGTTTATCGATCTTCTTAATTCTTTCAAAGAACCAGCTTCTAGTTTCGTTGATCTGATCTACTGTGTTTCTGGTTTCTAATTCATTGATCTCTGCTCTAATCTTAATTATTTCTCTTCTAATGTGTGGCTTAGGAATCGTTTGTTCCTTTTTCTCTAGTTCTTTAAGGTGTGGAGTTAGTTGGTGAATTTGGGATTTTTCTATTTTTTTGAGTGAGGCTTGGATGGCTATGTATTTTTCCCTTAGGACTGCCTTTGCAGTATCCCATAAGTTTTGGACTGATGTGTTTTCCTTCTCATTGATTTCCATGAATTGTTTAAGATCTTCTTTGATTTCCTTGTTGACCCAAACCTTCTTGAGCACAGTGGTCTTTAGCTTCCAAGTGTTTGAATTTCTGCCAAATTTTTTCTTGTGATTGAGTTCCAGTTTTAAAGCATTGTGGTCTGAGAATATGCAGGGAATAATCTCAATCTTTTGGTATCGGTTGAGACCTGATTTGTGACCCAGGATGTGGTCTATTCTGGAGAAAGTTCCATGTGCGCTCGAGAAGAATGAGTATTCTGTTGTTTTAGGGTGGAATGTTCTGTAAATATCTATGAGGTCCATCTGGTCCAGTGTATCATTCAAAGCTCTTGTTTCCTTGTTGATTTTCTGCCTAGATGATCTGTCCATTGCTGAGAGTGGAGTATTGAAGTCTCCTACAATTAATGTATTGTTATAATATGACTCTTTATTTTGGTTAACAGTTGGCTTATGTAGATGGCTGCTCCCATGTTGGGGGCATAGATATTTACAATTGTTAGATTTTCTTATTGGATAGACCCTTTAAGAATGATATAGTGTCCTTCTGTGTCTCTTATTACAGACTTTAGTTTAAAATCTAATTTGTCTGATATAAGAATTGCTACCCCAGCTTTCTTTTGAGGTCCACTGGCATGGAAGATGGATCTCCATCCCTTCACTTTCAGTCTGGATGTATCTTTAGGTTCAAAATTAGTCTCTTGTAGGCAGCATATGGATGGGTCCTGTCTTTTAACCAATCTGCAATCCTGTGCTGTTTTATGGGAGCATTTAGGCCATTCACGTTGAGAGTGATTATTGAAAGATATGAATTAATTGTCATCATGTTGCCTGTGAAGATGTTGTTTTTATAGATTGTCCCTGTAAATTTCTGTTCTAGATCACTCTTGGGGTCTTTCTCCTTTTATAGAACCCCCCTTAATATTTCTTGCAGGGCCGGCTTAGTGGGTCACATATTCTTTCAGTTTCTGCCAGTCTTGGAAGCTCTGCATCTCTCCATCCATTCTAAATGACAGCCTTGCCGGATAAAGTATTCTTGGCTGCATGTTCTTCTCATTTAGTACCCTGAATATGTCTTGCCAGGCCTTTCTGGCTTGCCAGGTCTCTGTGGATAGGTCTGACGTTATTCTGATATTCCTCCCTCTGTACGTAAGGAATCTCTTCCCCCTAACTGCCCTTAAGATGGTTTCCTTGGTTCTAAGATTTGCGAGTTTTACTATTACATGCCAGGGTGTTGGCCTGTTTTCCTTGATCTTGGGAGGGGTCCTCTCTGCCTCTAGGAGATGAGTGTTTGTTTCATTCCCCAGATTAGGGAAGTTCTCAGCTACGATTTGCTCAAATACATCTTCTAGTCCTCTCTCTCTCTCCACTCCCTCCGGGATTCCAATAATTCTGACATTGGAACGCTTCAGAGTGTCACTTATTTCTCTGATTCTATTTTCATGGATTCTGAGTTGTTTTCCCCTGACCTTCTCTTTCCCCTTTTTATCTATTCAGTTGTCTTCCAGGTCACTGATTCGTTTCTGCTTCACTTACCCTTGCTGTTAGAGTATCTATATTAGATTGGATCTCATTGATAGCATTTTTAAGTTCTGACAGTTCAGCTTTCATTTCTGCCCCTAGAGACTCTATGTTGCCATTAATTGATTTCTCCATTTTAGCTATTGTCTTCACAATTGCCAGCCTGAATTCCATCTCCGCCCTCCTGGTTATATCTGCATCCATTTGTAAATCTGCTGCACAAGTCATAATCTCTGAGTCTTTTTTATTTTGGGGGTTCCTCCTCCTAGTCATTCTGTTGATGGGTGGTTGAGGGAATGTATAGAGTCCAAATTATTGACCAGAACCCAAGCAAGATGCACCTGTTTTATAGGGACCTTAGGATTGCTGTCCTCTTGTTTTCCCAGCCTGTCTTCTGGGGGAGGGGCCTGCTGTGCTGTTACTCAGGAAGCCCTGTTTGGGTAGAGTTGCCCTGCCCCCCTGTGGCAGGTGATGGGCTCAGTGGGAATCAGTTTTTGGGGCTTTTGTTCTCTGGAGGCTTTCCCTGGTGGCTTTCCGCGTCTCTTCTGAGAGTCAGAGCAGAAGAGACTGTTTCCAACCCTCTGCCTCAGAGCAGAGAGATCGCAGTCTGTTCTTTAGTGAGCTCTCCAGGCCACACTACCTCCATTTCTGTCTGTGCTGCTATAAACTGCAGTGTCCTGGTTTGTGCGTCCCTCAGCAGTGCTCCCAGTCCTTGTTTCCAGGTTGGGGCATGTCTCTGCTCTTTGTGCTTCTAAAACCACCAGCCACTCCCTGTTTGCACATGTGGCCCCACTGCTCTGGGTTTCCTTTCCCTGCTGCTACTGGTCTGTGAGTCTGTGTCCTGTCCCCAGTGTGCGAGGCTGGCACTCACTGGTGGTGTAGGATCTCCACAGCCAGTCTCCCTCCCACTGCCATTTATCCTCCAATATCTGCCCGCGGAATCACAGCTCCCCGCTTTGTACCTCAAAACCAACCGCCCGCAATAATCTGTTTGTAGAGATCCAAATCTATTTTCTTTTATCTCAGGCTGATTTCATGGGTGCTCAGAGTGGTCTGGTAGATATCTAGCTCAATTCCGGGGACCAGTGGGAATAACGTCCCCTACCCCTCTGCCATCTTTTCTCTCTCCCCAACTATTTATTCTACTAAAATATTTTCCCCTTGCACAAATACATATTTAGTATTCTTTGTTATATTGTTTAGAATTATGAGACATTGGAAAATCTCATTCTCTATGGAAGGACGGTTATGTTAAATAAATTATGGTTGAATCTTCACTGTAAAAAAAAAATTCTCTCTGGGGTAAAGCATCTGGACTCTCAAGATAGTACAGGAATGATTAATAAATGTTAGTTCACAATCAAACAGCACACAAAACACAAGGAAATAAGCCGCCCAGGAAAATGTATTCTTGGGAAAAACAAGTAGGGAGTAGGAAAGGGGATTAGAGAGGAAAGGAGACAAAGGAAGTATGAAGTGTTAGACAAAATCCTATAGAGACTCTGACTATAATTCAGTCTTGAATGAATAAGTGTGGTTAAGAGATAAAAGCCTTTGTAGAATTGAAAACTACCTGTAAATCATCTCATGCCCCCAAATACCTGCCAGAAACAAATTTAACTCACTCTGAAGAATGAATTATATCTGTGGGCTAATATTATCTCAGTATATTTTTATATGCAACATCCAGTACTAAAAAACTATTAAGCATTATGTTGTATAATAATTGCTTAAAAAGAGGAGAGGATACAGAGGTATATAGAAGTAATATTTCCATACCACACTATAATTAAATTAGAGATGAAAAATAAAGAACAAATGATAAAACTTACAGGATGCAACTAAAGCAGTGCATAGAGGGAAATTTATAGTGGTAAATATCCATATTATAAAAGAGAAGAAATATAAAAGAATAAATAATCTAACATTCTACCTTAAGACAGTGGAAAAATAAGAATAAATTAAACCTAAGTTAGCAAAAGTAAGAAAATTAAAGATTAGGGCATAAACTAATGGAATAAAAATAGAAGATTAAAGAAAATAATCAAAAGTTAGCTCTTTGAAAACTTTAACAAAATTGACAAACTTTTGCATACTTTCTGAGAAAAACTAGAGAAAACTCAAATTACTAAAATTAGGTATGAAAGAAAGGACATCGCTGCTGAACTTACACAGAAATAGAAAAGACCATAAGGGAATAATATGAACAACTGTATGTCTACAAATTAGATTATTTAGAGTAAATAAAGAAATTACTAGAAAGATACAAAGTGGCCCATAAAAGAAATTAAAAATCTGAATAGATCTGTAACAAGTTAAGTGATTGAATTCGTATTTTAAAACTTCCCAATTTAAAAAGAAAATTCCAGGTCCAGATCTATTCACAGGCACATTCTATGAAACATTTAAAAGTGAGTTAATATCAATATTTTAGGAAGTCTTCCACAAAGTAGAAGAGCAAATGCTTTCTAACTCATTGTGAGGCTAGTATTACCTGGATACTAAACTCAGACAGCACATTATAAAATTAACAAAACAAAACACCTCTAGAACAACGTCCCCTAAGAAATAGACAAAAAATATCATCAACAAAATATTGCAAATCAAATCCAGCAACATATAAAGTGGATTATATAGTGTTACTAAGTGGTATTTATCTCAGGTACACAAGGACAACTTAATATCCAAAAAAAAAAAAAAAAATGATTAATGTAATACACCATATTATTATGATAAAGGACAAGAAACACATGATTCTCTCAATACATGCAGAAACAGAATTTCACAAAAAATCCATAACCCTGTGTGGAAAAAAAAAAAAACACTTAAAAGTGAGGAAAAGATTTTCCTTATACAGCTTGATAGCAAAAAAACAAAACAAAACAAAACAAACAATCCAATTTAAAATGGGCAGAGGATATTTTTCCAAAAAAGGCATACAGGTGGCTGACAAGCACAAGAAAAGATGCTCTACTCCAAAGTCACTAATCATCAAAAAAAAAAAAAAAAAAAATGCAAACCAAAACCACAATGAACTCATCACCTCACACCTAATAGAATGGCTATTATGAAAAAGACAAGAACCAATATTTGGCAAGAAAAACCAAAGAGGCAAAGGATCTGTACTCAGAAAACTATAGAACACTCTGAAAGAAATTGAGGAAGACACAAAGAACTGGAAAAACGTTCCATGGTCATGGATTAGAAAAACAAATATTAAAATGTCTATGCTACATAGAGCAATCTACACATTCAAAGCAATCCCTATCAAAATACCATCAACTTTTTTCACAGAGCTGGAACAAATAATCCTAAAATTTGTATGGAACCAGAAAAGACCTCAAATAGACAAAGGAATGTTGAAAAGAAAACCAAAATTGGCGGCTTCACAATTCCGGACTTCAAGCTCTATTACAAAGCTGTAATCATCAAGACAGTATGGTACTGGCACAAAACGACACATAGATCAATGGAACAGAATAGAGAACCCAGAAATGGACCCTCACTCAACTCTATGATCAACTAATCTTTGACCAGGCAGGAAAGAATATCCAATGGAAAAAAGACAGTCTCTTCAACAAATGGTGTTAGGAAAACTGGACACCCACATGCAGAAGAATGGACCATTTCCTTAATACATACACAAAAATAGACTCAAAATGTATGAAAGACCTAAATGTGAGAAAGGAATCCATTAAAATCCTAGAGGGTAACTCAGGCAGCAAACTCTTCAAACTCAGCCTCAGCAACTTCTTCCTAGACACGTCTCCAAAGGCAAGGGAAATAAGGCAAAAATGAACTATTGGGACTTCATCAAGATAAAAAGCTTTTGCACAGCAAAGGAAATAGTCAACAAAACCAAAAGCCAACTGACAGAATGGGAGCAGATATTTGCAAATGACATATCAGATAAAGGGCTAGTATCCAAAATCTATAAAGAATTTATCAAACTCAACACACAAAGAACAAATAATCCAATCCAGAAATGGGCAGAAGACATAAACAGACATTTCTCCAAAGAAGACATCCAAATGACCAACAGACACATGAAAAAATGCTCAACATATACTTGGCATCAGGGAAATACAAATCAAAACCTCAATGAGATACCATCTCACATCAATCAGAATGGCTAAAATTAACAATTCAGGAGACAAAAGATGTTGGCAAAATGTGGAGAAAGGAGATCCTTCCTACACTGTTGGTGTGAATACAAGCTTGTGTAGGCACTCTGGAAAACAGTATGGAGGTTCCTCAAAAAGTTGAAAACAGAGCTACCCTATGACCCAGCAATTGCACTACTGGGTATTTACCCCAAAGATACAAATGTAGAGATCCAAAGGGGCACCTGCACCCCAATGTTTATAGCAGCAATGCCCACAATAGCCAAACTATGGAAAAAGGCCAGATATCCATTGACAGATGAATGGATAAAGAAGATGTGATATATATATCTGTATATACATATATATATATGCATATATATATCTGTACTCAGATGTGATATATATATATAGGTGTGTGTATATATATACTTGTACATATATATATACACACTTGTACATATATATGTGTATATATATGTGCTTTTGTGTGTATACGTATATGCACACACACAATGGAATATGAAGCAGCCTCAAAAAAAATGAAATCTTTGCAAATTGCCATTTGCAATGAGTGGATGGAACTAGAGGGTATTATGCTAAGTGAAATAAGTCAATCAGAGAAAGACAATTATCATATGATCTCACTGATACGTGGAATTTAAGAAACAAGGCAGAGGATCATAGGGGAAGGGAAGAAAAAATTAAACAAGATGAAACCAGAGAGGGAGACAAATCATAAAAGACTCTTAATCATAGGAAACAAAATGAGGGTTGCTGGAGGGGACGGGGGTGGGGGGATGGGGTAACTGGGTGATGGGCATTGGGGAGGGTATGTGATGTAATGAGCATTGGGTAATATATAAGACTGATGAATCACAGACCTGTACCCTTGAAACCAATACTATATTCTATGTTAATTAATTAAATTTAAATTAAAGAATGTTTAAAAAGAAAAAAAAAGGAATGTGAAGAAAAAGGAAAACTTGTATACACTTGGTTGGAATATAAAGTGGTGCAGCCACTATGAAGATTCCTCAGAAATTAAAATAGAACTACCATATGATCCAGCAATTCTACTTCCAGGTATTTAGCTTTAAAATATTAGTGCACCCTCATGTTTATTGCAGAATTATTTAAAATAGCCAAGGTATAGAAACAACCTAGGTGTCCCTTGATGATGAATGAATAAAGAAAATGTGTAAATATTTTTATATTTTATATGTGTACATTTATTCAATGTATTTAATGTTTATATGTATATAATATATATGTATAATGGAATATTATTTAACCATGAAAAAGAATGATAGTTGCCATTTGCAACAACACGAAGGACCTTGAGGTGTTATGTAAGTAAAATGTCAGAAAGAAAAAGATAGTGTATGATCTCACTTTTATGTGGAACCTAAAACAAAACAAACAAAAAATGAAGCTCATTGATATAAAGAACAGATTGGTGGTTGCCTAAGGCAGATGGGGGTGGCTGATATAGGTGAAAGGGTTCAAAAGGTACAAATTTGCAGTTATGAAATGAATAAGCCATAAGGATGTAATGTACAGCATGGTGACTATCATTCATAATACTGTATTGCATATTTTAAGTAGCTCAAAGAGTGGATCTTTGAAGTTCTCATCTCAAGAAAAATAATTGTAACTATATATGATGAAACATGTTAACTAGACATATTTGTTGTGATAATTTCCCAATATATACAAATATCAAATCATTACGTTGTAATGTAGCATAGATGCTGGCTCAACTAGATTTGCATGCCAAAGAAAGAAATTACACTACTCTCTCACAGTACACAAAAATTAACTGTATGTGGAATATAGCTGAAGGTATACAATTTTTATAAGAAAAACTAAGAGTGAATCTTAGGTTAGGAAAAGTCTTCTTTGATATGATACCAAAAGCACAAACTGAAAGAAAAAAACAGACCTCATCAAATTAAAATTTTTTCACCTCAAATGTTACCATTATGTAAGTAAAATTACAATGTACAGAAAGGGAGCAAATGTTTGCTAATCTTATAATCTGATAAGACACTTTTACCTAGGATACATTTAAAAAACTACAACTCAATAATAAAAATAACAAATACAACAAGTTAAGAATGCCAACAGATTTGAATAGACTTCCTTCTCCAAAGAAGATACATGGAAACATGAAAAGACTCTCAACATTAATGACTATCAAGGAAACTTGAATCCAAACAACAATGTGATGCCACTTCACACTTAGCAGGATGTCTATAATATTAATAATTAAAAAAAAACAGGTAACTAAAAGTGTGGATGAGGATGTAGGAAAATTGCTGGTGGGTATGTAAAATGGTTCAGCTACTTTGAAAATAGTCTTACAGCTCCTCAACAGGCCAAACAAAGAGATAGCATATGACCCAGAAATTTCACTCGTAGTTATACACCAAAGTGAAATGAAAACATATGTATATGCAAAATTTGTATATGAAAGTTATTAGCAGCATTATTCATAACAGGAAGGTACTGGACTGGGAGATGTACATCAACTAATGAATGGATAATCAAAACGTGGCTTATCTGTACAATGTAATATAATTCAGCAATGAAATGGGGTGCAGTACTTAAAACATGCTAAAACATGGATGAAACTTGAAAATATGCTAAGTGAAAAAAGCCAGTCACAAAAGACAGACCACTTCATTGATAAATCCCATTCATGCAAAATGTCCAGAAGAGGCAAATAGATCACTGTTTGTCTAAAGATGGAATAGGGAGTTGGAGGTAATGGGGAGTGACTGCTAATAAATTGGGATTATGATCACTGGATGCTGAAATTTTTTCTAAAATTGATCACAGTGATGGTTGCCCAGTCCTATGAATATGCTAAACATCATAAAATTGCTCATATTAGGGTGGCTGGGTAATAGATATTGGGGAGGGTATGTGCTATGGTGAGTGCTGTGAATTGTGTGAGACTGATGAATCACAGAGCTGTACCTCTGAAACAAATAATACATTATATGTTTAAAAAAGAAGAAGAAGAAAATAGCAGGAAGGGAAAAATGAAGGGGGGAAATCAGAGGGAGAGATGAACCATGAGAGACTATGGACTCTGAGAAACAAACTGAAGGTTCTAGAGGGGAGGGGGTGGGGGGATGGGTTAGCCTGGTGATGGGTATTAAAGAGGGCACGTACTGAATGGAGCACTGGGTGTTATATGCAAACAATGAATCATAGAACAATACATCAAAAACTAATGATGTAATGTATGGTGATTAACATAACATAATAAAATAAAATTTAAAAAAAAAGAACTGTTCATATTAAATGGGTCAATTTTATGGCATGTAAATGTGTCTCAATAAAGCTATTATACAAGAAGAAGTTGTCAAGTAATGTAGAAAAAGCAGACAATAGAATAGAATAAATAGCAGACAATAGAAAATACATAGGAGACAATAGAAAAATATTGCAGGATCTAACTAATGGAAATATCAGACATAGAGGCTTAAATACTTATCTTTAATATGTTTCAGAAGACAGATAATAAGATTTAAAATTTTGATGAAACACTGGGAATTATAGGCAACAAATGCTAGAACTTAGGAATACAAAATAAAAATTAAGAACTCAGTGGATACACCTGAAACTCACATACAGTGTATACTTACTAACTGGCATTAAAATAAAAACTTAAAAAAAAAAAAGAACTCAGCAGATAGGTTAGATACCACTTGGATACAGTCAAATAACACAACAATGACATAGAAGATAGCTCAGGAAAAAATTATCCAGAATAAATCACTGAAAATCAAAGGAGGATAGAATTAATAAAGAAATGGGAGATAGAGTTGAAAAGCCTAATGTGTGTATTTGGGGTCCAAGAAAGAAAATATAAATATGTGGAAGAATCAATACTTGAAATAATATTGGCTAAGTATTTTCTAAGACTATAGAAATGTACAGGGGCATAGATTAAATAAGCTATCTGAGCTAATGATAAAATTAACAAATAAATACACACATGTAGCATATCATAATAGCCCCATTAAAAACAAATGATGACAAAAACTTAAAAGCAGAGAAAATGATAGATGTTTTCAAGTCAGCAACAGTTAGACTGATAGCCGACTTAACAGAAAAATGAAAAGCACAATACAATTGTATAACCTCCTCAAACTGATGAAAAATATTTATAAACCTAAAATTTTATAAGCAAAATATTCTATGAAAATGAAGCAAAGACATTTTAGGCAAACAACCAGGAAAATTTATACATCTGTGTATCTGACCCAAAATATTGTTGGCTAAGCAGAATTAGATTTTCTTAAAGGAAAGCACTGAAGGGCAGTAAGGATTGAAGATCATGCAAAGGGAAGACATGTTGGTAATATTGACAATATAAAATAATAATAATGCACTAAGTGTATACATAATTACCATACAACCATAATACCAAATTAAGCAAATAAAAGTAAATGATGTTAAAATGTTATAAAGTCTTTTTATTATCTGAAAATAATGAAAACACACCAAGTGTCATCAATTCTTATAAGCCAGGGAGACTTGTAGTAATGCATGATATAATTTCTAAAATAATAACTAAAAAACTGTATAACTACCAAGATAATAAAAGGGGGAAGTAAAATAATGAAATATAATCTGGTCAAAAGGAGGTAAAGAAGAAATAAAGGGAGAGGGTTTGCAAAAGTGAGCTAATAAAAATTAAATAGTAAGTGGATAAAAGTAAATCCAAACATATCACTGATTATATAATAAAGAACTAATAACTACACTCAAAAGATAATAAGATTAGACTTTAAAAAATCCTGAAAATCCACTACACTATTTTTAGTTTATTATCTAAAACATAAAAATTAGGAAGTTGGAAATCAAGTCATAGTAAAAAAATATATATATCATGAAATCATTAACCAAAATAAAGCACCTGTTGCCATAGTGGCATTAGAATATGTAGACTTTAATATAAAATGAGAAACATTTAATAGTGGTGAAAATTTCCATTGTAGGGAGGTATAGCAATTCTACATTTGCATAAACCTCATATAGCCTCACAATATTCAAAGCCTCAATGTAGAACCAGATGTAAAAATGAAGAGATCTTAATCATTTTGGAAGATTTGAATATGCTTTGTGATGGTTTATTGGTTCTATTTCTCTAGAGAATCATAACTATAAGTGACTAATAAGTGAATAAGTAGACAAAAAATTCAATAAGTAGTAAGAAGATTTTAAAAACGTATGACAAAGTTAATCTAATTTTTTAATTAAGAAAAAGAACTGTAAATTCTTTCACAAGGTAAACATTAAAAATCAATTGTCCCCAGCTAATTTTATGAGACCATTTTTACTTTGATAATATTTCTTTTTTTTTAAAGATTTTTATTTATTTGACAGAGAGAGAGAGAGTACAAGCAGGGGGAGTATCAGGCAGAGGGAGAGGGAGAAGCAGGCTCCCCAGGGAGCAGGGAGCCAGATGCAGGGCTCTATCCCAGGACCCTGGGATCATGACCTGAGCTGAAGGCAATTGCTTAACCAACTGAGTCACCCAACTGCCCCTAAAACTAAATATACTTCAAGAAAAGAAATTGAACAAGAACACTTCAACAAAATATTAGCTATTTGAATCTAGCAATATATGAAAAAGACAATATATCATGTCCAAGTGGAGGTCATTCCAGGAATACAAAATCATTTTAACATTTGAAGATCAATCAATGCAACTTGCCATATTAATAGATTAAAAAAGAAAGCAGTATGATATTCCAATAAATGAAATAAGCATCTGATTAAATTCAACACCAATACTTGATAAGTGAATATATTTATCATAAGTGAATTTATGATAAAACCTCCCAGGGAATTTGAATAAAAAGAATTCCTTCAACTTGATAAAGGACATCTACAAAGAACCTTTAGCTAACATCATGTTTAATGGTGAAAGATTAACAACTTTCCTTCTGAGAAAAGACATCTTTTCTTGCTACTCCTATTCAGTGTGGTACTGGACATTCTAGCAGGAACAATCAGACAAGTAGAAGAAATTAAAACAGGCAAATTGAAAAATAAAAAAGAAAACATGATTCTATATGTAGAAAATACTAACAAATCTACAAAAACTTATTTAAACTTATATGTTAATTTAGCAAAGTCTTGGGTACAAGATCAATGACAAAAATAAATTACACTTCTATATTAGCAGTAGACAATTAAAAATGAAATTGAAAGTAAAATACCACTTATAATTGCATTAAATATGAGATTCTTAGGGATAATTTAAACAAAATATGTGGTGTAATATGTGGTATGAGCATTATTCAGAAAATTTAAAGAATACCCAGCTAAATAAAGAGACAAATCCAACTTAATGGATTGAGAGACTCTTTGCTTTTAAAAAGTCAGGTGTCTACAAATTGAACTATAGATTTAATTCTATCCCAGTCAAAATCCCAGTAGACATTTTTTGCAGAAATCAGTAAGATAATCCCAAATACTATGGAAATTCGATAGACTTAGAACAATTTTTTAAAAGATCAAAGTTGGATTTCAAGATTTACTATGGGGGGGAAGGAGCAAGATGGCAGAGGAGTAGGAGACCTAAATTTCGTATGGTCCCAGGAATTCAGCTAGATAGGAATCAAACCATTCTGAACACCTACAAACTCAACAGGAGATTGAAGAAAAGAATAGCAGCAACTCTCTGAACAGAAAAGCGACCACTTTCTGGAAGGTAGGACGTGCAGAGAAGTGAATCCGAGGCGATATCCGGAAGGATAGATGGCGGGGGAGGGGACCTCCATCAGCTGTCACTGGCAAGTGATAGAGCAGCAGAGCACAAAATCGGAACTTTTAGAAGTCTGCTCCGCTGAGGGATGTCGCTCCAGTGGCTAAGTGGGGGGGGTGGAACCTTCGCTAGGACAGTGTGGTCTCAGGACCCTCGGGGTCACAGGAAGACCGGGGGTGCCTGAGTGCAGCAGAGCTCCCAGGTATCAGAGTGGAAAAGCCGGCTACATAGACGGAGCCGAGGAGTGGGCTCTCAGCTCTGGGTTGCCATAAACTGTGATCCACAGCACAGTCAGGCCACTGCTCCTCCAGCAGGGTCCCAACAAGTGGCAGATCCGGGGAGACTCCCGCACCACAGGGATCTGCTGGGGGTCATGTGCCAGAGATAGAAACACTCGGTCACAGGCCAGATGAGCACGGAGTGCGGCTGCAGACTGGGGAGACGGGTGTGATTGACTGCTTTTCTCTGGAGGCTCACTAAGGAGTGGGGACTGGAGCTCTCAGCTCCTCCAGGGCAGAGATTGGGAGGCCGCCATTTTCACTCTCATCCTCCAAAGTTGTATGGAAACCTTGCAGGGAACAAAAGGGAACAAAAGCTCCCAAGAAAAAACCCGAGCAGATTACTTAGCCCGGACCCAGCAAGGGCGGTGCAATTCTGCCTCAGGCAAAGACATTTAAGAACCATGGCAACAGGTCCCTCCCCCAGAAGATCAACAAGAACAGCCAGGAAAGACCAAGTTCACCGATCAATGAGAACCGCAGAACACCAGCACTAAGGAAATATAGCACATAGAATTCATGGCTTTTTTCCATGATTCTTTAGTCTTTCAAAGTTAATTTTTTTAATTTTCTTTTTTTCTTTTTTTGAATTTTTCTTTTTCCCTTTGTCAACCAACATCTTATCAATCCCTTTTTTAAAAATCTTTTTTATTTTTCATTTTTAGAGTCATATTCTATCCCTTCATAGTAGTTAACCTTATTTTTGGTATATATATAAGTTGTACTCTCTTTAAAATTTTGGGATACAGTTTCTTCTAACAGACTAAAATATACCCTAAATCCCTAGAGTGTGGCTTTGTTCTAGTCTCCTACCTGATCACATTCTCTCGCTCCCCCCCTTTTTTTAATTCCTCTTCTTTCTTTTTTCAACCAACTTCTTATCTTATCAATTCCTTTTATAAAATCTTTTATAATTTTCATCCTTACAGTCATATTCCATCCCTTCATCGTATTTACCCTTATTTTTGTACATATATAAGTTTTTCTTTCTTTAAAATTTTGGGAGGCACTTTCTTCTAACAGACCAAAATATGCCCAAAATCTAGTGTGTGGCACTGATCTATGCACCAGCCTGATCATATTTGATCATATTCTTTTTTTTATTTTAATCTTTTTCTTTTTCTTTTTTTTTTTCTTTCTTTCCCTTTCTTTTCCCCTGGTTTCAGGTTTCTTCTGATTTGTATAGTGTATATTTTTCTCAGGTCATTGTTACCGTGTTAGCATTTTGTTGGTTCATTCATCTACTGTCCTCTAGACAAAATGATAAGACGGAAAATATCACCTCAAAAAAAAAAGAACAAGAGGCAGTACCGACTACCAGGGACTTAATCAATACAAACATTAGTAAGATGTCAGAACTAGAGTTCAGAATGACGATTTTAAAGATACTAGCTGGGCTTGAAAAAAGCATGGAAGTTATTAGAGAAACCCTTTCTGGAGAAATAAAAGAACTAAAATCTAACCAAGTTGAAATCAAAAAGGCTATTAATGAGGTGCAAAAACAAATGGAAGCTCTAACTGCTAGGATAAATGAGGCAGAGAGACAATTAGTAATATAGAAGATCAAATGATGGAAAATAAAGAAGCTGAGAAAAAGAGAGATAAATAACTACTGGATCATGAGGGCAGAATTTGAGAGATAAGTGATACAAAACAATATTAGAAAATTGGGAATCCTAGAGGAAGAAAGAGAGGGGCAGAAAGTATATCAGAGCAAATTATAGCAATGAACTTCCCTAATTTAGGGAAGGAAACAAGCATCAAAATCCAGGAAGCACAGAGAAACCCCCCCCAAAATCATTAAAAATAGGTCAACACCCCGACATCTAATAGTAAAACTTACGAGTCTCAGAGACAAAGAGAAAATCCTGAAGGCAGCTCGGGAGAAGAGATATGTAACCTACAATGGTAGAAACATTCGATTGGCAACAGACCTATCCACAGAGACCTGGCAGGCCAGAAAAGACTGGCATGATATATTCAGAGCACTACACGAGAAAAATATGCAGCCAAGAATACTATATCCAGCTAGGCTGTCATTGAAAATAGAAGGAGAGATAAAAAGCTTCCAGGACAAACAAAAACTAAAGGAATTTGCAAACACAAAACCAGTCCTACAAGAAATATTGAAAGGGGTCCTCTAAGCAAAGAGAGAGCCTAAAAGTAACATAGACCAGAAAGGAACACAGACAATACACCATAACAGTCACCTTACAGGCAATACAATGGCACTAAATTCCTATTTTTCAATAGTTACCCTGAATGTAAATGGGCTAAATGCCCCAATAAAAAGACACAGGCTCTCAGATTGGATTAAAAAAACCAAGACCCATTGATATGCTGTCTGCAAGAGACTCATTTTAGACCGAAAGATCCTCCAGATTGAAAGTGAGGGGGTGGAAAACATTTACTATGCTAATGGACACCAAAAGAAAGCTGGGGTGGCAATCCTTATATCAGACAAATTAGATTTTAAACCAAAGACTGTAATAAGAGATGAGGAAGGACACTGTTATCATACTTAAAGGGTCTATCCAACAAGAAGATCTAACAATTGTAAATATCTATGCCCCTAACATGGAAGCAGCCAATTATATAAACCAATTAATAACAAAAGGAATGAAATACATTGACAACAATACAATAATAGTAGGGGAATTTAACACCCCCCTTACTGAAATGGACAGATCATCTAAGCAAAAGATCAACAAGGAAATAAAGACTTTAAATGACACACTGGACCAAATGGACTTCACAGATGTATTCAGAACATTCCATCCCAAAGCAACAGAATACACATTCTTCTCTAGTGCCCATGGAACATTCTCCAGAATAGATCACATCCTAGGTCACAATTCAGGTCTCAACTGGTACCAAAAGATTTGGATCATTCCCTGCCTATTTTCAGACCACAATGCCTTGAAACTAGAACTCAATCACAAGAGGAAAGTCAGAAAGAACTCAAATACATGGAGGCTAAAGAGCATCCTACTGAAGAATGAATGGGTCAACCGGGAAATTAAAGAAGAATTAAAATAAAATGCATGGAAACCAATGAAAATGAAAACACAACTGTTCAAAATCTTTGGGATGCAGCAAAAGCAGTCCTAAGAGGCAAGTATATAGCAATACAAGCCTTTCTCAAGAAACAAGAAAGGTATCAAATACACAACCTAACCCTACACCTAAAGGAGCTGGAGAAAGAACAGCAAATAAAGCCTAAACCCAGTGGGAGAAGAGAAATAATAAAGATCAGAGCAGAATTCAATGAAATAGAAACCAAAAGAACAGTAGAACAGATCAACAACTCTAGGAGCTGGTTCTTTGAAAGAATTAACAAGATTGATAAACCCCTGGCCAGACTTATCAAAAAGAAAAGATAAAGCACCCAAATAAATAAAATCATGAATCAAAGAGGAGAGATCACAACCAACACCAAAGAAATACAAACAATTGTAAGAACATATTATGAGCAAAGCTATGCCAGCAAATTAGATAATCTGGAAGAAATGCATGCATTCCTAGAGATGTATCAATTACCAAAACTGAACCAGGGAGAAATAGAAAACCTGAACAGACCTATAACCACTAAGGAAATTGAAGCAGTCATCAAAAATCTCCCAACAAACAAAAGCCCAGGACCAGATGGATTCCCAGGGGAATTCTACCAAATATTTAAGAAGAATTAATACCTATTCTTCTGAAACTGTTCCAAAAAATAGAAATGGAAAGAAACCTTCCAAACTCGTTTTATGGGGCCACGATTACCTTGATCCCATAACCAGATAAAGTTCCCATCAGAAAGGAGAATTACAGACCAATATCCTTGATGAACATGGATGCAAAAATTCTCACCAAAATACTAGCCAATAGGATCCAACAGTACATTAAAAGGATTATTCACCACGACCAAGTGGCATTTATTCCTGGGCTTCAAGGCTGGTTCATCATACACAAATCAATCACTGTGATACAATACATTAATAAAAGAAAGAACAAGAACCATATGATCCTCTCAATAGATGCAGAAAAAGCATTTGACAAAGTACAGCATCCTTTTTTGATCAAAACTCTTCAGAGTATAAGGATAGAGGGTACATACCTCAATATCATAAAAGCCATCTATGAAAAACCTACAGTGAATATCATTCTCAATGGGGAAAAACTGAGAGCTTTCCCACTAAGGTCAGGAATGCGGCAGGGATGTCTACTATCACCACTGCTATTCAACATAGTATTAGAAGTCCTAGCCACAGCAATCAGACAACAAAAAGAAATCAAAGGCATCCAATTCGGCAAAAAGAAGTCAAACTCTCACTCTTTGCAGATGATATGATACTTTATGTGGAAACCCCAAAAGACCCCACCCCAAAACTGCTAGAACTCATACAGGAATTCAGTCAAGTGGCAGGATATAAAATCAATGCACAGAAATCGGTGGCATCCTCTACACCAACAACAAGACAGAAGAAAGAGAAATTAAGGAGTTGATCCCATTTCCAATTGCACCCAAAACCATAAGATACCTAGGAATAAATCTAACCAAAGAGGCAAAGATCTGTACTCAGAACACTATAAAATACTCATGAAAGAAATTGAGGAAGACATAAAGAAATGGAAAAACGTTCCATGCTCATGGATTGGAAGAACAAATATTGTGAAGATGTCAATGCTACCCAGAGCAATCTATACATTTAATTCAATCCCTATCAAAATACCACCCACTGTTTTCAAAGAAATGGAACAAATAATCCTAAAATTTGTATGGAACCAGAAAAGACCCTGAATAGCCAGAAGAATGTTGAAAAAGAAAAGCAAAGCTAGCGGCATCACAATTCCGGTCTTCAAGCACTATTACAAAGCTGTCATCATCAAGACAGTATGGTACTGGCACAAAAACAGACACATAGATCAATGGAACAGAATAGAGAGACCAGAAATGGACCCTCAACTCTATGGTCAACCAATCTTTGACAAAGCAGTAAAGAATGTTCAATGGAAAAAAGACAGTCTCTTCAACAAATGGTGTTAGGAAAATTGGACAGCCTCATGCAGAAGAATGAAACTGGACCATTTCCTTGCACCACACACAAAAATAGACTCAGAATGGTTGGAAGACCTCAATGTGAGACAGGAGTCCATCAATATCCTAAAGGAGAACACAGGCAGCAACCTCTTCGACCTCAGCCACAGCAACCCCTTCCTAGAAAAATTGCCAAAGGCATGGGAAGCAAGGGTCAAAATGAACTATTGGGACTTCATCAAGATAAAAAGCTTTTGCACAGCAAAAGAAACAGTCAACAATACCAAAAGACAACTGACAGAATGGGAGAAGATATTTGCAAATAACATATCAGATAAAGGGCTAGAATCCAAAATATATAAAGAACTTCTTAAACTCAATACCCAAAGAACAAATGATCCAATCAAGAAATGGGCAGAAGACATGAACAGACATTTTTCCAAAGAAGACATCCAAATGGCCAACAGACACATGAAAAAGTGCTCAACATTGCTCGGCATCAGGGAAATCCAAATCAAAACCTCAATGGGATACCACCTCACCAGTCAAAATGGCTAAAATTAACAAGTCAGGAAAGGACAGATGTTGGTGGGGATGCGGAGAAAGGGGAACCCTCCTCCACTGTTGGTGGGAATGCAAGCTGGTGTAACCACTCTGGAAAACAGTATGGAGGTTCCTCAAAAAGTTGAAAATAGAGCTGCCCTACAACCAAGCAATTGCACTAGTGGGTATTTACCTCAGGGATACAAATGTAGTGATCTGAAGGGTTATGTGCACCCCGATGTTTATAGCAGCAATATCCACAATAGCTAAACTATGGAAAGAGCCAAAATGTCCATCAACAGATGAATGGATAAAGAAGATGTGGTATATATATGTACAATGGAATATTTTGCAGCCATCAAAAGGAAGGAAATCTTGCCATTTGCAATGACCTGGATGGAATTGGAGGGTATTATGCTGAGTGAAATAAGTCAATCAGAGAAACACATGTATCATATGATCTCAGTGATAAGCGGAATTCTTAATCTCAGGAAAAAACTGAGGGTTGCTGGAGTGATGGGGGATGGGAGGGATGGGGTGGCTTGGTGATAGACATTGGGGAGGGTATGTGCTATGGTGAGCACTGTGAATTGTGTAAGACTGTTGAATGACAGACCTGTACCTCTGAAACAAATAATACATTATATGTTAAAAAAAAGAAGATAGTAGGAAGGGAAATATGAAGGGGGGGAATCGGAAGGGGAAATGAACCATGAGAGACTGTGGACTCTGAGAAACAAACTGAGGGTTCTAAAGGGGAAGGGGGTGGGGGAATGGGTTAGCCTGGTGATGGGTATTAAAGAGGGCACGTACTGAAGGAGCAGTGGGTGTTATACGCAAACAATGAATCATGGAACACTACATCAAAAACTAATGACATAATGTATGGTGTTTAACAGAACATAATAATATAAAAATAAGAAAAAAGAAAAAAAAACATTTAATATATATCTACAGTATTCAAGACATTGTGTTACCGGAGTAAAACAAAACAGAATCAAGAAGTAGATTCACACATATCTGGTTAATTGATTTTTTACAAAAGGAGTGAAGATAAGTCAATAGGAAATTGATAGTCTTTTTAATAAAAGTGAATTTCAGTCCTTACCTCTCACCATTTACAAGATTTAACTAGAAATGTTTAATGTAATTTAATGTAGGTTCGAATGTAAAAATTAAAGATATAGATCTCCAAGAAGAAAATATAGGAAAAAGTGTTCACCTCCTTGAAGTAAGTCAAGACAAGAACACGAAAATCACATCAAAGAAAAATGTCGCAAATTGGACTTTCCCAAATTAATAACTTCTGCTCTTTCTCTTTGAAGGATACAAGTAAAAAAAAAAAAAAAAAAAAAAAAAAAAAAAAAAAAAAACTGAGAAGGAAAGCCACTATACATCTACTTGAATGGCTATAATTTAAAAGATGAATAAAGAGGAGCAACCAGAACATTCATAATCTTCCTGATGGAAACGTAAAATGGTACAGTCACTTTGTAAAACTTGGACAGTTTCTTATAAAGTGAAGCATACCTTTATATTTGGCCAAATAATTTCACTCCCAGGTATTTACCAGAAAGAACTGTGAAGTTATGTCCATGGAAAGACTTGCATATGCATGCTTATAGTAGCTTTATTCCTCAAAGCTCAAAACTGGAAACAATCTAGCTTTCCATCAACCAATGAATGGATCAATAAATTGTGGTCTATCTACACTAAGAGAATATTTTTCACTAATAAAAAGGTATGGATTAATTTTACACATAATAACATAATAAATCTTAAAAAAAAAACATTAAGCTGAGTGAAAATAGTCAAGTTCAAAATAGTCTACACTTGTGATTTCATTTACATAAAATTCTAGAACAGGCAGAATTAATCTGTAGAGAAAGAAGTAAATAAAGTTGATAATATGTAAACTAAAAGTTTCTTTTAAAAATCGATTATCTTTTCATGTACTAATAGTCAATAAGAAGAAGAAAAACTTAAAAGGTAACATTTGAAATATAACTTAAAATGTAAATCTTTAACTACTAAGTAAATGTTAAAAACATATTACAGAAACTTATGGAGAGGGGGGAGAAATAATTTAATCATTCTTCATTCCATATTCTGTATCGATGGATGGGAAGTCACTTTTGTGCAGATATCAGTTGTAGTTATCTGTTGATATCCTTTTCATTTCCCTACACTCCCATGGCTTTAGGGCATGGCAGCCTAACCTCCCATTTACCTGCTCATTTTATTGGCCACCAGGGTCTCCTTTTCCTATTTGTGTGGTGGCTGGAAGACTGGAGAATAATTGTCCCCTCGGGGTAGGTTTCAACCAATAACTGTGGAGTTGTGTATTAATGCTCCAGCAGGACAATTCTGAGGCCTTTGAATTGTGCTGGTTTCCAGAGCTTCCCTGGAGGCTTTATTGTAAAGTGTGGCTGTGTCCTTCCCTTCCTGATAGTGTTCCTATAGTAGTGCTTCTTTCATCTCCCAAATTGCTATTTGCACTTCTCTTAGGGTTTGTTGCTAGTTAAGCCTAAACAAAGGCATCAATTCACACCAAATGTATTAAAAATTCAATGCCATTTGAAATAAAATACCAATTGTGTGCTTGCATATGTGTGTGTGTGTGTGTGTGAATAAACTGACAAAATGACTCATACTGTAAGGTATCTTGCCCTAGGCTCTTCAGCAGCAAGCAGACCCTGAGACAAGTACTGAAGCAGAAGTAATTTACTAAGATGTGTTACTGGAAAACCCGTAAGGTGTGGGTAAGGCAGTGCAAGTAAGGAGAGGGGCTAAGAAAAAATTGGTATGGCCCACATTCAGAGTTGCCCCATCAAGCAAGAGGTGGGAACTGGGGTGTTTTTACTTCCGCACCAGTCTGCAGAAAGGGAGCACTTGGAGGACATATACTTCCCATCACTCTGGACCTCCACGTGTGCAGGCAGCATGGGCTCTGGTAGCCCCCCATTAAAGATGCTGTCCATCAGAGAGAAAGTATGTCTCGGGAAGATGCCTTGGAATGCCAGCGGAATCCAAGGGCAGCTGGGGGAACACAGACAGAATGCACTGCATTCGGAGGGACATTTAGAGAAGACAGAAGCATTCTCCCTGGGAGCCTCCACTGACAAACCCCAGTGGTGATATCAGAAACATTCACTTGGCAGAACTGTTGCCAAGACATCACCACAAAGTGAATAGCTATTAGGAGGGACTTCCTATGGAAGACATATTTCCAATGGCATCTGTTAAAACTGCTGCCATAAATTTCGTTGATGGACCAAGGGGCTTTCCCAGGGACTTCCCTGGCCAGCACATCAAGCCACAAACATTCTGATTTATTGAGGGCTAGTGTCACTGTGAGTATCTCCAGGCATTTGACTGAGGTTGCAACTTATTGCATTTCTAGTTCTAAACTATGGCCCTATCACTAACCAAATTAAACATTAATTTGCTTTCAGGGTAAAAGATTAATAATATCTTCATCAGGGACACCTGGGTGGCTCAGTCAATTAAGCGTCTGCCTTCAGCTCAGGTCATGATCCCAGGGTCCTGGGATCAAGTCCCACATCAGGTTCCTTGTTCAGCAGGGAGCCTGCTTCTCCCTCTGCCTGCCACTCCCCCTGTTTGTGCTCTCTCTCTCTCTCTGACAAATAAATAAAATCTTAAAAAAAATATCTTCATCAGAAGCTGGTTAAGTGAGGTAATACTTAAGTACCTATCAGAGTCTTCCAATCATGCAGGTAAATTGATATATATTTCTTGCAGCTTATTTGCACAATAATCTTTAGATTTCCTTGCTATGAGGATACATTCCCCTTTGGGAATACTGGTGCTTTAATGGCAGAATTTTGATCTACTGACTAATGATTTTGAATTCAGTGGGCAAGGCTTGAGAAAAGAGTCACATTTCACTATAGTCCAAAATGTAACTTTTATTAAGTGATGGGGAAGAACAAGTGGGCACTCACCCTAACAAAAAATGCCTGGCTTTATTAAAAAAAAAACAAAAGAGAAGAGAGAGGAAAGATGGCATAGGAGTAGGGGACCCTATTTCAACTGAATGCCCGAATTGAGCTGGATATCTACCAGACCACTCTGAGCACCCACGAAACCAGCCTGAGATGTAAGAAGATCTGGATCTCTACAAACAGAATATCACAGGTGGTTAGTTTTGAGGTACGAAGCGGAGAGCCCTGATTCCATGGCAGATATCGGAAGATAAACGGCAGGAGGAGGATGCCTGGCTGTGGGGATCCTACACCGCCGGTGAGCGACAGCCTCGCGCACTGGGGTTGGGGCACAAACTCGCAGACCGGTAGCCGCGGGGAAAGGACTTTAGGGCAGACCCTGGGGCGGAAACCCAGAGCAGTGGGGTTGTGCGTGTGAACTGGGAACGGCTGGCGGTTTTAGAAGCACAAAGGGTAGAGACGTTCCCCGACCTGGAGGCAGGACTGGGAGCGCTGTGGAGGGGTGCACAACAGGACGCTGCAGTTTATAGCAGTACGGACAGAAACGGAGACAGTGTGACCTGGAGAGCTCACTGAAGAACAGACTGAGGTCTCTCTGATCTGAGGCAGAGGGCTGGAAACAGTCTCTTTTGCTCTGACTCAACGGAGGAGATGCGGAAAGCTGCCAGGGAAAGCCACCAGAGAGCAAAAGCCCCAAAAACTGATTCCCACTGAGCCCATCACCTGCCACAGGGAGACAGGGGAACTCCGCCAGAACATGGTTGCCTGAGTAACAGCACAGCAGGCCCCGCCCCCAGGAGGCAGGCTGGGAAAACAAGAGGCCAGCAACCCTAAGGTCCCTAGAAAACAGGTGCATCTTGCTTGGGTTCTGGTCCATAATTTGGACTCTATATATTCCCTCAAACACCCATCAACAGAAAGACTAGGAGGAGGAACCCCCAAAATAGAAAAGACTCAGAGATTATAACTTATGATGCACATTTACAAATGGATGCAGATATAACCAAGATGTCAGAGATCGAATTCAGGCTAGCAATTGTGAAGACAATGGCTAGAATGGAGAAATCAATTAATGGCAACATAGAGTCTCTAAGGGCAGAAATGAAAACTGAATTGGCAGAACTTAAAAATGCTGTCAATGAGATCCAATCCAATCTAGATAATCTAACAGCCAGGGTAAGTGAGGCAGAAGAACAAATAAGCGACCTGGAAGACAATATAATAGATAAAAAGGGAAAAGAGGAGGCCAGGGAAAAACAACTCAGAATCCATGAAAATAGAATCAGAGAAATAAGTGACACTATGAAGCGTTCCAATGTCAGAATTATTGGAATCCCGGAGGGAGTGGAGAGAGAGAGAGGGCTACAAGATGTATTTGAGCAAATTGTAGCTGAGAACTTCCCTAATCTGGGGAATGAAACAAACATTCATGTCCTAGAGGTAGAGAGGACCCCTCCCAAGATCAAGGAAAACAGGCCAACACCCCAGCATGTAATAGTAAAACCTGCAAATCTTAGAACCAAGGAAACCATCTTAAGGCCAGTTAGGGGGAAGAGATTCCTTACGTACAGAGGGAGGAACATCAGAATAACGTCAGACCTATCCACAGAGACCTGGCAAGCCAGAAAGGCCTGGCAAGACATATTCAGGGTGCTAAATGAGAAGAACATGCAGCCAAGAATACTTTATCTGGTAAGGCTGTTATTTAGAATGGATGGAGAGATGCAGAGCTTCCATGCAGAAACTGAAAGAATATGTGACCACTAAGCCGGCCCTGCAAGAAATATTAAGGGGTGTTCTATAAAAGGAGAAAGACCCCAAGAGTGATCTAGAACAGAAATTTACAGGGACAATCTATAAAAACAACGTCTTCACAGGCAACATGATGACAATTAATTCATATCTTTCAATAATCACTCTCAACGTGAATGGCCTAAATGCTCCCATAAAATGGCACAGGGTTACAGATTGGATAAAAAGACAGGACCCATCCATATGCTGCCTACAAGAGATTCATTTTGAACCTAAAGATACATCCAGACTGAAAGTGAAGGGATGGAGATCCATCTTCTGGACCAGTGGACCTCAAAAGAAAGCTGGGGTAGCAATTCTTATATCAGACAAATTAGATTTTAAACTAAAGTCTGTAGTTAGAGACAAAGAAGGACACTATACCATTCTTAAAGGGTCTATCCAACAAGAACATCTAACAATTGTAAATATCTATGCCCCCAACATGGGAGCAGCCATCTACATAAGCCAACTGTTAACCAAAATAGTCATATTGATAACAATACGTTAATTGTAGGAGACCTCAATACTCTACTCTCAGCAATGGACAGATCATCTAAGCAGAAAATCCACAAGGAAACAAGAGCTTTGAATGATACACTGGACCAGATGGACCTCATAGATATTACAGAACATTCCACCCTAAAACAACAGAATACTCATTCTTCTCGAGCACACATGGAACTTTCTCCAGAATAGACCACATCCTGGGTCACAAATCAGGTCTCAACCAATACTAAAAGACTGAGATTATTCCCTGCATATTCTCAGACCACAATGCTTTAAAACTGGAACTCAATCAGTAGAAAAAATTTGGCAGAAATTCAAACACTTGGAAGCTAAAGACCACTCTGCTCAAGAATGTTTGGGTCAACCAGGAAATCAATGAAGATCTTAAACAATTCATGGAAATCAATGAGAAGGAAAACACATCAGTCCAAAACCTATGGAATACTGTAAAGGCGGTCCTAAGGGGAAAATACATAGACATCCAAGCCTCACTCAAAAAAATAGAAAAATCCCGAATTCACCAACTAACTCCACACCTTAAAGAACTCGAGAAAAAGCAACAAACGATGCCTAAGCCATGCATTAGAAGAGGATTAATTAAGATTAGAGCAAAGATCAATGAATTAGAAACCAGAAACACAGTAGATCAGATCAATGAAACTAGAAGTTGGTTCTTTGAAAGAATTAAGAAGATCGATAAACCACTGGCCAGACTTATCCAAAAGAAAAGAGAAAGGACCCAAATTAATAAAATTATGAATGAAAGGGGAGAGATCACGACTAACACCAAGGAAATAGAAACAATTATTAGAAATTATTATCAACAACTATATGCCAATAAACTGAGCAACCTGGATGAAATGGAGGCCTTCCTGGAAACCTATAAACTCCCAAGACTGAAACAGGAAGAAATTGACAACCTGAATAGGCCAATAACCAGTAATGAGATTGAAGCAGTGATCAAAAACCTCCCGAAAAACAAGAGTCCAGGGCCTGATGGATTCCCTGGGGAATTCTACCAAACATTCAAAGAAGAAAGAATACCTATTCTACTGAAACTGTTTCAAAATAGAAACAGAAGGAAAACTTCCAGACTCATTCTATGAGACCAGCATTACCTTAATCCCCAAACCAGACAAAGACCCCATCAAAAAGGAGAATTTCAGACCGATATCCCTGATGAATATGGATTCCAAAATCCTCAACAAAATCGTAGCTAATAGAATCCAACAATACATTAAAAGGATCATCTACCACGACCAAGTGGGATTTATCCCTGGGATGCAAGCGTGGTTCAACATTTGCAAATCAATCAATGTGATAGAACACATTAATAAGAGGAGGGAGAAGAACCATATGGTCCTCCCAATCGATGCAGAAAAAGCATTAGACAAAATACAACATCCTTTCCTGATTAAAACTCTTCAGAGTATAGGGATAGAGGGAACTTTCCTCAAGTTCATAAAATCCATCTATGAAAAACCCATAGTGAATATCATCCTCAATGGGGAAAAGCTGAGAGCCTTTCCCTTAAGATCAGGAACACGTCAAGGATGCCCACTCTTGCCACTATTGTTCAACATAGTACTAGAAGTCCTAGCAACAGCAATCAGACAACAAAAAGAAATAAAAGGTATTCAAATTGGCAAAGAAGAAGTCAAACTCTCTCTTTTCGCAGACGACATGATACTTTATGTGGAAAACCCAAAAGACTCCACCCCCAAATTACTAGAACTCATACAGCAATTCAATAATGTGGCAGGATACAAAATCAATGCACAGAAATCAGTTGCTTTCTTATACACTAACAATGCAACGGTAGAAAGAGAAATTAGAGAACCGATTCCATTTACAATAGCACCAAAAACCATAAGATACCTGGGAATAAACCTAACCAAAGAGGTAAAGGATCTATACTCTAGGAACTACAGAACAGTCATGAAAGAAATTGAAGAAGATACAAAAAGATGGAAAAATATTCCATGCTCATGGATCGGAAGAATAAACATTGTTAAAATGTCTATGCTACCCAGGGCAGTCTATACCTTCAATGCTTTCCCAATCAAAATTCCAATGACATTTTCCAAAGTGCTGGAACAAACAATCCTAAAATGTGTATGGAATCAGAAAAGACCCCAAATCGCTAAGGAAATGTTGAAAAAGATAAACAAAGCTGGGGGCATCACGTTGCCCGATTTCAAGCTATATTACAAAGCTGTGATCACCAAGACAGCATGGTACTGGCACAAAAACAGACATATAGAATAATGGAAAAGAATAGAGAACCCAGATATGGACCCTCAACTCTATGGTCAAATAATCTTTGACAAAGCAGGAAAAAACATACAATGGAAAAAAGACAGTCTCTTCTATAAATGGTGCTGGGCAAATTGGACAGCCATATGCAGAAGAATGAAACTAGACCATTCTCTAACACCATTCACAATGATAAACTCAAAGTGGATGAAAGACTTCAATGTGAGCTAGGAATCCATCAAAATCCTAGAGGAGAACATAGGCAGTTAACTCTTTGACATCGCCCACAGCAACTTCTTTCAAGATACATCTCTAAAAGCTTGTGAAACAAAAGTAAAAATGAACTTTTGGGACTTCATCAAGATAAAAAGCTTCTGCACAGCAAAGGAAATAGCCAACAAAACAAAGAGGCAACCCACAGAATGGGAGAAGATATTTGCAAATGACACTACAGATAAAGGGCTGGTATCCAAGATCTATAAAGAACTTCTCAAACTCAACACCCAAAAAACAAATAATCAAATCAAAAAGTGGGCAGAATATATGAAAAGACACTTCTCTGAAGAAGACATACAAATGGCTAACAGACACATGAAAAAATGTTCATCATCATTAGCCATCAGGGAAATTCAAATCAAAAGCACATTGAGATACCACCTTACACCACTTAGAATGGCAAAAATTGACAAGGCAAGAAACAACAAATGTTGGAGAGGTTGTGGAGAAAGGGGAACCCTCTTACACTGTTGGTGGGAATGCAAATTGGTACAGACACTTTGGAAAACATGTGGAAGTTCCTTAAAAATTTAAAAATAGAGCTACCCTATGACCCAGCAATTGCACTACTGGGTATTTACCCCAAAGACAGAGATGTAGTGAAAAGAAGGGCCATATGCACCCCAATGTTCATAGCAGCAATGTCCGCAATAGCCAAACTGTGGAAAGAGCTGAGATGCCCTTCAACAGATGAATGGATAAAGAAGATGTGGTCCATATCTACAATGGAATATTACTCAGCCATCAGAAAGGATGAGTACCCAACTTTTACATCCACATGGATGGGACTGGAGGAGATTCTGCTAAGTGAAATAAGTCAAGCAGAGAAAGTCAATTATCATATGGTTTCACTTATTTGTGGAACATAAGGAATAGCATGGAGGACATTAGGAGAAGGAAGGGAAAAATGGGGGGGGGGGATTAGAGGGAGAGATGAACCATGAGAGACTATGGACTCTGAGAAACAAACAGGGTTTTAGAGGGGAGGGGGAGGGGGGATTGTTTAGCCCGGTGATGGGTATTAAGGAGGGCACGTACTGCACGGAGCACTGGGGGTTATACAGAAACAATGGATCAGTATCACCACATCAAAAACTAATGATGTATTGTATGGTGACTAACATAACATAATAATATTTAAAAAAAACTGACCTTATATTTTTGTACAAATTCTAGCCAGCTTAGTTGAAAAGTTTTCTGATTTCATAACTATGATTTCCATGGTTATGACTAAAACTTCCTTTGTTTTTACTTTATAGTTCTTTGGAAAGCAAATAAGTAAAAATATATCAGTGCAGAATGCTTTGTTTTTACTCTAAATTTTCTGAGGAGATGTCCATTGAAATTGAACTGAAAGCATGAGCAACCCTACCTAACATATAAAAGGTTCCCAAAGGTAGCAAAGCATAAAAACTAAAAACTGAGGGGATCCAAGGTGTTGTGTGACAGTCACTCCACTGGATGCTCTGCAGAAAGGACTTTATATGGGTTTGTTTGGCTGCCATTTGTGCCATAACAAAATACCACAGAATGGGTAGTCTCACAGTTCTGGGCGCTGGACATCTTAGATCAAAGGGTCAGCAGGATTGTTTCTTCTGATGTCTCAAGTCTCAGCTTACAAATGGACATCTCCTTGTGCCCTAATGTGGTCATCCTTCTCTGTGTGTCTGTGTCCTAATCTCTTTTTGTAAGGACACCAGTTAGATTGGATTAGGGCCCACATAGGGCCACTCATTTAACCTTAATCACCTCTTCAAAGACCCCATCTTTCAATGCAGTCACATTCTGAAATACTGGAGGTTAGGACTCCAACATATGAATTTTTAGGAGACACAGTTCAACCCATAACAGACTTCATGCAGGGAGGACCAGACCCTGGCCAGCTCCTAGAGCACGTCTACTCTGGTAGCACACGGAGCACCCTTATTGAAGAGAAATGTTCTTCTCGCCTTTGATGTTTGACGGTTCCTATTTGCTTTGATGGACTGACCCCTCTGACCTCATGCAGTCTACTACTTAGAAGAAAACAATCACGTTTTTCCCTATTTTTCTATCTGAGATACAAAAATGTTATCAGGATTTATAGCCTCACCTGTTCAAATTTCCTGTATAAAGGGACCATATTGTGGAAAAATAGGTTAAAAAAGTGATTCTGGAGGTCCTTATAGGAGGATGAAAACCTAAACCCAATGCTAAATATATGGAAGAGCTAACTTAATTGGCTTCCAAATTGCATTTTGTGTAAAGGAATTACCTGTATGGTCTAGCTTCTAGAATGCCTGACAGTGCCCAAGGTGGCTTGATTAGACACCTTGATTAAAATACATGTGTGTTGGTTTCTCTTAGTGGATTCCTTTTCCTAGTAATTTGCTACAAGGAGGAGCTGAGCTGTGGCATATTCACTTGTTAATGCTATAAAGTGGACTTGTGCCCATGAGTGTGTTCCAGTGTTCATTCAGCCACTCAGCACTCTCATGCATTGTCCACCATTCTGAGGCTGTGTTTATAGATAACATCACTGTTCTGGTGCACTCACAGGACAGTAATCATCATAAACACTATAAAAAAAAGAAGGAAAACTCTGGGAGCAACAGAAAGGGAACCTGGAGGAATCTGTGCTTTAGGGAGCAAAGGATTAGAGGAGGAGGCTAAGACAGAGCCTTGCCAAGTGCATCAGCTATGAACTCTTCCAAGACTGGGGATGGAGAGATGGGAGTCACCTCTCCCTCCTAGAACCTCTAAGTAATCTCAACTTCTTCTTTAAAATATGAGTCTGTGGCAAAATAATTTGAGGAATGCTGTATATCATGCTTTCACTTTGAAATTCCCAATTTGTATGAGTAACCTCATAGTAGTAAGCTTCATTGAAATGTGTTTAATTCAGTGGTTTCCAAACCTTATCACAAACTTTAAAAAAATAGCATTAACTCTCTGAACATCCTATGGGAACAACTGCATTAGAATGTGTGGACTTGGCTATTTCTTCCCAGGAAGTCACAGGCACAGAGAAGGAAATTCAAGAGGGAAGGGCTTAATGATAGCTCCTGGCTGGCCTGGGTCCTCCCTCATTTGTATATGTTATCAGGGTAGTTTGAGAGCCCCCAAGATTTTAGAGATGAAGTTTTGGTTCTAGGCAGGGAAAATGAAGATGAAGACAAGTTTTTATCAGGAAATTGTTCTGTGATATCAAGGAGAAATGATTTGTCACTGCACTCATCCTGGAGTGTGTGTTGGGAATTCCTAACTGCTTTGTAGCTGGGAGTTCAAGGATGCAAAATAGTTAAACATCTTTCCAGGGCTGCTTTCCAAGCCAAACATGAAAAAACAACCACCTCATAGGATACTCTGTGCTTTACCTGCTAAACTAGAGCAGAACAGTGAGATACCTGCCATATGGCTTATACAGATCAATAACTTAATGTGATGAACTTAGGATGACAAAATATATTCCCTGCAAGAGATTTAAGTCTACACAGGGTACAGAAAATTGACACTGTACAAATGTTCCAAAGTAGTCTGTCCCTTTGAAAAAGAAAATTGCAGCAATATTTCATAATTCATGTAGAATGGATCTTTGATATAAATGCTCAAAGCAATTAGAAGTACCTGCCATATTTTTGCTATTCTTCATATTTATGATTTTTTTGAAATAAGAAAAACAAAAACCAAAAAAATCCTGATCTTTTTTTTTTCTTGCTTCGGTTAACAAAGGGGATCCATATTTTGAATTGTAACAGGAGATGGGAATGCACCTTTGGGTGAGAACTGGCAACCTGAAGAGATTCCTTTAACCACAACACCTTTTGTCACTGAAGAAACTAACAGCCAGCACAGACACTATAGACTCCTTGCAGATTTCACCAGTTTTTCCCTCTCAGGTTCTCACACTCACAGATAACAACCTTCAGAGTCCCTCCCCACCAATCAATAATTACTTTAAATGTAAATAGATTAAAGTCTCCAATCAAAAGACATAGAGTGGTTAAATAGAAAGACCCCACTCTATTCTGCCTATGAGAGATTCACTTCAGCTTCAAGAACACAAAGGCTCAAAGTGCAGGTATATTAAAAGGTATTTCATGCAAATGGAAACCAAAAGAGACAGGGGGAGCTATACTTACATAAAACAGACTTAAAAGTCAAACACTAACAAGACACAATGAAGGTCATTATATAACGATAAAGGGGTCAATTTATCAAGAAGATGTAACAACTGTAAATATATATGCAGCCAACATTGGATACCTAAATATTTTAAACAAATACTAACAGATCTGAAAAGAGTAGTAGATGACAATATAATAATAGTAAAGGACTGCAATATCCTACTCTCAAAAATGGACAGATTATCCAGACAGAGAATCAATAAAGAAACATTGGGCTTGAACTATACATTAGACCAAATGGACCTAGCAGACATATATAGAACATTCCATCTACAAGAGCAGAATACACATTTTTCTCAAGTGTGCATGGAACATTGTCCAGGATAAATCAGATGCTCAATTACAAAACAAGCCTAAGATGATTGAAATCATACCAACCATCTTTTCAAACCACAATGGTATGAAAATAGAAATCAATAATAGGAGGAAAATTAAAAAATTCACAAATATGTAGGAATTAACTCACTCCTTAACAACCAATGGGTCAAAGAAGAAATCAAAAGGGAAATAAAAAATATCTTGAAACAAACAGAAATGGAAACACAACACACCAAAACCTATGGCATGATGTAAAAACCAAGCTAAGAGTGAAGTTTATAGTAATAAATGCCTACATTAAAAAAAAAAAAAAACCTCAAATAAACAACATAACTTTACACCTCAAGAAATTAGAATAAGAACAAACTAAGCCAAAAGTTAGCAGAAAAAAGATGATTTCACTCATATGTGGGATTTAAGAAACAAAACAGATGAACATAGGTGAAGGGTAGGAAAAATAAAATAAGATAAAAACAGAGAGTGGGGGGCATCTGGGTGGCTCAGTCAGTTAAGCATCTGAATCTTGATTTCAGCTCAGTTCATGATCCTGAGATCATGTTGTGAGATCCACCACCACCTCCAGCTCCCAACTGGGTGTGGAGCTTGCTTAAGTTTCTCTGTCTCCCTCTCCCTCTGCCCCTCCCCCTCTCTAAAAAAAAAGAAAAAAAACAGAAAGGGAAAAAACCATAGGAGACTTTTAACTGTAGAGAACAAACTGAAGGTTGCTGGAGGGGAGGTGGGTGGGGGCATGGGCTAAATGGGTTGATGAGCATTAAGGAAGGCACTTGTTGGGATGAGCACTGGGTGTTATATGTAAGTAATGAATCACTAAATTCTACTCCTGAAAGCAATACTACACTATATATTAACTAACTTGAATTAAAAAAATAAAGAAAAACACAAAGATCAGAGCAGAAGTAAATGAAATGAAATGAAGACTAAAAAGATTAGAAAAGATCAATAAAATTAAGAGCTGATATTTTCAGAAGATAAATAAAATTGACAAACCTTTAGCTAGACTTACCAGGAAAAAAAGAGGATTCAAATAAATAAAATTTTAAGTGAAAGAGGAAAAATTAAAACTGGTATCACAGAAATGCAAAGGTTCATAAGAGTTTACTTGAACAATTATATGCCAACAAATTGAGTAACCTTGAAGTACCGGATAAATTTTTAGAAACATACAACCTACAAACACTGAATCATGAAGAAATAGAAAATCTGAATAGATCAATAATTAATAAGGATATTGAACTGATAATCAAAAACCTCCCAGGTATCAGGCTAATACTGGCCTCCTAGAATGAGTTTGGAAGCTTCTCTTCCTTTTCTATTTTTTTGGAATAGTTTGAAGAGAATAAGTATTAACTCCTTTTTAAATGGTAGAATTTACGTGAGTCCATCTATTTCTAGACTTTTGTTTGTTGAAAGTTTTTGATTACCAATTCAATTTTGTTACTAGTCTGCTCAGATTGCCTATTTCTTCCTGATTCAGTTTGAAATATCATATGTTTCTAGAAATTACTTATTTCTTCTAGGTTGCCTAATTTGTTGGCATATTACTTTTCACAGTAGTCTCTTACAATTCTTTGTATTTCTGTGGTGTTGGCTTTTACTTCTCCAAGATATGGAGGAGACCTAATTGCCCATCAGTAAATGAATGGATAAAGAAGATGAGATATATATATACCATTTGCAACCACATGAATAGACCTAGAGGGTATTATGCTAAGTGAAATAAGTCAGGCAGAGAAAAAAATACCATATGATTTCACTTATATGTGGAATCTAAAAAAACAAAACAAATGAACAAACAAGGAAAAACAGAAACAGAATCATAAATACAGAGAACTGGTGGTTGCCAGAGAGAAAGGGATTGGGGGATAAGTGAAATATGTGAAGTGGATTAAGAAGGGCAAATTTGCTGTTATAGAATGGATAAGTCACAGGGATGAAAGGTACAGCATAAGGAATATAGTCAATAATATTATAATGGCATTTTATGGTGATGGATGGTGACTGCACTTTTCATGGTGAGCATAGCTTAATGTATGGAGCTGTCAAATCACTATACTGTGCAACTGAAAATAATGTAGGATTGTATGCCCACCATATTTCAATTTTAAAAATCTCCCAAGGAAAAAAGCTCAGGTCCAGATCGATTGGTTAATTCTACCAAATATTTAAATAAGAACACTAGTGATCAAGACAGTATCGTACTAGCACAAAAACAGACATATAGATCAATGGAACAGAATAGAAAACTCAGAAATGGGCCCACAACTATATGGTCAACTAATATTCAACAAAGCAGGAAAGAATATCCAATGGAAAAAAAGACAGTTTCTTCAACAAATGGTGTTGGGAAAACTGGACAGCAACATGCAAAAGAATGAAACCGTACCACTTTCTTACACCATACACAAAAATAAATTCAAAATGGATGAAAGACCTAAATATGAGACCTGAAACCATAAAAATCCTATAGGAGAAAACAGGTAGCAACCTCTTTGACATCAGCCACAGCAACTTCTTGCTAGACATGTCTCCTGATGTAAGGGAAACAATAGCAAAAATGAACTATTGGGACTTCATCAAGATAAAAAATGTTCTGCACAATGAAGGAAACAAGCAATAAGACTAAATGGCAACCTTCAGAATGGGAGAAGATATTTGAAAATGACATATCTGATAAAGGGTTAGTAACCAAAAATCTATAAAGAACTTATCAATCTCAACACACACACACAAAAAACAACTAATCCATTTAAGAAATGGGCAGAAGACATGAATAGACATTTTTCCAAAGAAGACATACAGATGGCTAACAGACACACAAAAAAGATGCTCATCATCATTCATCATCAGGGAAATACAAATCAAAACTTCAGTGAGATATCACCACACACCTGTCAGAATGGCTAAAATTAACAACACAGGAAACATCAAGGTGTTAGTGAGAATGAAGAGAAAGAGGAACCCTGTGATGGTGTTGGTGGGAATGCAAGCTGGTAGAGCCACTCTGGAAAACAGTATGGAGTTTCCTCAAAAAGTTAAAAATAGAACTACCCTATGATCCAGCAATTGCATTACTAGGTATTTTACCCGAAGGATACAAAAATACTGACTCAAAGGGGGTACATGCACCTGAATGTTTATAGCAATATTATCAACAATAGCCAGATTATGGAAAGATCCAAAAATCCAATGACTGATGATAAAGAAGGTGTGGTATACAATGGAATATTATTCAGCCACAAAAAAAGAATGAAATCTTGCCATTTGCAATGACATGGATGGGGCTAGAGTGTATTATGCTAAGTGAAATAAGTCAACCAGAGAAAGACAAATGCCATATGATTTTACTCATATGTGGAATTTAAGAAATGAAATAGATGAACATGGTGGGGGGAGAGACAGGCAAACCATAAAACAGACTCTTAACTATAGAGAACAAACTGAGGGTTGCTAGAGGGCAGTGGGAGGGGGATTGGGTTAAATGGGTGACGGATGTTAAAGAGGGCACTTATGATGAACTCTGGATGTTGTATGTAAAAAAAAAAAAAAAAAAAAAGAAGAAGTAACCCCAATCCTTCACAATCTCTTCTAAAAAAGTGAAGAGGAAAAAAAATACTTCCAAACCCATTTTATGAGGCCAGCATTGTCCTAATATTAAAACCATGTAATGGTACTACAAGAAAAGAAAAACACAGGCCCATATTGCTGATGAGTATGGATGCAAAAATTCTTGACATAATACTAACAACCTGAATTCAACAGTACATCAAGAGGATCATATATCATGATAAAGTGGAATTTATACTTAGGATACAAAGATGGTTTATCAATAAATGTGATATTTCATATTAATAGAATCAAGAAAAAATTCATATGATCATCTCAATAGATGCAGAAAAGGCATTTCACAAAATACAATATCCTTTCATAATAAAAATACCCAACAGATTGAGACTATAAGAAGTGTACTTCAACATAATAAGCCCATATATCATAAGGCAACTGCTAACATCATAGTCAATGGTGAAAGTTTGAAAACTTTTCCTCTAAGATAGGAACAAGACAAGAAAGTCCACTTTCATCACTCTTACTCAAAATAGCACTGGAAGTTCTAGTCAGACCAATAAGCAAGAAAAAGAAATAAGAGGGATCCAAATCCAAAATGAAGAAGTAAAACAGTCTCCTTATGATGTGATGCTGTATACAGAAATTCTAAAGACCCCACCAAAAAAAAAAAAAACAACTATTAGAACTAATCAATGAATTCAGTAAAGTTTCAGGAAGCAAAATCAGCATACAAAAATCAGTTGAATTGCTATAGACTAGCAATGAACTATCTGAAAAATTTTAAAAAAGATCCCATTTAGAGTGGCATCAAAAACAACAAGAATATGTAGGAATAAATTTAACCAAGGAAGTGAAAGATCTATACAATGAAAGTTATAATACATTGATGGAAGAAATGGAAGAAGACACAAATAAATGGAAAGATCCCATGTCCATAGATTGGAAGACTTAGTATTAAAATGTTCATACTATCCAAAGTCTATGAAATATCAACCAATTCTAATTGTATTTTTCACAGAAATAGAAAAAGACAATCTTAAAATCTATATGGGACCATAAAAAATTACAAGTAGCCAAGGCAATCTTGTAAAAGAACAAAGTTGGGGACATCACATTTCATGATTTAAAACTAGATTACAAAGTAATAGTCATCAAAACTGTATTGTAATGGTATAAAAACACATTTATAGACCAGTTGAACAGAAGAGAATCCAGGCATAAGCCCATGGATATACTGTGAAAAATATTTGACAAGAGGGACAAGGATACTCAATGGTGAAAGGATAGTTGCTTCAACAAGGGTTGGTGGGAAAATTAGATATCCACATGCAAAAGAATAAATTTGGACTTCTACCTTTCACCACTGACAAGTATCAACTTGAAATTGATTAAGGACTTAAATGTAAGGCCTGAAGCCATAAAACTCCTAGGGGCGGGGGGAAAAAACAACATAAGGGAAAAGCCCCTTGATGTGGATCTTGGCAGTAATTTTTCTGATATGACAACAAAAGCACACACACCAAAAGCAAAAGTGAAATGGGGCTACATTAAATGAAAAAGATTTGCACAGCAAAAAAAAAATAATATAATGAAACAGAAACTTATAGCATGGAGGAAAACATCTGCAAATCATCTTTCTGATAAGGGGTTACTATCCAAAATATATAAGGAAATCATACAACATTGCAGCAAAAAACAAAACAAAACAAAACAAAAACAGGGGCGCCTGGGTGGCTCAGGTGGTTAAGCGACTGCCTTCGGCTCAGGTCATGATCCTGGAGTCCCTGGATCGAGTCCCGCATCGGGCTCCCTGCTTGGCAGGGAGTCTGCTTCTCCCTCTGACCCTCCCCCCTCTCATGTGCTCTCTCTCATTCTCTCTCAAATAAATAAAATCTTAAAAACAAAACAAAACAAAAACAAAAACAAACAAGTAATCCAGATAAAATATGGGCAAAGGACCTGAATAGACATTTTTCCAAAGAAGATATACAAATGGCCAATACATCCATGAAAATGTGCTTGACATCACTAATCATCAGGGAAATGCAAATCAAATCCACAATAAGATATCACCTCATACCTGTTAGAAAAGCTACTATCAAAATGACAAGAGATATGAAATATTGGCAAGGATGTGGAGAAAAGGGAACCCTGGTGGTACACCGTTGGTGGGAATGTAAATTGGTGCAACCACTATGGAAAACAGTATGGAGGGGCCTCAAAAATCTAAAAGAACTATCATAGGATCTAGTAGTTCTGAGTATGTATCCAAAGGAAGCGATATCAGTATTTGAAGAAATATCTGCACCCTCCTGGTCTTTGCAGCATTATTCACAAGAACCAAGACATGGAAGAAGCTTAAGTGTCCATCAGTGAATGAATGGATAAAAAAAGTGTCGTATATAAATAGGATATTATTCAGCCATAAAAAAAAAAGAAGGTAATTCTGCATTTGCAAACAGCATGAATAGATCTGGAGGGAACTATGCGAAGTGAAATAACTCAGAAGAGAAAAACAAATGTTGTATAATCTTATACATGGAACCTAAAATTGTCAAATTCATAGAAACAAAGGGTAGACTGATGTTTACCAGGGGGTGGGAGTATGGTGAGATGTTGATCAAAAGCTACAAACTTTCAGTTATAAGATGAACAAATTCCAGGGACCTAATGTACAACATGGTGACTATAGTTAATGATATTGTATTAATTTACTTGAAAATTGTGTGAGGGTAGACCTTAGCTGTTCTCACCATAACTACAACAAAAAATGGTAATTATGTGAGGTGAAGAATGTGATACTAATCTTATTAAGAAACACATTTTGCAATACATACATTGTACACCTTAAACTTACACAATATTATATGTCAAATATATCTCAATAAAGCTGTAAAAAAGTAATAAAGTTGGAGAGCCTTGCTCCAGGGTAACAGTAAATACTCCAGAACCCACATAGCATTCATGCATGCCTTTTACTTTCATATTCCTCTTGGTTATGTACCCAAATGCACTCACATGTATGATAAAGAGCTTCTCTCACATGGAAGGGCACCTAACAAACCATACCCAGCCACCCAAGAATTTTCACCTGGAGTAAGTACTTGGTGTTTAGGATAGCTGGTGGTATGTAGGGAGCCACACCCTTCTGCCTCCCAACAGGGCTGCTCTCACTCACTGACAGAATCCATAACTTACACATTATGATTTCAGAGGCTCCAACAGGTATGCCCCTCTACTTATCTCCAATCTTACTACAAAAAAGAAATTAAAAAAAAGAAGACCCTTTACATAAGGACAGGAATACCTAATCTCAGGCCTTCACCTGGTAAAATCTATGATTTACTCCATTGTTATACTATTTACTTTGTCATTTATCTTCTATTTTATAATGGCTTCACATAATTGAATAGATATATCAGATTATTATGATCTATTTTTTAGCCATGTTACATTTATATTTCCTTTAAAGAGTAGCACCAGGCCCACCCCTTGCTCTGGACTAAATAATGAATCTCTCATGCTTGCTTCCTTAAATAAAATGGGACTAAATATTAAAAATGCCTACTTTGTGGGTCTGATATGTTAAGCATGCTTTATAGTGCCTGGCACAGGAAAAGCCCTAATCAACATTAATTGTCATATTAACACAGATTAATATTTGCTGTTAATATCCAGCAAAGAGAAGTGACACCAACAGATGGATTTTGATACTCTTCTAATGGAATGAAGCACATTGCAATGCAGATGGCATAGCTAATGATGAGCATTACTGACAAGGAATGATTTTGGAGCTAGAAGGCAAAAACAGTTCCCCAGCATTTCTAACTTGTTGGAGAAAAAAGATGCACTATAATGAAAACCTCAACACACACATGTGAATCTCAGAGCCCATAAAAATGTTATCTAGACAGGTATAGATTCTAAAAAAATAAAGGATCAAACTGGCTCAGAATATCTTCCATTATTGATTTGTTTCTATTTATAATGTTGAAAGGTCTTTCATGGTTAGTTTCAGACAGGGCACTGGCTTGCTAGGGAAAGCCCAGAAAAACTCTTGAGAGATTGGTGGGAATGGGGGGGAAGGGTGGGTAGAGCAGACATCTGAAAAGACCTGCAGCTTGAAGCTCCCCCGTGTGTGGATTCTCAGGATGGGGCAGGGATCCTGAGCTAAGTGGGGGCTGGGGGGGGGAGAGTTTGGGCAAAAAGTTCACACTTTAGTGACATCCACGCAGGCCACAGACATATACAATTCATATGTAGCCAAGATCTCACATGTATGGTATCATTGCACGCAGAGGGAAATGCAGACACATGGAAAATCTAATAAGGTCTCTGGTGTCAATCATAAATGTTAACAACTTGGAAATAAGATTAAGTCCTAGGGGGTTAAACTAGTACAATCTATTCCTTCTCTCGTTATAAAAAATCATAATGGGCCGATGGTAACTTCTAAGGTTCCATAGTAACTATCCTAAAGCAAAATGTAGAGTTCTACCTTCTACGGTGACTCATTTGGTTGAAGTTGATAATCAGGCAAAATTATTTCCAAGGCATAAGGCCACCTGGAGTGGGCTCCTGGGGTAGCCTCCTCCTCTGAAGGTGACCCTCTGGAGGTCCCACAAGTGTGGGTCCTGGCAGTGTGGGTCCTGGTGGTCCTCAGGGGCATTCCACCGCAGACATGAGTGACAGTTCCAAAGATGGATACATTTCATTGAATTTCCCAGTGTACTTTGACTTCACAGACAATGCTGGTCTTATGTATTGTCTTTAGAAAATAAGCCCAAGACTTCAAAGTATTATTTATTTTTTTATAAAAGGCCCTCATGAAAATGTGTGACATGAATAAAATTATGAGGAAAAACTTTACTTTTAGCTAAGCAATTGAGGAAACACTGAACAGATCTCTGGTGAGTGATACATTTATTAGGAGTAAGGAATTCAAATGTCACTTAAACAATCACACCATTATTTTCAGGTAATCAAATCTGTATGACTTTTGACCTAATGAACTGAACCAGATGATGTCCTATTAATGCAGGAGGAACACTTTCTTCAGGGGTCCACCTTGGATCCACAGAGATCCTCCCTTCTCTTTGCTCCTCTGCCGGAATGTGAATGCTCACAGAGGACACATCAGCACTCAAACTTCTCTCCTGCTCTGCTTTCAGCTGAAGCATCATTTCCATATGGGCCTTCCCAGGCCTGCTTCCTAAGGCACAGCCTCCCCTCATTTGTAGGAGGTGAACTCTGTTAGGCTTAGTTAGATACCATATTCATTCCCACATTTCCCCCAGAAAAAATGCTTCCCTGGGAGGCAGCCAGGTCTGCTTTTTCTCCACTGCATGCCACCTTTTTGTTCAAGGCCTGGACATAGTGGGTGCTCTACAAATATTTGCAAAATGAAGGATAAGGGGCGCCTGGGTGGCTCAATGGTTAAGCATCTGCCTTCAGCTCAGGTCATGATCTCAGGGTCCTGGGATCGAGCCCGTGTTGGGCTCCCTGTTCCCCCCGACTCATGCTCTCTCTCTTTCTCAAATAAATAAATAAATAAAATCTTTAAAAAAATGAGGGAAAGAGTGGAAGAAAATGGCTCCATTAGAGTGAAAAGTGGGGTGAGGTGTAGAGGGGAGTTGAAAGTAGGAAATGATTTGCAAAAAAAGCCAATTAATCTATTTCCTAGATAATAAAGAAAATTTGTTTCCACCAAAATCCAATATGAAATAAAATTTAATTATACCCCACTTATTAAGCAAAGACACAATTAGAGTTGCTATGTTCAGTAACTCTAAAATTTACAACTTCTTTGACTTATATGCTGAATAAATTGCATCATGTCAGCAGATTCACCTGAAAAGTTTTAATATTTTTTTCACTCTTCCTAAGCAGCTGCAATTTTAGAACAGTCTGGCGTGTGTGTGACAGATTAAAAGTTACTTGATGATAATCAACATTATCAAAGCTAAGTAAGTAGAAGATGAAAAGAAATATATATTATTGCTAATGTTCTGATGAGACTGTGGACTGCCCCGTGATTATTCCTCCTGACCTCCTGGATGCTCTTCCTGTACTTTGCAAGTTCTTTCCCCACTTTCAGGCCAGTCCACGTAGCAACCCAGCCCTCAGTCAAAGACCCTGTGATTTGCACTTTCTCTCTAAGGGGCCATATTCAGTGCTGTAGCTTTAAATAGAAAGGATGTGCAGACAATTGTTACATTTCTCTTTCTCCTAGACTCACCCACCCTCCAGGCTCATCTTTTGAGTAACTCAGAATTACCACTTACATGTATAACAAGAATCACAATCTTATCTTTCCATGTCCAAAAGACTTAAGATTGTCTCCAAGCCTATTCCCCCCCATACCCAGTGTTCAAGCCAAAAATTAAGTTAAAGTATTTTATTTATCCCTTCACTAACCCTGATACTCTTTTCATCAGCAATTGCCATCAGTACGAACCCCAACATATATCTTGAGTCTGAACACTTCCCTTTATCTTCACTGCACTGTGTACGTCAAAACATCTTTATCTGGTATAGGAACTACCGCAATGGCCTCTCTTCGCCCTGCACGCATTTACAGAACTTATAGAAACTGAGCAGCTGGAAGGCAAGCTGGATCCTTCTCTCCCTAATTCATACCTGATATAAAGGAGGCATCAGTAAACTATTTATGGAATGTTTGCTAAATGATTAAAAGAATTGCTAATGGACAACTGGTTGCCTGAAGTCTAGGGGTTCTGGACTCTGGCCTGTCTCCAGATTTAGACATTTTACTTTCGTAGGCTTTGGCGGTGATTCTAATACCATAAACTTAAATTATTTAACAGAGATAAGGTAAGAAAAAACTAATATTAATCATTCAATGTTTAAGCAACAGTCTTTATTCATTCCTCACATTCACCATATTTATTGAACACCCATATTCTGGTGAAAGATAATAAATAAACAACATTTTTCCAGGGGTGCAAACTGCCAGCTCTAGAGCAGGGGCCAGCATAAAATGGCTATAAAATCTGGCTTCCACCTATTTTTATAAATAAGTTTTATTGAATCACAACACGCATTTATATGTATATTTTCTATGTGCCATAATGACATAATTGAGTAGTTGCAAGAGAGACCATATAGCCCACAAGGCCTAAACTACTGACTGCTTTGACATTTGCAGAACAAATTTGCTAAACTCTGTTACAGAAAGAAATAGATCAGTATAAGGGAAGAAAGAGACTGTGGGACAGGGATCATGGCAGGATATCTAGGGTAATTTGGAAAGCCCTTAGGATAAAGAAACCCTCCAATAGGTCCTAAAAATGTGAGGGCACAGGTGCTGCACTTGCAGGAGAAGAGTATCCAAACAGAGTGGGAGTTAGTATAAAGGCCCAGTACAAGAAAGTTTGGCATATTGCAAGAACAACAAAGGTGTCAGGGTTCTTGGGCTGGGTGACTGGCGGAGAGTAGAAAGAGATGAGAGCAGGAAGAAAATTCAGATAAATGCACAAATGGAATGCAACTAACCCAAAAGGACTCCAGATAAAGAGGGATCCTGTTGTAAGGCAGGAAAATTTCCCTCCACCTTAGACATTGAAGAGGGACCTTCCAAACCAAAGCCCCTGGAGAGGAATGACAGGCCTCTCCTGGTCTCCCCAGGAGACTATCCCACTGCTCTGGCCCATGTCTACTGCTCTCAGTGACAAGTGACACTGGCTCGAATGGCATATGAGGGAAAGGTTATATCTACAGACTCACACTTTAGTTGTGTTAGGCTATAGTATGTGCTATCATTTGTTTTAATTTTAAGATATATTCAATATGAATAAGATCATTTCTCTATGGATTTCCCAGTTAAATATATAAGCATTATATCTCATGAATTATTTCATATAAAAGATGGATTTTTAAAAAATCCATCACTGTTATGTGTTATAAAGGCAAAAAAGGATGACATTATGAGACCCCTGTCAGAGATACTACCTATACTGAACTCTCTTTCTTTCTCTCTCTCTTTCTCTTTCTTTCTCTCTCTCTTTCTCTTTCTTTCTCTCTCTCTTTCCTTCTTTCTTTCTTTCTTTCTTTCCTTTCTTTTTCTTTCTTCTTTCTCTCTTTCTCTCTCTCTTTCTTTCTTTCTTCCTCCCTCCCTTCCTACCTTTCCTTCCTTCTTTCCTTCCTTCCTTCCTTTCTACCCATCTTTCGCTCATCTGTCTTTATACTGCAGTACAAATCACGGTGTATAACTTAAATGTTTCTTTTTCATTGTGCTTCAATTCTGTTATTCAAAGAAGTTATTTCTCATAATTTTATCTGACAAAATGATTATCCTTAAGTGCTCATTGTCTCCATCTTTTTCTAGTCATAAACACAAATTTAAACCATTCTAATTGAATCTGCTTTTAACATCTGCATAAATATGTCATGCATTATTCTGGGCTGCTTATAATGTGTGTGAACTATAGTGTCACACTAGCAATTTTAATGTTTATCAAAAAGCTTTAGTAAAGCCAAAAATCAACTGCCTGCAATTTGTTATGCAAATATATGTCCTGGGTCAGATTGAAGACTTCACAAAGCTGCACTTAACATGGGTACCTGGTGAAGAAAAGTGTTATAAATAAAAAGACTCAGTACAGTTCTATAAGAATTGTGTTGTCTAAACATTTTGGGGGAAATAAACATTTATTAGAAACTCATTAATCTTAGGTTTTTAGTGTTTGTACAGAAGGCACAGGTCATCTTGAAATTTATCTTTAGGACATTTGAAGATGTGGGGAGGGATCTATGATCACTCTTCCCCAGAAGGTTCTGAATCAGCATCTACCAAAGCAGAGTGATAGAGCACATTTTTGCCATATGAACTATACCCAACCACATGCAATGGCACCCCTAAAGCCAAGGACGGCTTCACAGCTCCCCGTGAATTGAAGCTGCTAAAATAATTAATGAGATCATTTTGATAAACTAGTTGATTAATTGGATTTTAAAATAGCCACCAGAGTGGCAACACTTCTATAATGACAGAGTAAAGATCTCTGCAAAGCTACTACTCCATAATAGCAAGGAGAACATTGGCAAAACTATTAATCTTTTCAGAACTCTGGAAATTAACCAAAGCCTTACAGCAGTCCAAGGAGAATTTACACAGACAAATGTTGACAGTTCAGTAAGAAGAGAAAGCTCTGTGGTGTTGTGACTTGTCTACTTCCACCTCCCTCTCCCCACCTCTGTGGTGGCTTTGAAAACCAAAGGCTTCCCGACCACAGTAGCTGTGAAAGCCAACACAGCTTAGAAGGCATGGGAAGAGTCAGAATGTACTGGGAATTCCCCAGTGAGTCCTAGACCATAGAATTTTCACTGTTTATTCTGTTTGGCAGTGTCAGTAGGATAAATAATGGCCCTCAAAGATACCCATATCCTAATTCCTGGTACCTGTGCATATGTTACTTTACATGGCAAAAGGCCTTTACAGATAAGATTAAGAGTTTTGTAGGGGGTAAGTATCTTGCATTGTTCAGGGCTCAATGTGGGCTTACTGTAAACAATGATCCTTAAAGAAGGAGGCAATTGGGTCAGATTCAGAGAAGGATGTGATGATAGAAGCAGAGGTCGGATCCGGTGTAGCAATGAACAAAGAAATGCAGACTGCCTCATGAAGCTGGGAAAGGCAAAGAATGGAATCTCCAACAGCCTGTGGAAGGAACAAAGGTCTACTGACAGCTTGAGTTTAGTCAAGATCTATGTTAGACTTCTGATAATGAGACCTAGAGGATAACAAGCCTATATTCTTTTAAGACACTAAGTTTGTTGTTACAGCAGCAATAGGACACTAAGATTTTGATACCCGGAAGTAGGGTTCTGGCTTTGGGCAGTGGACAGAGGCTAGCATCATTCTGAGGAGAGCAATAGAAAAAAGCCTAGATTTCCTTGAAAAGACAGTATAAATGTAAATATTAATAGCTCTGCTAGTATTGCACTACTGGGTATTTACCCCAAAGATACAAAAGTAGGGACCCGAAAGGCTACGTGCACCCCGATGTTTATAGCAGCAATGTCCACAATAGCCAAACTGTGGAAAGAGCCAAGATGTCCATCAACAGATGAATGGATAAAGAAGATGTGGTATATATATACAATGGAATATTATGCAGCCATCAAAAGGAATGAGATCTTGCCATTTGCAACGACGTGGATGGAACTGGAGGGTATTATGCTGAGCGAAATAAGTCAAACAGAGAAAGACATGTATCATATGACCTCACTGATATGAGGAATTCTTAATCTCAGGAAACAAACTGAGGGTTGCTGGAGTGGGGGGTGGGGTGGGAGGGATGGGGTGACTGGGTGATGGACACTGGGGAGGGTATGTGCTCTGGTAAGCGCTGTGAATTGTGCAAGACTGTTGAATCTCAGATCTGTACCTCTGAAACAAATAATGCAATAGATGTTAAGAAAGAAAAAAAGAAGAAGAAGAATGTAGCAGGAGGGGAAGAATGAAGGGGGGGAAATCGGAGGGGGAGAAGAACCATGAGAGACAATGGACTCTGAAAAACAAACTGAGGGTTCTAGAGGGGAGGGGGTTGGGAGGATGGGTTAGCCTGGTGATGGGTATTGAGGAGGGCACGTTCTGCATGGAGCACTGGGTGTTATGCACAAACAATGAATCATGGAACACTATATCTAAAACTAATGATGTAATGTATGGGGATTAACATAACAATAAAAAAATTTTAAAAAAAATTAAAAAAAATAAAAAAATAAAAAATGTAAGTCACAGAAAAAAAAAAAATAGCTCTGCTAGTGAGAATTCAAAGTGAGGACCATGGTAGAGAAAATATTATCTTAACATTTAAATCATCATAAACACACTGTTGATAGAAATATTAATATTAAAGGCACTAGGGATGAGGGATGTGTCACTGAAAACTGAGGAAGGAGACTCATTGTTATATAGTAGAAGAAACCTTTGCAGAATCATGTTCTACAGTTATGTAGAATATAGAGCTTGTGAATAATATGCTGTAAGTTTAGCTAAGGAGATTTCTGAGCAAAGTGTTTCTTCTTGCTGCCTATAGTAAAATGTGATAGGAAAGAGATAAATTGAGGAGATAAACTGTTATGTAAAAAAGAACCAGGATTTCATGATATGAAAAATTATCAGCCTATCCAGATTGCAAAAGATGCTAAATTCAGGAAATGTGAGGAAAGTGTGTTCTGAAGAAAAAGCCAAGAATGTGGCTAGACTTTCTTTTCCTCCTAAGGATCAAAAAGTAGAATACTCAATCACACAGAAAGCTCTTTGAAGAGATTAAGCATGTGACTCTTGGATCTACTCAGCCATCTCAGCAAATGAAAGAACACCATACAATAACTTGAATCCACACAAAGAAATAAAGAACACTAAAGAAATTTACATTTGTATATATAAAAGAAAATATAAATGTAAGTTGCTTGTTATACTCTTCTGTCTAATTTAAAAGATAAATACATAAATCAATAATTATATAAAAGATAAATACAAAAATCAGTCATAAATCAATTTATATACATAAATCAATAATTAAGTCAAAAATGATGGGCTAATAATGTATAGATAAATTATTTGTATATAATTAATAGCACAAAGGTGGGGTGAGGAAAAGGAGCTATACTGGAACAGAGCTCTTATACAGTATTAAAATTAAGTCAATATTAATCTGAACTATATTATTTTAATTTAAGATGTTAATTAGACTAACAGACATCTATAGATGTCTCCACCAAACAATAACAGAATACATATTCTCCTCAAGTACACATAGAATATTTTCCAGGATGAAGCATAGACTGGGCCATAAAACAAACCTCATTACATTTAAAATTATTGAAACCATCCGAAGTATGTTCTCCAAACACAATGGAATGAAATTATAAATCATTGTACTCATATACAAGAGTAAATATACATTGTACTCATTTACAAGAGTAAATTTGGTAAATTCACAAATATTTGTAAGTTAAACAACACACTCCTAAATAATTAAAAGATCATAGAAGAAATCACAAGGGAAATAAGAAAATACTTTTAGGTGAGTTCAGAAATGCAAGGTTGGCTTAATATATGAAAATCAAATAATATAATACATATTATTAATATAATGAAGAAAGAAATAACATGATGGTCTCATAGATTCAGAAAAAAATTAGCAAAACAAATACTCTTTTATAATAAGAGGAGATAACCAACAAGGAATAGTCAGCAGGTAACTTCCTCAACCTGATAAAGGGTATCTACAAAAAAACTTACAGTTTACAGGATGCTGAGTATTGAAAAAGTGCTTTCACCCTAGGAACAACACAAAGATATTTTTTCTTACCATTTCTATTCAGACTTGAACAAGAGCTTCTGTACAAGGATTTAAGCAAGAAAATGAAATGAGGTACTCATATTAAAAAGGAAGAAGTAAAACTATTTCTATGTATAGATAACATGGCATAAAATATAGAAAATCCCAAGTAATCCACAGAAAAACTATTAAATGTAATAAGGAAATTCAGTAAAGTTGCAGTTTCCAAGATCAATATACAAAAGTAAATTGTGTTTCTATACACCAGCAATGAAAACCAGAACAGTACAAAACAATTTCACTTTAAAAGCTTCCAGATAGCATTTTACAGAAATTGACAAACTGATCCCAAAATTCAGATGGAAATTCAAAGGACCTAGAATAAACAAAACATTCTTGGAAAAGAGCAAAGTTGGAGGACTGACAGATCCCTATTTCAAAGCTTCCTACAAAGCTTCAGTAACCAAGATAGGGTGGTATTGTCATAAGGTTAGGCATGTAGACCAATGAAATAAAATTGAGAGTCTACAAATAACCCCTCATGAATGTGGTCAATTAATTTTTGACAAGGGTGCCAAAACTATTCACTGGGTGAAAGAACAGTCTTCTCAACAAATGGTGCTGGGACAATTGGTTATGCACATGAAAAAGAATAAAGTTAGATTCCTTCCACTCACCATATGCAAAAATTAATTAAGAATGGATCATAGACCTAGCTATGAGAGCTAATATTATAAAAATCTTAGAAGAAAACAGAAATAGTACTTTATGACCTTCATTAGGCAATGATTTCTTAGATATTATGCCAAAAACACAAGCAACAAAAGATAAAAAAATTATATTTATTCAAAATTTATAATTTTTGTATTTCAAAAAAAAATACCATTAAATAAGTGGAAAAACAACCCAGGTTGCAAGAAAATATTTGTACAACATATGATATTATAAGGGACTTGTAACCAGAATATTTAAAGAAATCCTATAACTCAACAATAGTCAAATAATACAATTGAAAAATGGATAGAAGGGTTGAGTAGACATATCTTCAAAGAATATATAGAAAGGGCCGGTAAGTATTTGAAAATATGATCAACATCATTAGTTATTAGATAAAATGGAAATCAAATCACCATGAAATACCACTTTACATCCACTAAGATAGCTAAAATAAAAAAGATAATATCAAAGTTTTGATGAGAATATGGAGAAATTGGAATACTCTTACACTGCCAGTAGGATTGTAAAATGGTGAATTCACTGTGGAAAATTGGAAGTTCCTCAAAATATAAGCCAGAGTTACCATATGACCTAGCAACTCAACTCCTAGGTATATGCCCAAGAGTATTGAAAACATAAGTCAAAACTTGTACATGAAGTTTCACAGCAGAATTATTCATAATAGTGAAAATGTGAAAAAAACCCAAATGTCTATCACTTGAAGAATAGGTCTTCAAGTTGTAGTATATCTATACAATGGAATATTACTCTGCAAACAAAAGGAATGCAACACTTACACATGCTACAATATGGACAAATCATGAAAACATTATTTTCAGTGAAAGAAGCCAGTCACAGAAAGCCACATATCATACCATCCATTTATATGAAATATCCAGAATAGGTAAATCCAAGTAGAGAAAGTGGATGCCAGGATCTGAGGCAAAGAGAAAATGGGGAGTGACTGCTAATGTGTACCAGGTTTATCTTGGGGGTGACAAAAATGGTCATTATTAAAA